>NC_088605.1:3024755-3326755 GCF_036013475.1 Columba livia | reverse complement strand
GATACAGCACCGTGGCCCACACAGACAGAGCAAGCTGATGGACAATGGAAATACCCCTAGCTGGCCTCACTGCATCCTCATTTATCTGGAAAAAGTGCCCTTCAGGGTTGTTTTCCGATCTGGATAGCGTTGCTTGGCTTCCAACCCCATCTGGATAATTTGCTTGCGCCAAACCCTGTTTCACTGACCTCCAGGGCAAGTTACAAATAGCTTATTTAACAAAAAACATAATAGTCTGTTGTGGGTCTCAGAGGATGGGAACATCTCAGATGTGCCTAATCTAAGGGTGTTTGCAAGGGAACTGTGCAGCTCCTGCCCTTGAGAAGTGTCATGATGGGTCATCTGATGTCACCTCCTCCCCGAACTCAATATTTCCAAGGGGAAAGAGCAGCAAAATCAGGACTATTTTTATAATGTAGGGTCTGTGGGATCTTCCAAGTGCCACAGTTCTCACCTGTTGTTACAAAAGGATCCTTATTGTGTTTGGCCAAACTCAATGAACCTACTAGAAACTGCTCATATGGATCCTTATGTCTTGGGCAGAGACTTTGTAGATCCGCAGGTGACAGAGCCAACTTCTACCGGCGGCTGGTGAACCACCACTGGAGAAACGGAACCTTACTTAATACTATTAATAATATTAATATTAATAATATATTTTGCAAGAAGCAGTTGTAGAGCTCTGCCCTGTTAAATGTTGGCACTTGATTTTTGCTGTTCATAACCCAAGTTCTCTTTTCCTATTGCAGATGAGACTCCGATTATAGCTGTGATGGTGGCCTTGTCTTCCCTTCTAGTCATAGTATTTATTATTATTGTGCTGTACATGTTAAGGTAAGAAATGCTTTAATGCTGACTTCCCTTAATTGGCAGAAATTAATTACTGAGTGAACAGGAATAAACCTTTTGTGCTGTTTCCTAAGCTGAAGGCCGACACAGCCGGTGTTTGCAAAAGAAACCTGTAAGGATAATGAAAATTATGTTTGTGGTTATTTAGTAAATGATGCTTATTCCTTTGTCTATAAAGCTGATCCTTGTGTGGGGTGATGCCTGTTCTGCTACTGAAAACGTCATGTTTAGTAGGATAGATGAAACCAAAGTCCCACAAGTGCTGTTAAAAAGCAGGTGAGCTTTCCTTGCAAGGTTGAGGGTGAATTGAGAAATCCAGGGACTTGAACACAGCGCCAGAAAGTCCTTTGTGTGATATTCCTGGATTCCCACCTGGATATCAAACATGATCCAGCATCCTCTGCCTGAGGTGCCAGACCTGCGTATGACCAGAGCTTGTTAGGAGCATTAGGTGATGCTGTAGCTGGAATTATAACTAAAAGAAAGCCTTTTTAGGTCCATTTTTCAAACAATCTAAACATCTCGGCTGCTTAAAATGTAGTGTTCCCTTATCCTGAGTGTATATCTACTCAGCTAAGAAAGCTCACCCGCACTAAACATTTTAATGTGCTCAACAATTTGCTGATTAAATAAGTAAGAACAAAATTAAAGAAAGAGATAAAACTCTCTGCTTAGCGATGGAAAAATTCCTCTCGTCTCCTGGCCTCGCAGGGGGAACCCGCTGAGAGTTTTGCCTCGGGAGTTGGGCAGCAGCAGAATTCGAGTCCTCCCCACCTGGCTTCCAGCCCTTAATAAAGTAAAAAAATAAGCCTTTCTGTTCGCAGCCGCCTACCCGGTGATTCAGCAAAACCCTGAATTTCGGGCAAACGGAGCATAAGCATCTGCTTCCCGTTAAAAGCACGTGGAGACGGGTTTTGCTGCAGGGGGACGGATCAGCCCGAGGTTTATTTGCTTTACTGAATCAGCCCGTGGAGCAGGAACTCCGTGGGGTGTCCCCTATAAAACGCAGCCTTAAAGCTTCTCCTTGTGGTTTTCACCTCGCTCTGGTCTCCTGCGGCCTTTCCAGATGCGGTCACTTAAAATTTACACCCGTGGGTGGGATTTTAGAGATCCCAGAACATCTTGGAGCTGGTTCCTCAAGCCATAAAGTGAGGAAAACCCTTTGTGGCTGCATCTCTCATCCAGAAGGTGCTTCTTGGTGGTATAGGGCAACAAAGATGCTGAAGGGAGTGGAGCATCTCCCGTGTGAGGAAAGGCTGAGGGAGCTGGGGCTCTGGAGCTGGACAAGAGGAGACTGAGGGGGGACTCATTCATGGGGATCCATATGGAAAGGGGGAGTGTCAGGAGGATGGAGCCAGGCTCTTCTGGTGACAACCAATGATGGGACAAGGGGTAATGGGTGCAAACTGGAACACAAGAGGTTCCACTTAAGTATGAGAAGGAGCTTGTTCCTGGTGAGGGTGGCAGAGCCTGGCCCAGGCTGCCCAGGGAGGTTGTGGAGTCTCCTTCTGTGCAGACATTCCAACCCGCCTGGACACCTTCCTGTGTAACCTCATCTGGGTGTTCCTGCTCCATGGGGGGATTGCACTGGATGAGCTTTCCAGGGCCCTTCAACCCCTGACATTCTGTGATTCTGTGCATCTACTGATGTTCTCCGTTCCCTTGTCGTTGGTAGGTTCAAGAAATACAAGCAAGCAGGGAGTCACTCCAACTCCTTTCGCTTGACCAACGGCCGGACGGATGATGCAGGTGAGACCCACGTGGGCACGACACGGGGAGTAAAAACACATCTTGTAGGAGGAATAAGCTTTGTTCGGATCAAAACGGGTCAATGCAAACATTCTTCAGGGTAACAATGGAATCTTCATCTTGTTTTTACGCTCCTTGGAACCGGCTGAAATCACCTAGTGAAATAACGAGAAATTCTCATAAAAATCATTAAAAATTACAAAAATGACATAAAACTCTCGAAGTGGGAGAAGCAAGGTTGGTTTGTGCCCCTTCTGAGCTGCCCACGCAGGTTCTTTCCCCTTCCAACACAGCAATAAGACACTTGTTGGGCATGTGGCCAATGTTGTGGCATCTTTTACTGGGCAGCTCGCGTGGAACAGGGAACACACCAAGTACTGTTTTGCACGAAATGTGTAAAAAGGAAAATAAAGATTGTGTTCCTTAAGTCTCGTCTTGGAAAGGCATGTGAAGGTGGTCCTGAATAAGTTAAATAAATTTAAAAATATATATAAATAGTCCAGAATAATATAAATATTATACACCAGAAGACTAGGAAAGCCCATGGATGCAGTGACAGCGCCTGGGGACTCAGTGGGCTGGATGCCACTCAGTGGGCTGGATGCCACAGCTTTGTCCACCCACCTTATATTTTTGTAGGAGAGTGGGGTTTTTATCACCTACGTTTTGATTTGTTTCTTGTTCTGAACTTGCCCTGTTTTCCATGATTTTGGGAAAACTTTTATAGAATGAAAATCCGCTTCCCAGCTCATTCCAGAGACAAAATGTTTGCCCTCACGTGGTGAATATTAAGAGGGGTGATCACTTCCAACGCTGAACTATTCACAGTTCCTCTTGAGTTTTCACAATATCTCTTTGGCTCAAGAAACATTTTATTGAAAAATTACATGTTTGAGGAATAATGATATATCCTTGTACCCTTTCAGATTAGGATTAAAACCCCCACGCAGATCTTCGCGCTAACTGTAGGCACCAAACTAACATTTCTGAGAGAAAGCAGGGAATACGTTGTTCTTTTTCTTTATAAAAACCTTTTTGGACCCTCTTAAGATGTATAAATGCAGTTTTAAAGCCTTGTGCGAGCCTGCTGTAATGTAGGCACCAAAGTAAGAGCTGAAGAGGAACCACCACCCCTTAGAAATAGTTCAGATCCTTCTCTTGAGCTCCCTCCAAACACCTTTGGAGCGAGCGCTAACTGAAAATCAGCACGTTTTTCTAACGTTGGCAGCTAAGACCTTCCCTACCCGTTTTACGTTTTTACGAGTAAAGGTGTGAACTTCATAAACTGTGGGGTGTGTTGGTGTAACCTGCCGTGGTCTCTCTTGGCTTTGCTGAGGAACCACAAGCAGCAGCTGCATTTGCTGTGTCCGCCTGGGAGTCACGTCAGGGTGATGGGGCCAAACCTTGCGTGTGAGTGAGGGTGAAATCTGAATTCAAAGCAAGGGGATCTTTGCCCCCCCAGTGTTGATGACTTAGAATCATAGTTTTGGTTGGAAAAGACCCTCAAGATCATCAAGTCTGACCATAACCCACCCCTGCAACTGCCCCATGTCCTGCGAACCTCATCTCCGTCTGTCCAACCCTCCAGGGCTGGTGACTCCAGCACTGCCCTGGGCAGCCTGTTCCAATGCCCCACAGCCCTTTGGGGAAGAAATTGTTCCCCACATCCAACCTCAACCTCCCCTGGCGCAACTTGAGGCCGTTTCCTCTGCTCCTGGCGCTTGTTCCTGGGGAGCAGAGCCCGACCCCCCTGGCTCCAAGCTCCTTTCAGGCAGTTCAGAGATCAGAAGGTCTCCCCTCAGCTCCTGTTCTCCAGCTGAACCCCCCAGGTCCCTCAGCCGCTCCATCACACTTGTGCTCCAGCCCCTCACCAGCTCCGTTCCCTTCTCTCCACTCACTCCAGCACCTCAAGGCCTTTCTTGGCGTGAGGGGCCCAAAACTGCCCCCAGGATTTGAGGTTGGGCCTCCCCAGGTCCCAGCACAGGGACGGTCACTGCCCTGGGCCTGCTGGCCACACCAGTGCTGGTACCAGCCAGGATGCTGGTGGCCTTTTTGGCCACCTGGGCACACACTGAATCATGTTCAGCCACTGTCACAACACCCCTAGGGACTTTTCTGCCAGGCAGCTTTCAAACCACTCTTCCCTTAGCCTATAGCATTAAGTAGGGTTGTTAGACTTGATCCTCATTGTCCTGTCCTGCCTCTCCAACAGCATAATGCTCAGCCACAGCATACTGAAAGCTTTTCATGTTATTACAGCATCCCCAAATTTTTGCTCGCTGTCCATGGGAAGAGCAAAAGACCAAGTGGTGTTCAGCACCAGGCTGGATGGGGCTCTGAGCAACCTGAGCTGGTGATGATGTCCCTGCTCATGGCAGGGGGGGCACTGGGGGAGTTTTGAAGGTCACTTCCAACCCAAACTATTCTATGATTCTATGAAAATACAGAGCAGTGAGGATGCAAGCTGGCCCTAAAATTGAACATCGTGGGGTGTGTGAGGTCCCTGTGCCCAGCCGGGTTTGGTGAGCTCTGGGCTGGGTGGGCAGCTCTGACGTTCGGGGTGTCGTTGCAGAGCCGCAGAGCATGCCGCTGCTCGCCCGCTCCCCCAGCACCAACCGCAAGTACCCGCCTCTGCCCGTCGACAAGCTGGAGGAGGAGATCAACCGCCGCATGGCCGACGACAACAAGCTCTTTCGGGAGGAGTTCAATGTGAGTGCCTTCACTTCTTGTTCTTAAATCCCACAGGCTGCTCTCGGTGTTGGGCTTAAGATGGAGAACGGGGAAAATTCTGGTCTCGCTTCGTAGAGCAGGGACAGAATTTTGGATACACCAGAGCCGTGGTGTGCTGTGGTACCTGGCTTGGGAAACCGAATCGACCAAATAATAGTGCTGGTGCTGGATGCCGTGCTTCAGAAGAGCTTCTCTGAGAGCTTCACAGAGGGACTGATGGTCTGCTTGGTCCTCAGGGGTTTCTCAAAGGGCTGTGAGGTGGGAGGATTCTGTCCCTGAATCTGCTGTGGGGCTGGAAAAGCCGCTACCCCTCACATTCGCTACAGGGAGCAGAGGTTTGTTAGCAGGCGGCACTATGAGGTTACATTTTTTGGATTCAGGAGGTGTCCTGGACACGTTGGGATCTTCCAGAGCTTCCTTGCTGGCTGCTTTCCTCCCAGGAGCTGCCTCCATCCTCCTGGTCCTCATGGCTACAAGGGAAAACATTGCCAACATGAATGGCCTGCCAGTCATCATCTTAAATCCACAAAGAGCCAAAACAAGAGCTCTGACAGAGAAACAGAAATGACCCCATCTGTTTCAATGAGCTGTTAACCCTGAAGCAGAATGATGGCAAATTATCAGACAACAGAGTGAGGAATAGTTCAAGTATTGTGGTTATCCCACCATGCTGGAGCATCTCTTCTGAGCCACAACCTCTTCCTGACGTTGCTGAGCTCTGCAACTTCTTGTGGCAATGAACCTGTTTCACCTTGGCATGACAAAAACAGACAGGGGACAGAGTTAAATAACTGGTGTATCCCAGCATATAATGTAGGAGATGCTGAACTCCCTGAGCTCTCCAGCAGCCTAATTAAAGAAAATCTGTTAATCCAGTTGTCTGCACTGCAAAGGTGTCATCTGCAAATACCTAAAACCTGAGGTCCAAGGCGTGATGTGACAATATGAGAATGATGAGAAGATCAAAAAAAAAAAGCCACTTGAGTTTCCCAGCTGTTGCACAACTTGATACTGTTCCTGGCTACACTCCGATGAAACTAGATAGGTGGAATGAACCCCCGGGGAGATGAGGTTTTCAGGTTATAAATAATACAAATAAAGCCTTGAAGACTTCCGCTGCTGAAACACGTCTGTCCCGTCAGCTGGAAAGGATGGTGAATCCCTCCAATAGCTTCTCGTCCCCTTCACTGTTCAAAGAGATTGTGGAATAACCATTCTGGGGAGACACGTCCTCTGCTCAAACCCGAAACCTGTGACCAACACAGTATTGCCCGTGACCCCGGCACCCCCAACCCACCGGTCCCTGGTGCTGCTGGATGGAAAATAACTCCCTGCGTGGATGCTCCTTCCCATCACGGGGCCATGGGGGTTCATCACAGGGGTTTAATTAGTTTTAGCATTGTTGTTAATGGAGGAAATCTCAGCAGGAGCCTCTGTGGGCAGAATTGAGCTCCTGCATCCCTGTGCTGGTGGGTTTGGTGTCAGAGGCTTTGCTGCCACCTCGTGTCAGTGGGTCCTGAGGTTCAAGATATCACATTTTTCGAAGAGATTTGCTCTCTCTGGTCCATCATGGGTTATTTGAATGGTCTTCTTGGGCACGGTGGGAACAAGGAGCTGTTATTGGGGTGGAGGTGAGGGCTGTGGGTGGTGGGAACACAACTGAAGGGGATGCTGAGATACAGCGTGCGCCAACGTGCCAGCCGTGTTGTGGATGCTGCTGTGCCATGAGTACAAACATCACGGAAAAACCCCTTTTCTGCCATTTCAGGCTCTCCCAGCGTGTCCTATCCAGGCCACGTGTGAAGCTGCTTCCAAGGAGGAGAACAAGGAGAAGAACAGATACGTCAACATTTTGCCCTGTAGGTAGCAAAGCTGGTTGGGCTGGCTTGAGGGGAACACGTCTTGGGATCCCCATTCCTTTTTCTGGGATGGGTGAGGATGTAGTTGAGGTCATTTCCCATCCCAGATGCGTGGCTGCATCTCCTTTAGCTTTAGATATCTATGAGGTGGAGCTCCCTGGAGCCACCAGCAGCAGGAGGTTGTGGAAAACAAAGCGGGTGGGAAATGCTGAAACGGGTGGTATGGGGCAGCAGGCTGGCTTGGGGCTTCCTCTAATGTGAGTGCTCTGCAGGTGAAGAACTTCTTGGGTGAGGTTTAGCACCTCTCCAGGCTTAAGGGAGAAGAATTTGGGGGCATAAAGGTGTTTGTGTCTGCCCAGGCCCCACTCCAACACCCGGCTTTCTCGTTACACCAGATACCGGCTGCGTGGAGGGAGTTGTTTTTAATGCAGAGTTTTAATTTGCTTCCAGATGATCATTCCAGGGTTCACCTGACTCCTGTCGAAGGAGTTCCTGACTCCGACTACATCAACGCCTCCTTCATTAACGTGAGTTTTGTCATTTGAAGGGGAAGTCTCCACCAGCTGAGCCCCAGCTGACAATGCCTGGTACCCCAAGGACCATGGGGCTTTTATGGGGTGTGACTTGTGCTGCCTCCTACATGAACATCTCCCCAGCTCCTCCAGAGCAATAAATTACACTGATTTTTGATCTCATAACCTTTGTGTGGCCGTGACAGAGCTCACTGTGCTCCACTCCATGTTGTAACCCCAGACAAAAGTGGTTGGAATAAGAGGCCAGGAGCTGGGACTCATAAATCCTGGCTGTATCTCTGCCATCTCTTGGTGGTTTTGCCACAGTCACATCTCTTCCCACCTCTCTTTTCCACACTTATACTCCTCAGGGTGCTGCAAAACCGAGCTGGCTGGTTTGGAAGGGGTTTGGAAGCTGTTCCTGTAGGAATTGGGGATTTCTCATTAACGGCTGATGAGTGGTGTGGCTGGTTAATCATCGGTACTTCCTGGCTCGCAGGCCTGGACCTGGGAAGGGCATGAAAAAGAAATCAAGTGATGTAGCTGAAATCAAAGCAAGATTGCCCTGCTCTGCTCCTAGGAGGAGATGAGTCCGATATGAGTATCAACATATAGCTCAAATAAATCATACTTTGAGAGAGATGGAGGCATGTGAAGAAAAGCAAGACCCAAAAGAGCTTTATCCTTTGCTCAGCAGTAAATAAATATCCATTAGGAAGTACACAAAATCAATTCTCAGGAGTTCAACAGCCCGATCTCCTTAAGATTAATCCTGGTTTTCGTGGGATGCTCTGGATGCAGGGTCTGGTCCCAGTGGAAGGGCTGTTGGGCACCGCCACATTAGTGCTCTGTGCCAAAAAATGGGGTCACCCCCCCATTACCTGAGCATGGGGAGCATTTCCTTGGGACAAGGACCCTTTGCACAGGGATTTTCCATCATTTCTGCCCCCCCATCAGTCCTGTTTCTCCCCTTGGAGGCTGCAGGGGAGCAACAGAGCAGGCAATGTCTCAGTTTATTAACGCTGTAGATGCATTTCATGACTTGTTAGAAAAATCCTTGTGTTTTCATTTGTCTCTCTTTTTCTCTACAGGGGTACCAAGAGAAAAACAAGTTCATTGCTGCACAAGGTAAATGCTCAGTTCTTCCCACAGCTCTGTCTGGTGGAGGTTGGGCTGGGGTCCTTCTGCTCTGCGAAATTGTGCTGGTTTAACCACAGCACAACACCTTGTGGGGCTCCCCTGGTCCAAAGGACCATGGCTGGTTAAAGCACAAAGCTCAGGGACAGCACTTCTGCGATGACGGACACAATTTCCATGGGTGACCTTGGGCAAGTGGTTTCCGTGCTCCATTTGTCTGATTTCCCCTTCTTGGGCTAACAATTTCATCATAAAACATACCCAAAAAGCTCAGCTTTTCTGTGATAGGATTGTTCCTTGGCTTAGCCGCCACTCCTGGACACCAAAACACTTCCTGTGCTGACATCTATTGGCAAAATTGTGTTGCATCATCCACGACGTGTGACTTCGCACACTTGGGTTTCAGTCCCAATGCTTGAAGGGTTGATCCCAAAGACAACATTTCTTTTTTACCTTCTTCTTAGGACCAAAGGAAGAAACCGTGAATGATTTTTGGAGGATGATTTGGGAGCAAAACACAGCGACAATTGTCATGGTGACCAACCTGAAAGAGAGGAAGGAGGTAGGTGCCAGGAGGCTTCGTGGACTGGTATCTAACCCAGATTCATCCCAGCCTGGAACATCTCATGCCCATGGGCATGTCTTGGAGCCGATCCCAAGGGACCGGAGCTCACCTGCTCCTGTTTTCTCTCCCCGCAGTGTAAATGTGCTCAGTACTGGCCGGATCAGGGCTGCTGGACCTACGGGAACATCCGAGTGTCCGTGGAGGACGTGACGGTCCTGGTGGATTACACCGTGCGCAAGTTCTGCATCCAGCAGGTGCCAGGGTTCATGTCTCCCGTCCCATCCCACCCCATCCCATCCCTCCCCTCTCCACACTGGGCATCCAGCAGCTTCTCCTCAACTCCTCTGAGGTGCCGTGAGAGCAGAGCTGGGATGAAATGACCCAAACATCCAGTTTTAACCAGATCTACTATGAATTTACTGACCTGGGAGCCCATTCCCAGCAGTTACCAGCGTGGCTGTACTGAGAGCGGAGATGCTGGAGTACGCAAGGGCTGAAATTCAGTTGACTTGCTGTTCATAGAATAACAGAACAGTTTGGGTTGAAGGGCCCTTTAAAGCTCCCCCAGTGCCCCCCCTGCCATGAGCAGGGACATCTTCAGCAGCTCAGGTTGCTCAGAGCCCCGTCCAGCCTGGCCTGGGATGTCTCCAGGGATGGTTCATCCACCACCTCTCTGGCCAACCTGGGCCAGGCTCTCACCACCCTCAGGGACAACAATTTCTTCCTCATTACCATTTTCTACCTCATTATTGTTACCAGTATCAGTTCCTGCTCTCCCCCACAGATACACAATGCCTGCAAATAATCAGATTTATCCGATGGGCAGAGACAAAACCCAGTGCCGCATGCGTTGGTTCTGATTGTTTTCCCATCTGTTGCTACATTTTCTCATCCTCCGAGGAGGCTCTGGGTGCTTTAGTCACTCTGTTTATTTTCCTGCTGATCTCAGAGGCCAGCAAGGAAGAGTTGAAAACTCATTTGGACTCTGAGCAGGGTTCTCCTGAGCCTCACCCCTCTCTCCGATGGCCCAGACATTGGGTGGTTTCCTCCTCTGCATTTAATTGAGGACCTTGTGGACAGAGGAGTGGGAAGCATGAAGCAGCAGCTTCTGTTTGAGCTCACTGAGAATGAAACAGCAGCTTCTGCCAGGTTGGAGGCACAGCCAAGGCCAGGCTGGCACCTCTCACCCCCAGGAGGTGGCATGTGATGCTGGGTGATTAAAATGTCATGTTTAATTTAGAGATTAATTTGGGCCTGGAGCCTGGGTCTGTGCCCTTTCAGCTAGTCCTTCTTAAGCCATCCAGCTCAGTCTTGGGGCTGCAGCTCCCTCTCTGCCCTCACTTTTGGGGGAAGAAAGGAAAATCTGAGTATTCCTCATTAATCTGAAGACACATTTTCCCTTCAGGTTGGCGACGTCACGAACAAGAAGCCTCAGCGCCTGGTGACTCAGTTCCACTTCACCAGCTGGCCCGATTTTGGGGTCCCCTTCACCCCCATCGGGATGCTGAAATTCTTGAAGAAGGTGAAGACGTGTAATCCCCAATATGCAGGAGCGATTGTCGTGCACTGCAGGTACGTCCTGCTCATTTTTATTTAACTTTCCTGTGTTAAATGGGAATGTTCCACACAGGAACGTTAAAAAAAAGGCATATGAATTGGAGGAACTTCTTGGAATCAACGATGTGATGGTGTGAACAGCTCGTGCCGGGTTTGGGTCAGCTGGATGCTGAGTGAGCCAAGCTTGACACCACAGCTGGGCGTTGGTGGCATCTCCCTTGGATTTCCACTGCCCTGGGCATGTGAGGGCAATATCCCTTGTTGTGAGAACGCAGAACTCAGCTGACAGCAGGACTGAGAGCCGGGACTATGGTGTTTGACCTCCCGTGGGGTGGGTTCAGGCACAGCAGCGAGGCTGGGGGAGCCACAGAGCCTCCTGTCCGTGTTTTGGTAACCCCACAGTTAAAGGCAGAGATGATCACAGAATCCCAGCCTGGTTGGGGTTGAAGGGACCTCTGGAGATCATCCAGTCCAACCCACCTGCTCACGCAGGGTCACCAGAGCAGATCACACAGGGTCGTGTCCAGGCGGGTTTGAATGTCTCAGAGAAGGAGACTCCACAACCTCTCTGGGCAGCCTGGGCCAGGCTCTGGCACCTCACAGGAAAGGAGTTTCTCCTCATATTCAGATGGAACCTCCTGTGTTTCAGTCTGTGCTTGTTGCCCCTCACCCTGTCATTGGGCACCACTGAACGGAGTCTGGTCCATCCTCTGACACCTGCCCTGGCGATATTTATCAGCATTGATAAGATCCCTATCATTGTCTCTTCTCCAGAAGACCAAGCTCTCTCAGTCTTTCATCATAAGAAAGAAGCTCCAGGCCCAAAGATGCTCCATCTTTATAGCCTCTGGTGGAGTCTCTTCAGTAATTCCTTGTCCTTCTTAAACTGGGGAGCCCAGAACTGGTCCCAGATGCAGCCTCACCAGGCAGAGGAGAGGGGCAGGATAACGTACCTTGACCTGCTGGTCACACTCTTCCTAATCACAGAATCACAGAATGGCTTGGGTTGAAGGGACCTTCCCAGCTCCCCCAGTGCCACCCCTGCCATGACAGGGACATCTTCACCAGCTCAGGTTGCTCAGAGCCCCGTCCAGCCTGGCCTGGGATGTCTCCAGGGATGGTTCATCCACCACCTCTCTGGCCAACCTGGGCCAGGCTCTCACCGCCCTCAGGGACAACAATTTCTTCCTCATGTCCAGCCTCAATCTCCCTCCTTTAGTTTAAAACCACCATCCCTTGTCCTATCACAACAGGCCCTGCTGAAAAGTCTGTCCCCGCCTTTCTTATCGGCCCCTTTGAAGCACTGAGAGGGGCTCACTCTGCTTGGTGTTCTCATGCACTCTGGCCACAGTGGTTGCTGGAGGTTCTCTGTGCCTCTCTCTGCAAAACCCAGGCAACACCGAACACCAGGCTGAGAACCTCTCTCATCTCCAAAACAGATGTTGCTATTTACTCACTGCTGGGAAGCGTCTGGCTTACTCCCGGACACTCCACAAGGGACCCCAACACCAACACTGCTGCACTGACCGCTTGTCCCCTCTGCTCTTTCAGCGCCGGGGTGGGACGCACAGGCACTTTTATCGTCATCGATGCCATGCTGGACATGATGCACGCGGAGAGGAAGGTGGACGTTTACGGCTTCGTGAGCCGGATCCGGGCTCAGCGCTGCCAGATGGTACAGACGGATGTAAGTGAGCTGCTGCCGCACTTTTATTTTGACTTCAGAGGTCAATAGATCCCCTTTGCACTGTCAGTGCCGGCCCGCAGCAAAGCCCACATGAGGGTTGAGTGTCATTCCTCAGTTTGGAAGGATGCAGCGTGATGTGAGCCTTTTGCTGGATCCTGCTCTTTTTAATCCCCTTCATAGAATCACAGAGTCATTTTGGTTGAAAAAGACCCCCAAGATCATGGAGTCCAACCATTCCCCCACCCCTGGCACTGCCCCATGTCCCTAAGAACCTCATGTCTGTCTGTCCAGCCCTCCAGGGATGGTGACTCCAGCACTGCCCTGGGCAGCCTGTTCCAATGCCCCACAGCCCTTTGGGGAAGAAATTGTTCCCAGATCCAACCTCAGCCTCCCCTGGCGCAACTTGAGGCCGTTTCCTCTGCTCCTGGCGCTTGTTCCTGGGGAGCAGAGCCCGACCCCCCTGGCTCCAAGCTCCTTTCGGGCAGTTCAGAGATCAGAAGGTCTCGCCCCAGCTCCTGTTCTCCAGACTTGGAGAAAGTTTTGTGTCATGTCAGTTTTGTGTGATGTAGCAAATACGTTCCCACTCCCCATATAGCAGCAGAAATGTTGTCACCCACTTTTCTGGGGTCTCAGGGGTAGCCACATGCCCAGTGGACACAGGTGGGCAGTGGGGAGGTGGGTTTGCAGCCAGCGTGTGTGCAGAGACTGACGGCTTCTCCCTGCAACCCCTGCAGATGCAGTATGTGTTCATATACCAAGCACTTCTGGAGCACTATCTCTACGGTGACACGGAGCTGGAGGTGACCTCGTTAGAGATCCACCTCCAGAAAATCTACAACAAAGTGCCAGGGACCAGCAGCAATGGGCTGGAAGAGGAGTTTAAGGTGAGCATGGCTGTCGTCCTGGTGGATCTGCTCCAGTGGTGCTACCAGGACCACCATGTCCTCAGCTGGTGCTGGGTGGCTCTGAAAGGTCCCTCTACTTTCTCTCTCTCCTCTGCAGAAGCTCACTTCAATCAAAATTCAGAATGACAAGATGAGAACAGGCAACTTGCCGGCTAACATGAAGAAGAACAGAGTGCTTCAGATAATTCCATGTAAGACGTGTTCATCCGCCATGGGGAAAGTGTTCCCAGTGGGTGTGGGGACCATTTGGGTGGGTGTGGGGACAGGAATCAGGCTGGAGAAATGGGCCAACAGGGACCTCATGATGTTCAACAAGGAGAAGGGCAAAGTCCTGGCCCTGTGGAGGAACAGCCCAGGCACCAGTATGTACTGGGGGCACCCAGCTGGAGAACAGCTTGGCAGGAAAGGACCTGGAGGTCCTGGCAGACACCAAGGTGGCCAGGAGCCAGCAAGGTGGCCTTGTCACAAAGAGGGACAGTGGTGTCCTGGGTTGCATTAGACAAAGCGTCACCAGCAGGTTGAGGGAGGTTGATCCTTCCCTCTGCCCAGCACTGGTGAGGCCACACCTGGAGCACTGGGTCCAGTGCTGGGCTCCCCAGTACAGGAGAGACACGGACAGACTGGAGAGAGTCCAGCCAAGGGCCATGAAGATGATTCAGGGCCTGGAGCTTCTCTGCTGTGAGGAAAGGCTGAGAGAGCTGGGACTGGTCAGCCTGGAGAAGGCTCAGGGGATCTCATCAACGTCCATACACACCTGACGGAAGGGTGCAGAGGGGACGGGGCCTCTTGTCAGTGGTGCCCAGTGACAATGGGCAATGGGCACAAACAGACATGGGAGGGTCCTCATGAACATGAGGAAACACTTTTTGACCGTGAGGGTGACCAAGCACTGGCACAGGTTGACCCAAGAGGTTGTGGAGTCTCCATCCTTGGAGATCTTCAAAAGCCGTCTGGATGTGGTCATGGGCAACAAGGTCTGGGTGGCCCTGGTTGATCAGGGGCTTGGACCAGATGATCTCCAAAGGTCCTGTCCCACCTCAACCACTCGCTGCTATGACTTTCTTCTCAGTAGGGTGATGCTGCCGAGAGTTTGTGTCTCAAGGGGGAAGGGAGTCCCTGTGGTGAGCAGGTCCTGGATTTCTGAGCGTCCCTTCCTCCCTTCCCAAACCAGGGCATGGCAGAAGCAGAACTGAGCGTCCTCATCCCAAACGGGTGCTGTCAGCACAGGACTCTCCTTCCCACATCTCTGTCCTCTCACCCAGGGCTTGGTGACTTCACACCTAAAGGCCACGTGTGGTTATCAAGGAATCCTGCTTTGAAGATGTTTCCCAAAACTTACATCATTTTGTTTCTGTTTCAGATGAGTTTAACCGGGTAATCATTCCAGTGAAGAGAGGGGAAGAGAACACAGACTACGTAAACGCATCCTTCATTGACGTGAGTCTTTTTTAATCTTCTTTCCATCTTCTCCCAGTAGAAACTCGTCACCTCACTCTGCTTTCTGCAGAAAAGATTTGCCCCAAAGATCTCTGGATTTCATGGGGCTGTTTCCACTTGGCTTTGCTTTATGTCACCGAGTGGTGCTGTTTTCTTCTCCAAGAAACCCCTGTTTATACACAGTTTCCTTGTGACCCACGGATGGTGGGAGAGAAGAGCTGGAGCTTGAGCAAAGCCTTCAAATTCTGGTCTTACTTCTGCAACTCCAGGCTCTGATGTTGGCTTTGGAGAAGGAGCTGCACGTAGCCATGGAAATGCTTGTTCTACGGCACCGTTCGTTTGGTCAGAAAATACCTGCTAGATTGGGTCACGGAGCGATACACAGATCCCAAACCCCTGGAGAAAAACCAGGTCAATCCCATTTCACCTGTCTGGGTGACAGCGAGTGGCGAGGCAGCAAGGTTAAGTGCTTTCCTCCCTCTGAGGAGGCGCTAAGTGATCGCACATTCTATTCTCATCAGAAACCGTATTAACTTCAGGGATGCATCTCATACGAGTATTTATCTTCTTGCAGTGATGCCAGCGCTGGAGAAGTGACAGAGCCCTGCTCTTTTCCAGCCCAATTTCTCTCTTCATCTCCTAATGGCACTTTTTTTTCCCCCCCACAAAGGGTGATTACTTCCATGGGTTGAACCAGTAAAACCAACTTGTTCCCAGTTATAACCTCCCAAATTAATTGCTCCCTGAAATCTCCTTTGCTCGGTCCCCGTGGGTTGCTCTGCCTTGATCTGCATCGAGATCAGAAAGCTTAAATGTCACATAAGCAATTTTTGGTGGGGATTCAATTTCCTGCCTCTGCTGAACTTTGCTTAAATGACAAACTCCAAATGACGAAGCATCTTTAGTCACGGTCTGCAGCGAGGGCACAGGGCAACGTCAGAGGCTTTTTTGGAAACAGAAGCGCTTTGTGGTTGTGGAAGAGCCAAAGTCACCCAGACTTATTACTGTTTTTCACAGAATGGTTTGGGTTGGAAGGGACCTGAAAGTTCATCTAGATACATCTAATTTTGCTTACTTCCTTCCAAAAATCCCTAGTAAAAATCATACCTGAAGTATTTGGAGCTTAAGCAAGGCTCTGCTACAACGCTCGGACTTCACGACATCGCTTAGGAGTGCTGGAAACCCAAATCTTTCTTCACTAAGTGGATGAGGCCATGAATATAGGGGATATGATCCTCCTCCAGCTGTTTTTCTTTAAAAACTAAGGTCTTACCCCAGTGAAGCGCTGCCTGATGGCACCTCGGCTGCCAAGCAGTGGTGCGGAGAGACGTAGCCCACCGTGAGAGCAAGTTTCCCTGCCCAGGCTGTGGTTATTCACACGGACAGCCATGATGTTCCCAAAAATTCCCTGAGCTTGGTAACCAAACCGTGTCCTGGAGCATTTCTGCCATCGCTCCCAGCACCTTTTCACCATGAACACTGGTTTCACATCACAGGGTTATCGCCAGAAGGATTCCTACATCGCCAGCCAAGGGCCGCTGCAGCACACGATAGAGGATTTCTGGAGGATGATCTGGGAGTGGAAATCCTGCTCCATAGTGATGCTGACGGAGCTGGAGGAGAGAGGCCAGGTGAGAATCTGGGGTCCTTGCGCTACTTCAAAGGGGTCAATAAGAAAGATGGGGACAGACTTTTGAGCAAGGCCTGTTGTGAAAAGACATGGGGTGATGGTTTTAAACTAAAGGAGGGAGATTCAGGCTGGACATGAGGAAGAAATTGTTGTCCCTGAGGGTGGTGAGAGCCTGGCCCAGGTTGGCCAGAGAGGTGGTGGATGAACCATCCCTGGAGACATCCCAGGCCAGGCTGGACGGGGCTCTGAGCAACCTGAGCTGGTGAAGATGTCCCTGCTCATGGCAGAGGTTGGAACTAGATGATCTTTAAGGTCACATCCAACCCAACCCACTCTATGAGATCCCACGTGGCTTTGGGCAGCATCCAGCCCCAGGAGAAGACTCATTCCATTCAAGCCCATGGGAAAAGTACAGGATCTTCACCCTGTCTCCTCCTGTCCTGCTTTCTCAGGAGAAGTGTGCCCAGTACTGGCCGTCTGACGGCTCCGTGTCCTATGGAGACATCACTGTGGAGCTGAAAAAAGAGGAGGAGTGTGAGAGCTACACGGTGCGGGACCTGCTGGTAACCAACACCAGGGTAAGAGTCTGGAACTCCAGGTGGTTTTGGGTTTGGGTGTCCTCAAGCCCCACTGGTGTTGCTGATGCTTTGCGGCTCCTCTTGCAGGTGCTCTGGCATCTTCAGCTCCGTCTTCTCCGTCATCCCAAAATAGTGTCTGTCCCCTTCTTCCCTACTGTTTACCTCCCACCTCAGGCATTTCCTGTCCTCCTGATGGCTCTTCGTCCATCCACCTGCCTGGTCCCTGTGCCCACCGCCAGCATCCCTGCTGCTCCCCATTCCCCACATCCTACCCTGCTCCGTGCCACAGGAATGTCCCCACTCCACAAGCAGCTTTCCTCAGTGGTTGGTTTCCCCAAAGCCTCAAGCTGGTGGGTTTCTTGATACAGATCTCAAGCAAACTGATTGACCACAAACTCTCCTCTTCCACCAGGAAAACAAGAGCCGGCAGATTCGGCAGTTTCATTTCCACGGTTGGCCAGAAGTTGGGATCCCCGGGGATGGGAAGGGAATGATCAACATCATCGCAGCTGTGCAGAAGCAGCAGCAACAGTCTGGCAACCACCCCATCACTGTGCACTGCAGGTAAAGCCTGGGTTGGTCACCCCTCCAAGGGCATCTGCTCTGCAAGGAACTTTTGGTCCTTCAGAAGACGTGGGCTGAGCAGGAGCAGCCTGCGCAGACGTGATATGAGGTTTTCCTGCTCAGCTAAGCAAGGCTTCAGTCTTGTAGAGCGTGTCCTAGCTAAACTAGGAGAGACTCAGGCAGGAACGTTGGTTCCTCCATTTCTCTGGTGGTTCCCCTATGGATTGTCCCCGGGACAAAGCCAACACGGTCAGGATGGATGGTTTCCCTTACCTTCTGCTTTCTCTTTGGCAGTGCCGGAGCAGGGAGAACAGGCACCTTCTGTGCGCTGAGCACTGTCCTGGAAAGGGTGAAGGCAGAAGGGATTCTCGACGTCTTTCAGACGGTGAAGAGTTTAAGACTACAGAGGCCACATATGGTGCAGACACTGGTAAGTGTAGCTGAGCTCCTCCTGCCACCCCGGACTTCAGCAGGAATGGGCTGGGAACTCAATGTTGAGCAAAAACTTCCTCAGTTGAAGGTTCTATCTCTCCATGAAAGATTGAGAGTTGGAGGTCGGTCAGGAGGTATCTCCTCTTCCTGCTGTTAGGACAACTGTAAGAGTGGAGCTTGGCTGGCTGAAGGCATCAAACCCCTTTGGAACATTGACACAAGCTGTAGGAACTTCCTTGGAGACAACTCAGCCACAATCCATGTATGGATTGCCCGTGTATGGGCTCCAGGAGCCTTGAAACCTCTCCTGGGGTGGCTTTGGCATGGGCTTGGGTGGGCAGGGAGGGGAGAGGAGCAGGTGGGACTGGAGCACAAGTGTGATGGAGCGGCTGAGGGACCTGGGGGGTTCAGCTGGAGAACAGGAGCTGAGGGGAGACCTTCTGATCTCTGAACTGCCTGAAAGGAGCTTGGAGCCAGGGGGGTCGGGCTCTGCTCCCCAGGAACAAGCGCCAGGAGCAGAGGAAACGGCCTCAAGTTGCGCCAGGGGAGGTTGAGGTTGGATGTGGGAACAATTTCTTCCCCAAAGGGCTGTGGGGCATTGGAACAGGCTGCCCAGGGCAGTGCTGGAGTCACCATCCCTGGAGGGCTGGACAGACGGACATGAGGTTCTCAGGACATGGGGCAGTGCCAGGGGTGGGGGAATGGTTGGACTCTGTGATCTTGGGGGTCTTTTCCAACCAAAGTGATCAGTGAGTCTGTTACTAGATGAAGTTTTGTGAGAGGGATTCGCAAGGATGCTCAGGGATTTTTTAGGTCTTCTTGGGGTCAAACTAGGACCTCGGCGGGAAGGGAAAAGCAGTTTCTTTTGTTGGCGGCACCATGTGGTTCCTGCCCTCGCTCTGGGCTGAGGACACCAGACCCGCTGGGTCCCAGCAGGTGCAGAGCACGGAGCATCCGATTGTATCTCAGGTGTGAATTTTCTCCATCTAACGCCGTGTTCTTCCCCCGAATCCCACAGGAACAGTACGAATTCTGCTACAAGGTGGTGCAGGAATATATCGACGCCTTCTCAGACTACGCCAACTTCAAGTGAAGAGAAACCGACACAAAACAAAAATCCACTCCGAGAAACAAATGACAGAAGAGTTGCCTTCTTTAATATTTTGTAATATTCTGTTTGTTAATATACCCCCCCCCCAAAAAAAAAATATGTGTATATATCTTAACTGTTTTAGAGGTTGGTACCATAAGCTTCGTATTAGCTGGAGATTTTATATGTAGCAAAGTGTTAGTGCAGATACTGTTGGCTCCTTTTTTTTTCCAATGTTTTATTGGGGAATTAAATAGCGTGATGTTTGGATTAATATTGTCCTACCATCTCTCTTCTGGAGAGTTGATACAGGCTGTTATTTTGTTTGTAAATCTTTTTATTTTGTTTTTTCTTGAGGGAGTAAAGCCTTTTACAAAAAGATAATAAGAAGAAAATGATATCCTGGATCTTACCTGGAAACAAATACAACCCACAGCCCCACAAGCACAAGCGTTTCCGAACCTGCAGGGAAATGGTTTCACATTTTTCCGCTGGTCAGCTCTTTCACAAAAGAACAAGGAGAAAAAAAGAAAAGGCTTATTCTGTGTGTGTGTATATATATAAATATCCTAATTCTTATATAAAAAGCAAAACAAGTTTCCTCCTTGAGGGTTTGGAAATTGTAGTGACCAGAGCAGCGACTGCAGGAATTTCACCCAAAAACCATGAAACAAACCAACCAAACAGAATAACAAAAGGGTTTTTGCTCCCTGAAGGAAATGTCCGTGTTTGGTGCCAGATTTCACGCCCACTGTGGGGATCGCGGTTGTCACCATGGATGGTCGAAGTGGCCCCATTGTCCCCCTGGTCCCTTCCAGGAGGGACCTGCAGCTTCTGCGGGGGGTTTGGGGGAGAACGTGGCTCCTCGTGGTCCCAGCTCCATCTTCTCACTGCTTGTGTCTCCTCCCAAGTGCCACCCGGTCCCTTCCCTCCTCCTGGTCTGTACCAGCAGCAAACGAGAAGTTTTGGAGCCACCTCGGGCTGTGTCCGTTTTCCAACCTGTGACCTTGTGCCCACGTCCTCCTTCCGCAGCTCTAAAATGAAGCTGGGAGAGCAACCTCCACCCAACCCACCAGCAGGAAAGCGTTGGAGAAACCCAGGAGATCCTCCAACAGCCGAGGTCCAGAGAACAAACCAGCTGGAGAAATTCTATTTCAGAGGCCGAGTTTATTTTATTTTATTTTATTTTATTTTTTCTTCTCTGTACCCTCAGTTCTCCTGGGAAGTGCGGCTGAAAGCGAGGGAGAAGAGCCCTGTGTCCCAGAGGAGACAACCAGGCTTTCTCCAGCCATAGCAATGGGGAGAAGGGACCTCTGGGCTCCACCACACACACCCAACCTGCTGCAGGTCTTTGCCTCCATCCCTGGACCAGGAGACCTCCAGCCCTGGATCCTGGAGATTTTAGATCTCAGCAACCTGAGCTGGTGAAGGTGTCCCTGCTCATGGCAGGGGTTGGTCTAGATGAGCTTTGAAGGTCCCTTCTAACCCAAACCATTCTGTGATTCTATGATCATGTCTTCTACCATCACCAGAGCTGCTAAAATCTGTATGTGGGCACACTCGAAACTCAGCTGGTTGCTCCAAGCACCTTGATCCATCAGGGGCTGGACTAGATGACCTTCAAAGGTCCATTCCCACCCAAAGCATTCAATGCTTCTATGATCTGACTTGGTCCTGCCAACAATGTCTCCATGTTTCTGCTTCTCAGGAAGGATGCACATGGTCCTACACCTTGAGAGTGCAGGAGCGGAACTTGAACAACAGGCCAGAAATTCAACATCATCGAGGTGACTTCACACCCCTGGGTGGGTGACGTTCCACAAAAACAGCTGCAAGTGCAAATCATAGAATCATGGAAAAGTTTGGGTTGAAGGGACCGTCCCAGCTGCCCCAGTGCCCCCCCTGCCATGACAGGGACATCTTCACCAGCTCAGGTTGCTCAGAGCCCCGTCCAGCCTGGCCTGGGATGTCTCCAGGGATGGTTCATCTACCACCTCTCTGCCCAACCTGGGCCAGGCTCTCACCACCCTCAGAGCCAGAACAATTTAAGACCGTACAATCTATTCATTCTCCAGACACATTTAGGGTTTTTTTTCTTCCCAATGGAGGCTCCATCACAGAGAATTTGAATTATCAGAGAAAGGGGCAAAAAAGAACTGCTGATTTTTGTCATTCCCCGCCCAGAAGAATCAAAACAGAAGGAAACCCTGATGGGCCAGGATACCCAGAGAGTCGTAATGGCTGAGGAAAGACCTAAGGATGCAGAAGAGTCCTGAGGACCCAGGGGTGCAGCACCCTGTGTTTAAAAAACAGCTTAATGTGGTTTATCTTCATGTTGTTTTGGTCACAAAGAGGTGTCTGGTGAAGCACCCTCCTTGTTCCCCCTGTGGTCAGGGCGACCGTGCCCTGGTTACTGGGGGCGCTCTGCAGGCACTGGGAGAACTGGGACTGGAGGTTTCACCCCCAGGATTCATCTGGGTGCCCCCCCGGGATCACTGCAGGGGGTGACAGGGCTTGGGGACAGTGAAACCCCCCCCAGCCAAGGGGGCACTGGGGGGACGTGGGGCTGAAACCTCAGAAATCCTGGGAAAATCCACCCCGTGAGTCGAAGTATTGAGTTTTCCAGCAGGAATTTTCCAGCTGGGGGGAATTTTCTGGTGGGGAAGGTGACATGGTGGAGACAAGGGGACCCCCCACCCCCCCAGCAAGCCCAAAACACCCCCAAAAATGACTTCACTGCTGCCACCATCACCTGGCACCCAACATCACCATTAATAAATGCTAATTCTTGAATTTGGGGGAATTTCAGCCAAAGCTTTAAATCACACACAGAAATAAACCCTCCTGCAATGGGGGGGCTGCACTTGGCCACTGTGGGGGCTCCCCCTGGGGACACAGACCCCCCAAGCACCCCCGTGCCCCCCACAACCAGGCACTGGCTGCTCAACTGGGGGCTGGCGCTGGGTGGGGAAACTGAGGCACAGAGAATTTACTCCCTCATTCAGCAAGAGCATCCCCAGGATAGAACACCCCCCCCAAAAAAAAGGGGTGTCAGGGCGCTGCCGAGGGGATTTGGGGGGGAAGGAGGTGACGGGCACTGGCACAAGGACACCGATGCCACCGGTGAAGTCACGGTCCCCCATGGGAGCGATGGCAGGGCCGACGTCACCATGTCCAGCCCTACAAATAGCGGAGCTGTTTGTCACCAGCACCACTGTCACCACTGTCATTGTCACCGCTGTCACCCACAGGACAGGTGAGGCTGCCGGGGGTGGGGGGGCTGAGGGAGGTGCTGGTGGCATGTGGGGACCCTGGGGTGGGGAGTCCTGCTCACCCCAAATCTGACCCAAATGGTGCTCTGGGGGGGCTGTTCAATCAATTTCTGGATACAAAGCCCAGCAGCACCCATGGGTGCCCATACCCTCCACATCTTCATGCCCACCCCAAAGAGCACCCATGGGTGCTGAGCCCCTCTGCATCTCCATCCCCAACCCACCCCAAATGGGACCTGTGGGTGCTGAGCCCCTCTACATCTCCATCCCAAACCCACCCCAGCAGCACCCATGGGTGCTCATCCGCTCTGCAACTCCATCCCAAACCTGCTGCAGCAGCACCCATGGGTGCTGAACCCCTCCAGTATCTCCATCCCCAACCAACCCCAAAGAGCACCCATGGGTGCTGACCCCCTCTGCATCTCCATCCCCAGCCCTCCCCAAATGGGACCCGTGGGTGCTCAGATCCTCTGCATCTCCATCCCAACCCACCCCAGCAGCACCCATGGGTGCTCATCACCTCCATATCTCCATCCCAACCCACCCCAGCAGCACCCATGGGTGCACATCACCTCCACATCTCCATCCCAACCCACCCCAGCAGCACCCATGGGTGCTCATCACCTCCATATCTCCATCCCAACCCACCCCAGCAGCACCCATGGGTGCACATCACCTCCACATCTCCATCCCAACCCACCCCAGCAGCACCCATGGGTGCACATCACCTCCACATCTCCATCCCAACCCACCCCAGCAGCACCCATGGGTGCACATCACCTCCACATCTCCATCCCAACCCACCCCAGCAGCACCCATGGGTGCACATCACCTCCACATCTCCATCCCAACCCACCCCAGCAGCACCCATGGGTGCACATCACCTCCACATCTCCATCCCAACCCACCCCAGCAGCACCCATGGGTGCTCATCACCTCCACATCTCCATCCCAACCCACCCCAGCAGCACCCATGGGTGCACATCACCTCCACATCTCCATCCCAACCCACCCCAGCAGCACCCATGGGTGCACATCACCTCCACATCTCCATCCCAACCCACCCCAGCAGCACCCATGGGTGCTCATCACCTCCACATCTCCATCCCAACCCACCCCAGCAGCACCCATGGGTGCACATCACCTCCACATCTCCATCCCAACCCACCCCAGCAGCACCCATGGGTGCTCATCACCTCCACATCTCCATCCCCACCTCACCCCAAACAGGACCCCTGGGCGCCCATATTTGCAGGACCCACCCCAGCAGCACCCATGGGTGCTCATCCTCCCCAGCATCTGCACCCCCAGCAGCCCCCCCGGGGTGTCCCCTGGGTGGGTGTCACAGTGTCCCCCATGTCCCCGCAGCCCCCCCGGCCATGTCCCCCCGCGGGTCCCTGGTGCTGCTGGCGCTGCTGCTGCTCCTGGCCGCCCCCTGCCCGGGCCAGCACTGGTCCCACGGCTGGTACCCGGGGGGCAAGCGGGACCTGGGCCCCCCCCCGGCCCGGCAGGTAGGGCCCTGCACCCCAGGGGTGACCCCCCCGGGGTAAACCCCCCAGAGTAAAACCCCCCGATCCCGGGGTTATAACCCTCTTGGTTTATCCCCTTCCCTGGATTATTGTGTGTGTCCCCGCCGTGGTCATTTTAAACCCGCGTTTCGCCCCCCCCGGATTTATACCCCTCCTGATCCCCGCCCCGCTCAGGTTACCCTCCCCCACATTATCCCCCTCCCCACAATTCCCCCCCCATTGTTATATTCCCCACTGAGTTCGCCCCCCGGCGTTATAACCCCCCAAGAGTTCCCCACCCCCAAATTATCCTCTCTGGATTATCCCCCCGCCGGTTCCCCCCTCGCCCCCCCAAGATTTATATCCCCCCAGATTATACCCCCCCGTGTTACCCTCCCCAGATTAACCTCCGGATTAAACTCTGGGTTTATATCCCACCCCGGTGTTATGTGTCCCCCCCCGGGCTGGGTGTCCTCCCGTGGGTTGTGTGCCTCCTCCCCCCCGGAATTGTGTACCCCCCCCTCCACGGCAGCCCCTGTCCCGCAGGTCTCGGTCCCGCTATGGCGCTGCCGCCCCCACGCGTGTCCCCCGCGGCGGGAGGAGCCGCTGCCGGTGAGTGGGGACGGGAGGGGACATCGGGGTGGGGGGGGACACGGGAAGGTCCTGTCCCGGCCCCCACGACCCCGCTCCCCGCAGGGCGCTGCGCTGCGCTGACCGACCCCACGCGGGACCGACCCCACGCGGGACCGATCCGGGAACGGCCGCGGGACCCCGCGGGAAATAAAGGGGCTCAGGGGGAGCCTGTGAGGCGTGGTGGCGGCTGCGGGGGAGGGAGGGGGGGGGTCCCGCGTGGGTGTGTGCGGGGGTGGCGTGTCCCGTGGGGGCCGTGTCACAGCGGGGGCTGTACCGTAGGGGGATGTTTTTCATGGGGGGCTCTGTCCTCTGCTGGGCAGTCCCCGTGTCCCACGGGGGTCCGTGTGCCACGGGGGTTCCCGTGGGGCAGTGCCGTGTCCTGTGGGGTCCCGTGGAGGTTCTGTGTCCCGTGGGGGGTTCTGTGCCCCGTGGGTTCCCGTGACCTGTGGGGGTTCTGTATCCCGTGGGGTCCCGTGGGGCAGTTCCGTGTCCTCCGGGGTTCTGCATCGCAGGGAGGTTCCGTGTCCCCTTAACCCCGTGTCCCGTGGCATTCTGTGCCCCGTGGGTTCCGTGTCCCTTGGTTCCCGTGTTCCTTGGGGGGAGTTCCGGTGTCCCGTGGGGTTCTGTCCCCCGTGGGTTCCCGTGTCCCGTGGCGGTTCCTGTGTCTCGTGTCCCGTGTTTCCCGTGTCCCCCGTGGGTCCCCGTGTCCCGTGGGTCCATATCCCATGTTCCTGTCCATATCCTGTGTTCCTTGGTTCCCGTGTCAGTCCCCATGTCCCATGTCCCGTGGTTCCCGTGTCCCCGTGGTTCCCGTGTTCCCGTGGTTCCCGTGTCGGTTTCCATGTCCCGTGGGTGCCCGTGTCCCGTGGGTTCCATGTCCCGTGGGCCCATATCCCATGGTTCTCGTGTCCCTTGGTCCCCGTTTCCCGCGGGGTTCCCGTGGCAGTCCCCACGTCCCATGTCCCGTAGTTCCCGTGTCCCCGTGGTTCCCGTGTCCGTTCCCATGTCCCGTGGGTTCCCGTGTCCCCGTAGTTCCCGTGTCCCCGTAGTTCCCGTGTTCCCGTGGTTCCCATGTCCCGTGGGTTCCCATGTCCCGTGGGTTCCCGTGTCCCCGTGGGTTCCCGTGTCCCGCACTCCATTTCCCATCAGGCCCCTCTACCGCTCCCACTCTCCCCGCGGGCGGGTCGGCTCACGTCACTTCCGCCCGCCATGCTGCCGCTGCTGAGGCGGCTCCGGCCGGGCCTGTTGGCGGCGCTGGGCCCCGTCGGCTCCCCGGGACCGGCCCCCGGCCCGTTCCCCGGCCCCCGCCCCGCCTGGGGCCCGCGGCTGGTCCCGGCACGGGGCCGCAAAACGCGGCACGATCCCCCCGCCAAGTCCAAGGCGTCGCGGTTGAAGGTGCCGCCGCCCGTGGACCCCGAAGAGCTGCTGGTGGTGCTGGAGCGGTACCGGCTGCACCGGCTGGTGCTCAGCGCCCTGCGGTACCGGCGGGGGCTGGGGGGCAGGGGGCTGGCTATAGGGCTGTGGAGCTGCTGTGGGGTAGAGGTGGGTTTGGGGGGCTGGTTGTGGTTCTAGTTGTGGGGCTGGGTATAGGGCTGTGGGGCTGCTGTGGGGCAGGGGAGGGTTTGGGGTCTGGTTGTGGTTTTAGTTATGGGGTTGGGTGCTGTATGTGGGGCTGTGGGGTTGCTGTGGGGTAGGAGTGTGTTTGAGGGGCTGGTTGTGGTTCTAGTTGTGGGGCTGGGTGCTGCATATGGGGCTGTGACCCTGCTGTGGGGCAGGGGAGGGTTGGGGGACTGATTGTGGTTCTAGTTATGGGGCTGGGTGCTGGGTATAAAGCTGTGGGGCAGGGGAGGGCTGTGGGGCTCGTTGTGGTTCTGGTTATAGGGCTGGGGGCTGCATGTGGGGCTGTGGGGTTGCTGTGGGGCAGGGGATGGTTGGGGGGCTGGTTGTGGTTCTAGTTATGGGGCTGGCTATAGGGCTGTGGGGTTGCTGTGGGGCAGGGGGCTGGCTATAGGGCTGTGGAGCTGCTGTGGGGCAGGGGAGGGTTTGGGCGGCTGGTTGTGGTTCTAGTTATGGGGCTGGGTGCTGGGTATAAAGCTGTGGGGCTCGTTGTGGTTCTGGTTATAGGGCTGGGGGCTGCATATGGGGTTGCTGTGGGGCAGGGGATGGTTGGGGGGCTGGTTGTGGTTCTAGTTGTGGGGCTGGCTATAGGGCTGTGGGGTTGCTGTGGGGCAGGGGAGGGTTTGGGGTCTGGTTGTGGTTTTAGTTATGGGGTTGGGTGCTGTATGTGGGGCTGTGGAGCTGCTGTGGGGCAGGGGATGGTTGGGGGGCTGGTTGTGGTTCTAGTTATGGGGCTGGCTATAGGGCTGTGGGGTTGCTGTGGGGCAGGGGAGGGTTGAGCTTGTGCAGAGCTGATTTGAGGGCTGGTTGTGGGGCTGTAGGGCTGCTGTGAGGGACAAGGCTGGTTATGGGGCAGGGGGCTGGGTATAGGGCTGTGGGGTTGCTGTGGGGCAGGGGAGAGTTGGGCTTGTGCAGAAGTGGGTTGTGGGGCTGCTGTGAAGGAGGAGGCTGGATGTGGGGCTCCTGTGGGGCAGGGGGCTGGCTATAGGGCTGTGGAGCTGCTGTGGGGTAGGGGTGGGTTTGGGGGGCTGGTTGTGGTTCTAGTTGTGGGGCTGGGTTTAGGGCTGTGGGGTTGCTATGGGGCAGGGAAGGGTTAACCTTGTGGTGCAGAACTGGGTTGGGGAGCTGATTGTGGGACTCCTGTGGGGAGGGAAGTGGCTCTAGGGCTGGGGGGCTGGGTATGGGCCTGGTTATGGGGCACAGAGCTGGTTATGGGGCTATAGGGTTGCTGTGGCGTAGGGGAGGGTAGGGCTTGTGCAGAAGAGGGTTGGGGGGCTCGTTGTAGGTCGGCTTTGAGGGAGAGATCTGGCTATAGGGCTGTGGGGCTGGTTACAGGTATAGGGCTATGGGGTTGCTGAGGGGTGGGAGGGGCTGGTTGTGGCTCTAGTTGTGGGGCTGGGTAAAAGGGCTGTTGCTGGTCAGGCTTGTGCAGAAGTGGGTTGTGGGGCTGGGTATAGAGCTGGGGGGCTGGATGTGGGACTGCTGTGGGGCAGGGGGCTGGTTATGGGGCAGGGGAGCGGCTATAGGGCTGTGGGGGTGCTGTGAGGCAGGAGAGGGTTTGCCTTGTGCAGAAGTGGGTTGGGGGGCTGTTTGTGGGGCTGGCTGTGGGTCTGTGGGGCTTCTCTGAGAGACAATGCTGGGTGCAGGACTGGGTATGGGGCTGCTGTGGACGGGGGACTGGTTATGGGGCGGGGGGCTGCATATAGGGTTATGGAGCTGCTATGGGGAAGGGCAGGGTTGGTTGTGGCTCTGTGGGGCAGGGGGCTGAGTATAGGTCTGTGGGGTTGGTTGTGGTTCTGGCTGGGGGCTGGGCAGAGGGCCATGGGGTTGCTGTGGGGTTGCCGTGGGGCAGGGGAGGGTTTGCCTTGTGGTCAGGACTGGGCTGGGGCTGCTGTGCGGGACAGAGCAGGTGTGTGAGAAGCCCCCGGGCTCCCAGCCCCAGGCAGGAGCTCATTGGCACGTCCCCTCCCCGGCAGGGCCGAGTTCAAGGCCGAGGTTGTGCAGCGCAAGCGGGAGGCGACGCTGTGCGGGGAGGACTCGGCGGAGCAGGCGGAGGAGCACCGGAGGCTGATGGCCTGGAACGAGGCGGAGAACGCCCGGCAGCGGCTGCGCAGGTCAGCCCGGCCCCACAGGCAGCAGTCACTGCACAGAGTGGTTTTGGTGGGAAAGGACCTCCCCAGTGCCCCCCCTGCCATGACAGGGACATCTTCACCAGCTCAGGTTGCTCAGAGCCCCGTCCAGCCTGGCCTGGGATGTCTCCAGGGATGGTTCAGCCACCACCTCTCTGCCCAACCTGGGCCAGGCTCTCACCACCTTCAGGGCAAACAATTTCTTCCTCATGTCCAGCCTGAATCTCCCTCTTTTAGTTTAAAACCAGCTTTGACTTTTGCTTGTGCACAACTAAATTCTACACCCTGTTTAGTTAGATCTGGCACTGCCCCATGTCCTGAGAACCTCATGTCCGTCTGTCCAGCCCTCCAGGGCTGGTGACTCCAGCACTGCCCTGGGCAGCCTGTTCCAATGCCCCACAGCCCTTTGGGGAAGAAATTGTTCCCCACATCCAACCTCAACCTCCCCTGGCGCAACTTGAGGCCGTTTCCTCTGCTCCTGGCGCTTGTTCCTGGGGAGCAGAGCCTGACCCCCCTGGCTCCAAGCTCCTTTCAGGCAGTTCAGAGATCAGAAGGTCTCCCCTCAGCTCCTGTTCTCCAGCTGAACCCCCCAGGTCCCTCAGCCGCTCCATCACACTTGTGCTCCAGCCCCTCACCAGCTCCGTTCCCTTCTCTCCACTCGCTCCAGCACCTCTATTTAGCACCTTTACATCACAAGGGATTAGTGTGTCTCACTGAAGTGCGGCCCTAAAGAGTGTAAATATTAAGCAAAGCTTTTTCTTTTCTATATGGCAGGGAGGAAAGAATTAGGAAAGAAGAGGAGGAGCGGAAGAGGCAGAAGCTCCAGGCTGCAGAGAACCAGGCCAGGAAACTGGAGGCTTTCCTGAAGGAGAAGGAGCAGGAGGTTTTGCGGCTGCAGGTGAGAGCAGCTGGTGCCCCTGAGGGGTTTGATAGCCCGTGGGATCCTTGTGGAAGCCATGGGCTTGTTTTCCAAGAGATTTTTATGTTGGTTGCTGGGAAGTTTTAGCACCTTCCAGGAGCATCAACAGCACGTGGGTGGGATGGAGGCGAAGTGAGAGCTCTGAAAACAGAGGGAGGAATAATCCCAAGGGAGAGAATCCAGGTTTCCTTGCTCTGGAATGACGCTGGTGGCATCTTGGGGTCTCCCAGAGGTCTGTGAGCTCGAAGGGCACCAGCAGCTCGTGAGTTACGAGCCGGTCCTTGTCCTTCCTTCAGGAGGAAGCCAAGTCCTTCATCACCCCCGAGAACCTGGACGCGCGGATCGAGGAGTGCCTGGACAACCCGCGCAACTACAACTTCGCCATCGACAAGGACGGGCGGATTGTCAAACGGACGGTGTTGTCATAGGCCCGGCTTCTGTCTAGCGGCTCCGTTTACAGAGCTTGTTTATTCCTTTTAATGTATAAATCACCCACAGAATTGTTGGAAAAAGCCCGCGGGGTCTGGCTGTGGTTATTCTGAAGGGTGAACGCCGGTGGGATGGGGGTGCAGGAGAAATTTGGGGTTGAAGAGTTACAGGGAGTGGCGGAGGCTCCAGCGGTTCATCGGAGCTGCTGGGGTTTGTGTTCCCATCACAATTCCGCCCCCATGTCCCTGGATCCCGCTTTGGATCCTGCTTTGGATCCCTCCCGTGTCCACACTGAGCACATGGGGTGAAGAGCAGGAGCGGCCCGAGGCAGACCCTGATTCTGAGCGCCCCCCATTTGCCTGGCGACCCCTCCAGATGCTTTTGGGAGGAAATGAGGTCGGAATGGCTTTGTAGGAAAACCCACCCTCTGTTTGTTGTTGAGGAGGGAAGAATTGATTTTGTCTCGTTTCTGCTGCGATGGGAAGACCTGTCCTTCCTGCTCATCCTTTCAACCCTCCTTTCCGCATCTGTTGGCGCAGCTATGTGTAAAAATCGTGCAGAGGATGTCTCATTGATACCAGCTTTTACATCTTTTCTCTTTCTCCCTCTTGAGCATTATTTTACTCATCACCGGGGCGTTAAGTTGTAAAGAGTATTGTAATTACGCTGCGTCCTCTTTGGCAGTTTTGGTTTATTGTGGTCTCTCAGACCAAGCCACGCTCGCTTTGATGCTCCCCAAGCTCACCAGAGGTCCAGTTTTCCCCCAAACCCCCCTCTTTTTGGGCTGACACCAGCCTGCGGTTTGCTGTGGTTCAGGTGGACTGACAGCAGGTCCCTGCGTTCTCCCTCGCTTGCTTTTTATCTAAACTTGCCTAAAAATGGATATTTTCCCTCCAGCTTGAGTCTGTACCTAAAGGAGACAAGCGCACAAAAAACACAGACCTTTTGTTTTCCTGTACAAGTTTTATTTCTAATTAAGGTCACAAGTTGCAGAGCTTGGCTCGTCTGTTCTCAGCCTGGGCTGGTGCGACTGTAGATCCGGGATCTCGCAGGTTCTTCCCTCCCGTTCTCTACGCAAAGGGCACCTCTTGGTCGCAGGATGAGTCGAGCACACAACCCTCTGCCCGGGGAGAGAGGGGAGAGCGCGGTGAGGAACCGAACGGCACAAACCAGCCTGCGCGGGCACCCCAGCGCGGGTTTTCACTAACACTGAGCATGTATTGCTCGGTATTGCTCCTGTACCCTCCCAAATTCCCCCCAGGATTGTATAATAGCAGCATCTCCGGTAGTGACTGGCTTGGGAAGGAGGCTGGGATTTGGGGCATGGAAGGAGGATTTTGGGGAGATGGAAGGAGGATTTTTTGGCAAATGAAAGGAAGATTGTTTTGAAATGGAAGGAGGATTTTTGGAAATGGAGGATTTTGCGGCATGGAAGGAGGATTATTTGGGAACGGGAGGAGGATTTTTCGGCAGATGGAGGGTTTTTTGGGAAGTGGAAGAAGGATTTTTGGGAGATGGAAGGAGGATGTTTTTGGGAGATGGAAGGGGGATGGTTTTGGGAGATGGAGATGGAAGGGGGACGGTTTAGGGAGATGGAAGGGGGACGGTTTAGGGAGATGGAAGGCGGACGTTTTTGGGAGATGGAAGGGGGTCTTTTTGGGAGATGGAAGCAGGATGTTTTTGGGAGATGGAAGGGGGATTTTTTGGACATGGAAGCAGGATTCTTGGCAATGAAAGCAGGACAAGGCACGGATCGCCCTACTCGGCTCCTGCCGCTTGCTCAGCCCCCTAATTTCCTTCTTTTCCACTTTCCCCCCTTCCTCCAAACCTCCCAGGCTGTTATCACCTTCCCTGTCGTCAAAATCGATCTGCCCTGCGCTGGGTGCTGGGGAGACAGACGGACGTGACAAACACCATCCCCTGGGCAGCATCCCCTCTCCCGCTTCTATACCACAACCCCGAATCCCCGGTGTCCCCTCACCGCTGCCGCAGCAGAGCCCGGGGGCGGCGCAGCTCCCCCCGCTGCCGCAGGGCTTGCGTCCCGACTCGCAGGGGGTGGGCAAGAAGCTCTCCTCCTGGCACCGCAGCGTCTCGGCCGTTCCCATGTAGCAACCCAGCTCTTCCCCGCAGCAGATGTTGGGACCAAAGCAGCGACCCTTGTTCCTGGGACCGCAGGGCAGGCACTGAGCGGGAACGGGGGAGAGAAACGGGGGCATTATTTAGGAAAGCACCAAGGTTTGGGGATGGGGTTGTGCTTTTCAGCAGGGCCTGTTGCTATAGGACAAGGGGTGATGGTTTTAAATTAGAAAAGGGGAGATTTGGGCGGAAATTTTGTACAATGAGTGTGGTGAGACCCTCATCCCAGGTTGCCCACAGGTGCCCCATCCCTGGAGACATCCCAGGCCAGGCTGGACGGGGCTCTGAGCAACCTGAGCTGGTGCAGATGTCCCTGCTCATGGCAGGGGGGGCACTGGGGGAGCTGGGACGGTCCCTTCAACCCAAACTGTTCCATGATTCTTTACCTTGGTCTTTTCCTCCCACCAGCACCCTGGGGCAGTTTGGGGAAGGGAAGGAGGAGTTCAGGGATCTCCCAGCCCCCCCAGGACGTACCTTCCTGATGTCCATGTCCATGACGGCGCGTTTGCCCCCGATGGGGCAGTTTTGGATGTAGCAAGCGGAGGACAGAGCCAGGAGCCCCAGCAGGCAGAGGGCCAGCGCTTTGCCAACCATGGCTATGGGCTTTGGGGAGCTTTTTGGCTTCTCATCCCGGCCAGCCGGGTCCTGTTTATATAGCACCAGCTCCTACTTACACATTCCAGCACCGGCGTCACCCGTTTTATTCTTAAAAACCACAAGGCATTGATCTCCACACCGAAGGGCTCGGCTCATAATGGAGGTCGAGGACGTGAGGTCAGGCCCAGGGTGTTGGTTTTTCTTTGGCGATGAGTCCGACAGCAGCGGGGGGGACATGCGGGGGCTGTTTTTGGGCTTGTGTCCCTTCTGCGCTCGCCTGCTGCGTGTCCTGTCCTGTAGGGATGAAATTGGGCATCTCCAGGTGGGACGTGTCACCCCCAGGGGGTGAGCAGGGGCTTTGTGCACCCCTTGATTTCAAATCCCTTCTGGTTGGGGGGAGATAAATCTGAATCCTCCTCTGGGGGCATCAGTGGAATCTGGGGTGGGAAATGTTTTGGTCCTTTCCGCCCCTCCATGTATTTTTGGGGATGTCCCGCTCTGGGATGATGGTGACACCAAGCCCATCCCTGCCTGCATTCACCCTTTTTAGCTTAAAAACACCAAACCTCATTGGCACAAGCCTGAAAACCCCAAACTCCCCATATTTTCTGCCTTGGGGCTTGGACACGCTGCCCCAGCCCCACAACGTCAGCAGGTGAAGGACCTGGAGAACTGTCCCCGAGGACGGGGCCGAAGGCTGATGCAATCACCGCGACCCCTCGCCTTCGTTACCGCAATTAAGAGCTTCCCGGCTTGAATAAATTCCTCCGCTGTGGACAAACCTCGTGTCTATCGAGACCGTGACCCCGGTCCCTCCCTGCGCCTGTTTAATTGGGAATTAGGCAGCCCGGAGAGTGAAAACTGTGACCTCTCGTCGTCCCCTTCGCCTCGATTCCAAATGTGTCACTTAGGGCGGCCGGTGATGAGGTGAGTCCTGGTCCCTGGGGACGCACCAGGCGCCAGGGTCTGTGTTAATGGTTTGGAAATGGGGCTCAGGACCTGCCTGTCATGCCCCAGCGGCTCAGCCAGTTTGGGGGTGTCCCCACTCCTGTGGGATGTGTTTTGGGGGGACAGATGTGGAAAATAACCCACCCAATTATCAGCTCTGCTGTTTTTTTGGGGTGTTGACACCCCAATGCTGAGGCTCCTATAGGTCTGGAGCATCATCCTGCTCAGGGATGCGTCTGAGATGTTGGGGTTCACATCCTGCCCCCCAGGATGGGCTGAGCACCCATGCTAGCCTCAACACCCCCAGTTTTTCATCCAGCACGGGGTCACCCACCCACATCAATGCTGCCCCTTTCCCAGTGATTTATTTGGGGTGATTTTGGGGTCCCTCCCCTCCCCAGGGCTGGGATGAGATGCTGGTGGTGGGGAGCAGGCGCTGGGTGGATCGGGAGGTGCTGGGGGCAGGATGGGTCCCACCAGCGTGGCCGAGCTCCACCTCCGCCGAGGTGCCACCTCCCGTGGGGACAGTATAAAGGACGAGTGTCCCTTGCATTGCTGTCACATTCAAGCCTGGAGCCGGGACCCCGCCAGGGTAAGAGAGCTGGGAAGGGTTGGGGTGGTGGTTCCCCAAATTTGGGGGGTGATTGTGGGATAACTGAGGGGGCCGATCCTTCCCATTGGTGTCTGGTGGGGACCAGTTTATGTGGTGATGGTGGGAAAGACAAGACCAGCCCTTGGGGGGGTGTATGAAGCTGGGGACCTTAATCTTTCCACTTTTGGGGTTTCTTTAGGTGCTTTTCCTTATTTTTTATCATTTTTAGTAGATGTGGCTTGAAGCCTCCTGATGTGCTGGTTCCTGAAGGCAACGAGGCCCCGAATCTGCCCCCAAAAGGGGTCTTGGATGGGAGGTAACGAGATGGTGGCACATCTCAGCTATCCCCAGTCTTAGGGGACACCCAGCACCCATGGGTGCTGCCGGGGCCCCTGGGGTGGAATTGGGTGGCTGGATCCTAAATCCTGAGCTTATATCCCTTTGTGCTGTAAGGATGGGACCAAATCCTGCACCCAAGCCCAGCAAAACCACCATGGGTGGGAGCTGAACTCTGTGGGGCTGGGTGGGGATTTGGGGAGTGGGGTGGGATGTATAAAGACACACCAACCTCCACCCCACCATCCCCAAGCCCCAAATGTGTCCCCAACAGCCCCCCATGACCCGTCCCCAGTGCCCTGCACGAAGCCACCACAGTGCACGAGGACTTTTATTGGGTCTCAAATTTACAAGTGCGATTCGGGGGGCTCGGTGCCGGAGGGGGGACGCTCAGAGGAGGGGGTGCTTGCCCTGCTGCTGCCGGTTGGCCAAATGCATCAGCCTGAGGAGCAGATCTCCAGCAGAACCGTCCAGCACCGTCAGGTTCTTCTCCGCTGTGTCCTGAGCTCCGTCGCTGCCCTCGTCCAGGCAGCCGGCGTCCATCGCGCACGTTTCTTCAATAGAAAGTGAAACGTTGGGAGGGGAACTGGGTTATTTGGGACCCACGAGTGGTCTCTTTTTGGGTGGGGAAGGGGTTGGTGGCAGCCTGGGGTGTGCATGCAGCTTTGTCCCTCGTGTTAACCAGGGAATGGGGCTGGATGGGGGTTTTTGGCACAATGGGAAGAAAATGTGTGCCTGGTTGGGAAATATCTCACGGTGGTGGCTCGGGAATGAGCTCCCAGCCCAGTCATAGAATCACAGAGTAGATTGGGTTGAAGGGACCGTCCCAGCTGCCCCAGTGCCCCCCCTGCCATGAGCACGGACATCTTCACCAGCTCAGGTTGCTCAGAGCCCTGTCCAGCCTGGCCTGGGATGTCTCCAGGGATGGTTCATCCACCACCTCTCTGGCCAACCTGGGCCAGGCTCTCACCACCCTCAGGGAGAACAATTTCTCCCCCATGTCCAGCCTGAATCTGACTATCCCCAAATCACCCCCACGCTCCATGCCTCAGTTTCCCCATCACAAGGAAGGAGTCCCCCACGCCTCCCCCACTCCCCCATGGTCCCAAGACCCCCCCCAAACTCCCCTCTCTGGTGTCCCCCGTGTTACCGGCGCTGCAGCAGATGCCGGGAGCGGCGCAGCGGCCCCCGGAGCCGCAGGGCTGCCCGCCGGCCTGGCAGGGCGAAGGCAGGTAGTCTTCCTCGGTGCAGCGGCGCGTCTCGGCCGTGCCCAGGTAACAGCCCAGCTCGGGACCACAGCAGATGCCGGGGCCAAAGCAGTTGCCTCTGTTCCCGGGGCCACAGGGCATGCACTGCAGGGAGGAGCTGCTTGAGTCCCCTGTACTCCCCCATCCCCCAAAAAAAAGGGGGGAGGGCACCCTGCTTGTAGCCTTTTGTATTTGAAAGTAGCCCCCCCTGTTTCACCAGCCCGTGGGGTGTCATGCTGGTGTGGGGTGGCTTGTTCCCACCATTAGCAGTGTGGCCCTGCTTTGGGGGGTCCCTGCTTTGGGGGCTCCCGCTGCCCCCCATGTCATAGGATAGAGTCATACAATCATTTTGGTTGGAAGAGACCCTCAGGATGATGAGTCCAACCATAACCCAGCTCCAGCACTAACCCACGTCCCTAAGAACGTCGTCTAAGCGACTTTTCAACCCCTCTGGGGATGGTGACTCCCCCGCTGCCCCGGGCAGCCTGTTCCAATGCCCGACAGCCCTAATCCCCAATGTCCCCATCCCCACTCCCTGGGGGTGCCCTGTCCCCGCATAGGGATGCTTGGCTGTGCTCCCCTCCTTGAAGGTGACCCCTGTATCTCAAGCTGCTCATTCCTCTGCCACTGCCTCACCACGTGCCCTTGGGCATGTCCCCCAACCTCCCCCAAAAAGCGATGCACCACATTGCCTGGGCTCGGCAGCACAGCCAAGGGTGCCCATGGGTGGCAGGGACTCTCTGCACCCCACACCCCCCCAAAAGCCCCATCCCGTCCCCCAAGCCCCCGTACCTGTCGGAGGGCTGTGTCGGCCAGCGCCCGCTTCCCGCCGCGGGGACAGTTCTGGATGTAGCAGGCGGAGGACAGGGCGAGGAGGCAGAGGAAGGAGAGGGGCAGCGAAGGCTCTGCCATGGCGCAGGGTGCCTGCAGCCGTGCCACGCGTGCCGGGGGAAGCTGCTGCTTCTGCATCTGGCCCTGGGCTGCACCGGCTGCTATTTATGCTGCTGTCACCCCTTCCCAGGGGAGGAGGAGGAGGAAGAAGAGGGCTGGGTTGGGTTTTTTGTTGTTGTTGTGTGTTTTTTCTTTTTTTTTTTTTTTCTTTTCTTTTCCCAAATCGCATCCAAGAGACTGTAATTGAAGTGATTCAGTGCAAGCGGCAGTGCTCAGGGCTGGTGAATCCCCCCCTCCCCGAGCTGTGGCTGCTCGCAGGGACACCCCAGGGATGGGGGGGGGTGCAGGGTGCAGGTTTGGGGTGGGGTGCTCAGGTAGAAGGTGCTGGTTCAGGGAGGGGTGTTGGTTTGGAGGATGCTGTTTTGGGAAGGGATGCAGGCTTGGGAGGGATGCTGGCTTAGAAGATGCTGTTTTGGGAAGGGATGCAGGCTTGGGAGGGATGCTGGCTTAGAAGATGCTGTTTTGGGGAGAGATGCAGGCTTGGGAGGGATGCTGGCTTAGAAGATGCTGCTTTGGGAAGGGATGCAGGTTTGGGAGGGATGTTGGCCTATAAGGTGCTGCTTTGGGGAGGGATGCTCAGAAGATGCTTGTTTAGGGAAGCTTTTTGGTTTGGAGGATTCTGGTTTGGGGAAGGGAGCTGGTTTGAGAGGGATGGGAGTTCAGAAGATGCTGGTCCAGGGGTGATGCTGGTTTGGGGAGGGATGCAGGTTTGGGAGGGATGCTGTCTTAGAAGATGCTGCTTTGGGAAGGGATGCAGGCTTGGGAGGGATGCTGGCTTAGAAGATGCTGCTTTGGGGAGGGATGCTCAGAAGATGCTGGTTTAGGGAAGCTTTTTGGTTTGGAGGATGCTGGTTTGGGGAAGGGAGCTGGTTTGAGAGGGATGGGAGTTCAGAAGGTGCTGGTCCAGGGGTGATGCTGTTTTGGGGAGGGATGCTCGGTCACATGATGCTGGTTCAGAGACGGTCGTTCTTTTGGAGGGTGCTGGTTTGGGGACGGATGCTGGCTTAGATGATGCTGGTTTGGGTGGGATGCTAGTTTAGAACATACTGTTTCAGGGAGGTGTACTGGTTTGTGGAGGGGAGCTGGTTGAGAGGATGATACTGGTTTGGGAAAGGATGCTCATTCAGAGGATGTTTTGGGAGGACTGTTGGTTTGGAGGGTGCTGGTTTGGGAAGGGATGCGGGTTTGGGAGGGATGCTGGTTTAGAACATGCTGGTTTGGGGTGGGTTGTGGGTTTGGGGAGGGGAGCTGTTTTGAGAGGGATGCAGATTTAGAAGATCCTGGTTTGGGGAGGGATGCTAATTCAGAGGATATTTGTGTGGGAGGGATGCTGTTTTGGGAGGGTGATGGCTGGGGAGGGTGCGGGTGTGAGGAGCGATGCTCAGCCAGAAAATATTGGTTCAGAGAAGGTTGTCGATTCGGAAGATGCTGCTTTGGGGAGGGATGCGGCTTTGGGAGGGATGCAGGTTTAGAAGATCCTGGTTTGGGGAAGCTTCTTGGTTTGGAAGATGCTGTTTTGGGGTGGGTTGATGTTTTGGGAGGGATGTGGGTTTACAGGATGCTGGTTTGGGGGTGATAATGGTTTGGGGAGAGATGCTGGTTTTGGGGGGATGCTCAGTCAGAAGATGCTGGTTTTGGGAGGATTGTTGGTTTGGAAGATGCTGTTTTGGGGTGGGGTGATGGTTTGGGAGGGATGTGGGTTTGCAGGATGCTGGTTTTGGGGGTGATAATGGTTTGGGGAGAGATGCTGGTTTTGGGGGGATGTTCAGTCAGAAGATGCTGGTTTTAGGAGGATTGTTGGTTTGGACGATGCCGTTTTGGGGAGAGATGCAGGTTTGGGAGGGATGCTGGTTTAGAATATGCTGGTTTGGGGTGGGATGCTGGTTTAGAAGATGCTGGTTCAGGGAAGCTCCTTGGTTTGGAGGATGTGGATTTAGAAGATGCTGGTTTGGGGAAGCTTCTTGGTTTGGAAGATGCTGTTTTGGGGTAGGGTGATGGTTTGGGAGGGATGTGGGTTTACAAGATACTGGTTTTGGGAGAGATGCTGGTTTTGGGGGGATGCTCAGTCAGAAGATGCTGGTTTTGGGAGGATTGTTGTTTTGGAGGATGCTGTTTTGGGGAGAGATGCAGGTTTGGGAGAGATGCTGGTTTAGAAGATGCTGGTTTGGGGTGGGATGCTCAGTTAGAAGATGCTGGTTCAGGGAAGCTCCTTGGTTTGGAGGATGTGGATTTAGAAGATGCTGGTTTGGGGAAGCTTCTTGGTTTGGAAGATGCTGTTTTGGGGTGGGGTGATGGTTTGGGAGGGATGTGGGTTTACAAGATGCTGGTTTTGGGAGAGATGCTGGTTTAGAAGATGCTGGTTTGGGGTGGGATGCTCAGTTAGAAGATGCTGGTTCAGGGAAGCTCCTTGGTTTGGAGGATGTGGATTTAGAAGATGCTGATCTGGGGGTGATGCTGGTTTGGGGAGGGAAGCTCAGTCAGAAGATGCTGTTTTGGGGGTGTGATGGTTTAGAAGATGCTGATCTGGAGGTGATGCTGTTTTGGGGAGGGATGCTCAATCAGAAGATGCTGTTTTGGGGGGAGTTGCTGGTTTGGAGGTGCTGTTTCGGGGACCAGTGCCCACTTGGGAGGGATGCTGGTTTGAACACTGCTGCTCCGGGGGGGGGATGCTGTGGGGCAGCGATGGGGAGAACTCAGGGGTGCAGAGCAGGACCTGCCATCGCCACGCATCGCTCACCCACCTCAGCCACCTCTTCTTCCTCCTAGAAACCAGGGGCAGAGAAACCAGGGGCAGAGAAACCAGGGGCAGAGAAACCAGGGGCAGAGGGAGAGCGACGGGAAAGAGAAACGCACCTTTGGGGCTGGCACTGACCCTCATAAGTCCCACCCAGGGTGAGACCCGGCACACTCGTGTCACCCGTGGGCTGTCGGAAACATCGATACGGGGCACACGGCAGTAAAAATCCCTCCACCAATATTCCTGCTGGTCCAAAATACCCTTTCCAGCAAAACTGAGGCCAGCTTGGCAATGATAATTTAATGTGCAGAGGGGAATCAGGTGCCTAACGAGTATCCACTGCCCCCGAGCACTCAGGGTGATGAACAGGGGCTCGTTTGGGGTGCTGGGTGGGCAGTGGGGTTGGGGGGGTGTCACCAGCTGTGACCCAGCCTCTGGGGTGGTTTCCTACCCCTCATCTTCATCAAAGATGGGGAATTGAGGCAGAGAACTATAAAGAATATCAGCCTGGCTTTTCCCCACCCTCGTTAGCATCCCTCATTTTCTCACCCTCATTTTAATCCCTTTTCTTTCTTTCTGGGCTTCGGAGGCACCAGCGAGGGATGTCGGAAGGGGATGAAGCCCAGAGCACCGCTTTGCCATCCGGGGGAAACTGAGGCACGCAGGGGTAAGGCCAAGCATCTATTTTTGGGTGATATTCGCCGTGCTGGGGGTCCCATCCTCGTCTGCTCTCCTTCCCTGTTTTTTGGGGGACTCCTGTTTTTTTTAATGGGTAAAACAGCACTGGGCTCTCCCCAAAGAGGGGGTGAAGGTAACCACAGCCCCTGACTCAGGTCACCCCAGGACCAGGGGAGCAGTGAGTTCCCAAATTCACCCTGTGCCCACCTCCAGAGACGCTGAATCACACACGGGGCAGCCGTGGGCAGCTTTAATGACCAACATCATTAGTGCCGGCCACGTTTCCCCGTCCTAATTCATCCCTTCACAGCAGGAACCGGGACCCACTTGCGTTGCAGGGCCGGGGACGATGCAGAAACCCTCGGCTGGGAAAACTTGTCTTTAAAAGAAACCCAAATGTCAGCGCTAAATTGGGTGTTAGGCGCTCGTGCTCCGTCTCTTCATTACTGTATCGTAAAATTACATTAGCCGGGAATGATCTGCATTCAAATGACTCTGTGTCTGGAATGATAACGCAGGAATATGAGATTAAAATGTAATTATGCTCTTTAAAGTCAAGGAAGGTTAATAAAATGTGGGTTTTTTTTTTACAAGTTGCAGAGGCGACGCAGAATCACTTACAGAAATCAAGGGGAGGATGAGGTGGGAAGGGTGTAGGCAAAAAATGTGTGGAAAATGGAAAAAGGGGGACGTTTGGGGGATGAAAACATTGGGGTCACCGGGGGGGTGATGTTGGGATGATGGGGTTCCGTGGTGTTTGGGCACTGATGCTCCCTGGTCCCCACAGTGATGCTGGGACCCCAAACCTGCATCCCGCTGCCGCTCGATGCTTTGGGGCCACTCGAATCCCCCCCATCAGCCACGGGGCGTCCCTTCTGTGTGTCCCCAGCACCGGATTTGCTGTGCCACGTCCCTGCTCTTCCCCAGGCCCCAGAGGATCCTCCCTTCGTTAACGCTGATCTCCTAACGACATGCGCGGCGGGCGAGCGGCGGCGGCGGCATTAATTGGCAGCGTTAGTGGTTTGCTCTCCATAACCCAGCTCGGCTGGCGCAGGAAAACCCCAAAGACCTGCCATGGGGTGGGGATGGGGGAGCAGCATCAAATCCACCCCCCCAGCCCCCCTGCTCGGCCAAAATCCGGCCCCAGAGCTGCCCAGACACCTGCGGAGGGGCTGGTGGGAGGGTCGGATGTGGACATCAGTGCTTGTGCCCTTCCCAAAAACTCGTCACGTCGGGGAATGAGGTGGGTGATGGAAACGTGGTAGAGATGCAGGGAGGAGAAAACAGCCTCAGGTTGTGCCAGGGAGGTTGAGGTTGGATGTGGGGAACAATTTCTTCCCCAAAGGGCTGTGGGGCATTGGAACAGGCTGCCCAGGGCAGTGCTGGAGTCACCAGCCCTGGAGGGCTGGACAGACGGACATGAGGTTCTCAGGACATGGGGCAGTGCCAGGGCTGGGTTGTGGTTGGAGTCCATGGTCTTGGGGGTCTTTTCCAACCAAAATGATTCCGTAATTCTATGCTCCTGCATGTAAAACACCCTTTGGCTACACCCACAGCTTCCAAGCATCATCAATGCACAGAAACTACAACCATTTTCCAGTCCTGGAGTGATCACACCCTCGCATGTGGTCAGGGCAAACCACGTGTATTTACCACCCATCCTTCATTAACAGCCGGTGCTTCGTTAGCTGTGATGTTTTGCAAAGCCCCTCCAGAGGCAGGATTGAGGATGGAGGGCGCGGTACCTGATGCCGAGCTCAAGGAAACAAAGTTTAATCAGAATGAATTAGTGGATGTTGGGTAATATGTGGAAAATTGGATTATTTTCCACCGATTTCTGCATTTTTCTGCAGAGAGAAGGAAAAAACTTCACTTTAACTTGTGTTTTAAGTTTGCAGGTCAGGCTGGCCAAGGATTGCTCCCAGCTCCTGGCTGGGTGAACTAATGCTCCCCAAATAGACTCATCTGCGTAAAATTTGGCAGCAGCTGCTTCTCCCCCAGCCGGTCACCACGACCTCAGGGCTTGATGGGGGATAATGGCCGGGGCTGATGGATCCTGCACCTCCCGGCGGAGCACAGCACCTTGTTTTTCGTGTCGTGGCTGAAGATGCTCCTCTGCTTCCACGACATGATGGAAAAATAGCTCTGCTGCTGCTTTAAAGCGCAGCCAACGTCAGGCTTTGCTGGGCGCCGCTTTTATGGCTCAACCGTCCAGATCCGTCCCGTGGGGGCGCAGACGTCACATCAGGAGGTCACCAACCAACGAGGGGTGGATTTGTCCGCCTAAAACGCACTTGGAGGAAAAAGCGTTAGAGGAAATTGCTCAGGCTTTCAATCAAAGGTTGTTCGGCGCAGCCCAAAGAGAACGACGGGCTCGGTGGAGGAGATAAATCTACTGGTGGCATCTGAGACAAGAGCTGAAGGGGAATTGCTGCGGTTCTGGGCAGGATGTTCCATGGGAAGTCCTGGCTGTGCCAGTCAGCCCCCAAAAACCCTCATTATTGGGGTTCAGAGGGTCTCTGCTTCCCATGGGGTTTCAGTGCCCGGTGATCAGGACTCAAACCCAGCTGGGGGTTGGATGGGATGAACTTTGAAGGTCCCAACCCAAGCCATTCTACAATTCTGTGGTCTCTCCCTAAGTGACGAGAGGTGGGTACGCAGGGAAGTTCGTCCCTTCGCCCTCCCTGTAGTGGCAGGAGGGGACACACACAGTGAGACTTGCTGCCAAAAGGTCCTTACGGGGTTGAGGAGGAGGAGCAGGGTGGATGAAGGCTCTGAGAAATCTGGTGTGGCATGGAGATGAGCAGGAGATGGCGGGAAACTTCTGGGCAGGAGATGCTTGGCTGAGCTGGCGGCTTCGGGTTTGGTTGGAGGCACCGGAGCTTCGTTAGCGGCAGAAAATAACGAGGAGGCTGCACATTTGGGGATCTCCTCCAGAGACTCGGGACGGAGGAGGCACGAGAGACAAACCACATCAGGACGGGCCACTGCAAACACAACCAGTGATAACAGGAGTTTGCTGCCTCTGAATTGTGGGATTTTTAGGATTTTTCTTGCCTGTTTTCTAACCGTTTATTATTTAAAGATGGGGGAACTTCCTATTTTTGCTATAAATGGATGAGAAACTCCCACTGACGCAGACAAAGATCAGTTGGTGCTGATAGAAGATGAGACCATTTCCCGTGACCAGAAAGCCACGAACATTACGGGTTGCTCAGAAAGTAGGTGACTTTTGAGGAGAATAAAGGTATTTATTACACGCAAAGGTGAGTTGAGTCAGCTGGAAGCTCATTACCCCAGAGAAACTGGCACAGAACGTCTGCTCCACGGAGACAGATTACCAATTAAGTGGCAGCAGCAGGGGGTTACGGAGGTGACAAAACCCTCCGCTGTCACCTCACCCTCAGCACATCCAGGACATGCTGGAGATGGAGTGATTTTCCTTCTGGCTTTTTTTCCCGAATAGCTCTTTGAAGATCAGAGCTCCTCTGGTTTACGGAGCTGAGTCTCAACCCAGTGACGGTCCCCACAGCTGCTGTGACATCCCCTGGAACACCCACGGGTCTGCCGATCCTTTGTGTCGACTTTTCCCAGCTCATTCAGCCCTCTGCAAAGAGATTCGCCCCACAGAATCATTAAGACGCACGCCAGCTACGAGTCAGAAAGAGAACCTGACTTTAAACATCATTTTATTAAGGCTTAAATGTTTTTATCAGCCAGACGGGAGCTGGTCCAGTCACACGACATAAAACCGAGAGAGTGACGTTCGGTGCGACGCGATGGCTTTTCTAGCAGAGTTCGCACGAGCAGGACGAGGTCGCTGCTGGTTACTCACGTTCACCACGGGCTCTCTCGGTGCCTCGTCGCGATGCGGGATGAACGGGACGTCCCGCAGCACCGCGAGGAGGAGGGCGAGGAAGGGGAGAAGTCAGGGAGCTTGTACGTTTGTCAAGCACAAGCACCTTCGCCTGGTTCCACGACCGAACGGCTGCTCGTCAAATACGTAAATGGGTTTTTAAACTGGGGGCAGGGGGGAAGCTAAACTCACAGTCCGAAAGGCACCTATGCTAAACCACGGGGCCACGGGGACAGGGCGGGCGCGAGAGGTGGAAATCAGTTCTGTATAAATACATATTCCTCGTTAAAGAAGCTATGGCTTTTATTATCCTCCGGTCGCTTGGCTCTAACCCCCCACTACTCGGCAAGCAGAAGAGCAAAGTCCTCTCCATCACCACGGACAAGCTCTCCGAGGCCTTTGTCCTGCAGATCAAAACAGACACCGGGAACAGCGGCGGCTCCGTGTTCTCGGGGGTCAGAAGTGAACCCTCCGCACGTCGTGCGTGGCCGCTGACCGTTTACAGCTCCCGCACAGGACAGACGAGAGGGATTTCTGCTTCTCGGCCAAGCAGGGGCGACACATGAGGTGACCGCAGGGGAGCTGGTAAATGGGCTCCGTTTTGAAGTAGGAGGAGAAGGTTTTGCCGCAGGAAGCGCATCCTTGGGTCTGGCCGCTCCTGCTGTGCTCTGCAAAGGAGAGAAGAGAAGCGGTTCGGTCAAGGGGGGGGACAAGTCTGCGCTGTGTCACCCCTTGTGTGCCCAAACCTGCCCAGGAGCCGAGGGACCCACTTTCTGGTGACATAGAGCTCAGGACTGTGTCCCGTTTCCTTTGTCACCACTGTAAGGAAAGGGAACGGTTGGCCTTTTGGGGCAGTTTGTGCTCAGACGGGGCTGGATCACGTCAGCATTTGCACCATCAGCCTTTTAATTGAGGACAGATGACTGTAAAGGGCTTTTCACTTATTTCTGGGACTAAATCTGCCTCCCTTCCGTTTTTCAAACCGATTAAAATCACCAGTTCCCCAGAGAAATGCTTTAGGTATTGCTTTGCATTCCTGTCACACACTCCCCATCCAGGGCTACTCAGTCAACTCTTAAACGGCAGCAATTTTAAAGGGGGCAGGAAAAAGCTTAATAGCTTAATGTGGCTGCGTAACAGAACAAGCTATTCCGAGAGAGACACGGCCCCTGGGAGCTGTGAACCCCCCGTCCTTTCTCAGGTCCCGCTGAGCCTTTCTCTGCCACGAGCAGGCGGATCCGCGCTCGGGTGGAGAAGAGCGAGGCAGCAGGAAGGACACGGGCTTGTGGAGGGAGACAGGAAGGTTTAATGCTTCCCTGCACCATGAAGCATCAGAATATCATTTTGGTTGGAAAATCCCCTCAAGATCATTGAGTCCAACCATTCACCACCCCTGGCACTGCCCCATGTCCTGAGAACCTCATGTCCGTCTGTCCAGCCCTCCAGGGCTGGTGACTCCAGCACTGCCCTGGGCAGCCTGTTCCAATGCCCCACAGCCCTTTGGGGAAGAAATTGTTCCCACATCCAACCTCAACCTCCCCTGGCGCAACTTGAGGCCGTTTCCTCTGCTCCTGGCGCTTGTTCCTGGGGAGCAGAGCCCGACCCCCCTGGCTCCAAGCTCCTTTCAGGCAGTTCAGAGATCAGAAGGTCTCCCCTCAGCTCCTGTTCTCCAGCTGAACCCCCCAGCTCCCTCAGCCGCTCCATCACACTTGTGCTCCAGCCCCTCACCAGCTCCGTTCCCTTCTCTCCACTCGCTCCAGCACCTCAAGGCCTTTCTTGGAGTGAGGGGCCCAAAAGTGCCCCCAGGATTGGCAGTTTGGCCTCCCCAGGTCCCAGCACAGGGACGGTCACTGCCCTGGGCCTGCTGGCCACACCAGTGCTGGTACAACCAGGATGCTGGTGGCCTCTTGGCCACATGCTGGCTCATGTTCAGCCCCTGTCAACCAACACCCCCAGGTCCTTTTCCGACAGGCAGCTTTCAAACCACTCTTCCCCCAACAAGTCATGTTGGGAACACATACACAGCTGAATCGGTGTGTCTAGTTAGCAGGTGCGGTGAAAACTGCAAGGACTCAACAGCCTGGTCTACAAATATTCAAACCCGATGGGATCCTGGACACATACTCAGGCAGTGATGTCGCTGCCGTTACTTGTCCCCGGTGTTTGCTGGATTTACCCCTCACCACTGCATCGCTGTGGTGCAGGCTCCAGTCTGCTCCCCATCCCTGGAGGGTTGGACAGACGGACATGAGGTTCTCAGGGACATGGGGCAGTGCCAGGGGTGGGGGAATGGTTGGACTCCATGATCTTGAGAGTCTCTTCCAACCAAAATGATTTTTGGGACAACATAACTCACTTCCTGGGGGTCAACAAGGTCTGATCTGCCTTATTAGGAGAATAGAACACTGGATATATAATATTTTGGGGTCTGAAGAGGCACAGAAGGATGCTGAGCAGCAGCACAATCCTCTCTGTTAATCCAGTCCCAGTTCTCCTCTCTTCCCTCACTCCCAAAAGTGAACCAGAGGCGCTTGTCACCTACCGAGGATGGTGCCTGCACCCCAGGAACTGCTGCAGCCTCCCTCGCTCTGCGCCTGCTGCTGGCTTTTCATCAGCTTGGCCGTAAACGAGGGCATGGAGCTGAGCGCCGAGGTCAGGGCCGTGTCCAAACTCTCCGAGAGCTTTTGTTCGTGAGAGACCAGATCTGCAAAGAGAAGCACAAGCTCGAGAAGCGGATGTTGGGGAAAAAAAACGCCAAAAAACGGTGTTGATGAGCAACAGAAACACTGCTGCGCCTTGGAACCTTCCCAGGGGACAACACGGGGGATTTTAGGAGCTCTGACACTTGTTCTCTTGAGAGGATGCTTTTCCCCACCGAGATGAGGTTGCAGTGCCTCTCTAGAACAAGAGGAAACGGCCTCAAGTTGTGCCAGGGGAGGTTGAGGTTGGATCTGGGGAACAATTTCTTCCCCAAAGGGCTGTGGGGCATTGGAACAGGCTGCCCAGGGCAGTGCTGGAGTCACCATCCCTGGAGGGTTGGACAGACGGACATGAGGTTCTCAGGGACACGGATTAGTGCCAGGGGTGGGTTAAAGGTTGGACTCGATCTTGAGGGGCTTTTTCAACCAAAATGATTCTCTGATCCCATCTCCTTTGGCTCCTACAGACAGAAAGCCCTACAGGTTTCTGTCAGACATTCACTTCACACCCCAGTGCCAACAAACATTCATCTGCTGCCTTACATCTGCAGGTCTGAATGAGGCCAAAATGCCAAATAATCCAGAAACTTGGATGTCTCTGAAAGCTCAGGCAGGTCCATCTGAGCTCCAAGGAGGCTCCCAGCAGCTCACTGGGAACGTGATTTAAGCCACTAACAAAATCTGGGGGACTTTTCCTCTCTGTCCCAGTTGTGAGTCAAGGGATGAAGCTGAGGGCACAGGGCTGGCCCCTTCCACGCAGCGTTTTGTCCTGTGCTACGCCGAAGGCATTAATGAAGACATCGCGTTTACGAGGACGGTGTCTGCATCACTAATTCTGTTAAATCCATCTCCCAGAGGAAGACCTTTGAATTAGGGCTGCACATTTGCTACAGCAATCAAGGCTGATGAAATACTGAAGCATGAGCTCGCTGGGCTTTTGTGCTTTTACTTCATAGAATCATTTTGGTTGGAAGAGACCCTTAAGATCATCGAGTCCAACCATAACCTAAGTCTAGCACTAACCCATGTCCCTAAACCATGGGGACAGGGCTCACCTGCTGAGACTGGGGCACATCCCCAGCGGCAGCTGTTACACATTTCTGTAGGGAAAAACAACTAATGGTTCCTCCTAAACCATGGGTTAAGCTCTAAACTGAGAGATCAGAGCAGAAATGTGCAGCCTGTCTTCTTCCTACTCTTTCTGGTACTATCAAACATTGAGTGTTTTTCTACCAAGTCTTTAAATAATTTCTTTAAAATGAAAAAGCCACCAAAGCTTTAGTTGAAACATTTTTGGGTAATTTTGGGAAAAAGACAATGTGAATGGTGGGTACCAGCGGGCATTAACAGCAATCAGAAGCCATGGGCCAGCTTTCGAGGTGTTACAGACCTCCGGTTTGGAAAATACAAGGGAACTGGACTTACCTGCCCAGAACCAGCCCTTCCGCGAGCAGAGGACACGTGTGCACCGTGTATTTATACCGCCCTGCTCCAACCAGACTGCTTGCAACATGCGGCCTCACAGACATGGCTGCTCTCATAGAACAGAATCATTTTGGTTGGAAAATCCCCTCAAGATCATCGAGTCCAACCATTCCCCACCCCTGGCACTGCCCCATGTCCTGAGAACCTCATGTCCGTCTGTCCAGCCCTCCGGGGATGGTGACTCCAGCACTGCCCTGGGCAGCCTGTTCCAATGCCCCACAGCCCTTTGGGGAAGAAATTGTTCCCAGATCCAACCTCAACCTCCCCTGGTGCAACTTGAGGCCGTTTCCTCTGCTCCTGCCGCTTGTTCCTGGGGACAAGAGCCTAACACCCTCTCACTACAACCTTCTCCAACCTCTCTTCAAGGTCTTCTAAACCTGAGATCGCTAAAGACATCTCTCTCCCCTCTCAGCTTAAGTTTACTGTCCTCCTCCAGTAGGACCATTTCCCAAAGCAATAACTCAAGATATATAAGCAATATAAGCGTTGCTGTATGAAGCACAGTTATATCCACGTAACATTTACACTGACAGCAACTCCAGTATGTTTCATGAATTCCTGTGCCAACAAGGGAAGAAGTAAACACGGCAAAATTTATGTGGATCCAGGTGAAAGATCTTGTGTGGAGTCAAGAGGAGCAAATCCCTTTGTCATCACGGACTGAAGGATGAAGGTACTAAGTCATTAGAGAATAAATCACAAGCGCAAACAGATTTTGGGGAGAGAGGTGTGAATCTCCTTGGTGTATAAACCACAGATTTGCTTTCTAAGGACTGCTGCCTCCCCACCAGTCCAGTCCCTGCTGGGTGGGAGCTGTTGGACCTACACAGAGCATCTTCCACACCAGTGCTCAGAGGATCCCAGCTCAGTCTGCGCTGCCCTGGCTGTCTGGTGAGACGCTGTGCGTGGCTGGGGACCCAGGTGGGTGAAAGTGCCCGGCTTTACAGGGAATTTGTCTCAGGGTTGCAGATCTGGAGTGTTTTTCTGCCTCTCGGAGCTTACGCCCAGTGGTGCTGCTGGTAGATCGCTGAGAAAAGCAAGGCTGAACGGAAACCAGAGCCCTTTTCCTTCCCCTGTGGACATAAATCGCACCCCTTGTCTAACTTCTCTACCTGGTTTTTTGCTTTAATGAGCTAAAAACCCCAGGCAAGCCTCTCCCAGCCTGTGCTGTCCTCTCCTCCCTTCCCTGAATCATAGAACAGTTTGTGTTGAAGGGCCCTTCCCAGCTCCCCCAGTGCCACCCCTGCCATGAGCAGGGACATCTCCACCAGCTCAGGTTGCTCAGAGCCCCGTCCAGCCTGGCCTGGGATGTCTCCAGGGATGGTTCATCCACCACCTCTCTGCCCAACCTGGGCCAGGCTCTCACCACCCTCACCGTAAAACATTTCTTCCTCATGTCCAGCCTGAATCTCCCTCAAGTTTAAAACCATCACCCCTTGCCCTATCGCAGGAGGCCCTGGTCAAAAGTCTGTCCCCACAGAAGAGATACAATCTGTGTGATGATACTGAGGGCGCAGGGAACAAGCTGCACCAAGAGCCCAGGCTGGCAGAGCCTGGGCAGGAAAATGCAGGAGCAGGATTAGTGCCCTGTTCCTGCCTCCTCCCCTGCTCCCTCCTCCTGAGAAGATCCCACACCAAGGCAAGAAATGGCCTCAAGTTGCGCCAGGGGAGGTTGAGGTTGGATGTGGGGAACAATTTCTTCCCCAAAGGGCTGTGGGGCATTGGAACAGGTTGCCCAGGGCAGTGCTGGAGTCACCATCCCTGGAGGGTTGGACAGACGGACATGAGGTTCTCAGGACATGGGGCAGGGACAGGGGTGGTGAATGGTTGGACTCGATGATCTCGAGGGGCTTTTCCAACCAAAATGATGCTATGATTCAGTAATACATTGTATGTCTGAGATAATAAATCACCCATGATAAAGAAACTTCAAACTATCAGACCGTGAGAAAAATGTCATCTCCACGTAGCCAGCAACTGGAAAGCAGGGAGGAGAACAGAAATACAAAATAAAATGAAGCACAGTGATGTGAGTGCACAAGAGGAATGGGTAGCCCAAGGAGAATTGTGACCCTGGAGACGAGACAAAGTGACACAGAACGGAAATAAAACCACCCAGGGATGGCAGGTTGTGCTGAGGAGGGGAATGAGACTATGACCTGATATCCACGGCATCTATCAACGGCAAAACGCAATGGCCCTAAAGCTTTCAGGAGTGTGATCGGAATCTCTACTGGAGCCTCCTGACTTGAAAACCTGGCCCCAGGCTGTCAAGACAAGAAACACAAGTGACGTAGGGAGCCACGATACCTGTTGAACAGTCCATGTGGATCAAATGCGAGTCATTGTCTGTTTTCATTTTTTTAGCACTGTTCTCTGAGGTAGACGTGACAAGCAAGTTTGTAGAAGAAAAATAAGGTGGCTGCATGGAGCTCTGATCCATACAGTCCATTTTCCTTTTCAGAGAAGACATCGTCATGGAAGAAGGTACGAGCATTTCGGAGGCATGAGCCCTCCCGAGGAGGTTGGTGCCAGGGATGCTGTGCTGCAAGAGGAAATGGTCTATCCTGGCCTTGAGCGTGGGGTGAGGCAGGGGCTGTGAGTGCTGGCTGAAAGCCACCCCCGTGAAAGGATCGCTGGGTACCCTGCCCCAAGACGCTTCACTCCTGTTGCATTTTTCCAAGGTGGTTTGGTCGATCACCTTCCCGGAGGGCAGGAGCATGGGGAAAGTCATGATTTCCAGAGTGATGGGGTCCAAAAATTCTTCAGGGATGTCTTGGACGACGTCCACCAGCTTGCGGAGGGTCTGCTGCTCGCTGTCGTTGGCGCTGAAGGGCACGCAGTCGCTCTCCATCGGCGTCCAGAGCTCTGGCTTGACGTTGCCCATGTCCTGGGTGAAGAATTGGGAGGCCACCTGATAAACACCCTCAATCACCTCCTGCGGGCATGACTTGGCGGGTTGTCCCCACACCTCCAGCTTCTTAATGCAGGGCAGGCCGCCCCCGGCCACGTGCGTGATGCAGATTTTTAAGTGCGACACGTTGCTCAGCGAAGCGGGTCCTTTGTTCCAGAGGTCTTGAGATACAGAGCCAGGGTAGGAGAAGACGTTTTCCATCTGATGGAAGGGAGGTCTCGGCTTGAAGCCCCTGTGGCCAAATGTCACTTTGCTTTGATTTTTTAAGACAGCTTTGCCCACCAGTGTGAAAGTGTCTTTGTCCAACACAGGCTGACCGGCCAGACCTGAGAACTGACCTTCAGGGCTCTGCCACGAGCTTTTATTGCATGAGGTAGAGGTGTAGACTTCGAGCCCGGAGAAGGTTTGGTATCCCCCGGATGAGATGTCAATATTAATCCTGCAGATCTCGATGTTGAAGGGAAAAGAGATGGTGACGTGGACTGGAGGTTTGATGAAGTATTCGCTGCGGAAACCACGATTTCTCCTGGCAAGGTCTTCGGAAATCAGGTTCTCCACTTCGTAACCATCAGCAGAAATCTGTGTTTCAAGAGAAAACTGGATTTATTTTGAGGCAAGAAAATAAAAGGAAACTAATTTCCAAGCACCCTCTGCTCTACTCCTGGACAGGCTGACTTGACCGATTCCCTTTCCTGGAAGCCCCAAGGCTTAAAAAGTCTCCAGAACTTGCTAAATGAATAGATAAAAGCAAGGAATATTCTATTTATTCCAGCTATGGTCACTCCACACCCTCCTGATCACATAATACCAAGCCCAAGAAGCACGGCCAGGTCTCTCAGCTCACCACCGGTGCTGTTATTTTTACAGCACAATACTGAAAAATCCAAGGTTGACTTGGATTTCGGTGTGTGAGCCGGTGGGGAGACTCATAATTAAAAAATGGCTTTGAATTGAAACTACTCTTAGAGATTCTGATGATGCTGAGTGAAAATGTAACTACTTGTAGAGTTACTTCAGCAAACCTGGTCAAGAGCCGCATATTCTACCGTACAAAGGGAAAGCTGTAATATTACAGGGAAAAGGGTATCTCAGGTCAAAGCAGGCGCACCTGCAAGTATATAATGTTGTCTTGTTATAAGATCCTACAAAATTAAAGCTTTTGCTCCTCAAAATGTAGCATGTGCCACATCAGAGCAGTCACATGAGGTTACAATGTTCTAATGCTGCCTGAGAATGACCAGGCATAGACAGGACAACCCAAATTTTGAAGAGTAACTCGTGGAAAATCTCTCAGCATTGATTTTTCAAAGTATTGAGAACTTCAGCTCCACTTGATTGTCAGGTGAGCTGCAGATCCTGAGCACCCAGACATGGGTTCTCTTAGTGTTTGCACATCAGGGACTCTCTCAAGACCGAAGCACAAACAGGGAAGGGGATCCAGGAGCCCAAATTCCCAACATCAGTTCAGAAAACCTTGCTGGGAATGACAGGAGACTGCGAAACTTGGAAAAAAAGCCACTTCCATCTAACCCATCTATCCCTCCAGCTCCCCAAACCCCCCCACGTTGTTATTTTACCTTGTTGCAGTGAATTCTTGGCTTGAACTGCGGCAGACAGATGTTTATGACCATCTTGGCAGATGGAGACAAGTCACTTTCTGAGCATCGGATTCAGCTGGTAAAAAGACGACAAAATAAAGTGAACATCAGTGAACAGGGTCTCGTGTTTTGGAGCCTGTAGGAATTACAAGCTCAGTAGTTCCTAAAATGCAGCTCAGAACTGAGTCCAGGAGGTGAAGTCGATATAAACCCAAATGACTGTGGTGGAGAGAAAAAATTGTGTTAAACAGCGAATCCCTGGAGAAACAAACACAAAATGGCTATTTTAACTAAAAATGCCTTATCTATGGATAGACTAGCAACTAGATCTGAAAGTTTATCGAAGACACAGGTTTTGTAGGTAGAGTAAAGCATCAGATTATCATGGGGGGGTGTCAAGGGGATCGGTGCGGGCTCTCAGCAGCACCGCAGCCCCACTGCGGCGGGGCAGAAAGAGCCGGTGTCCATTCCCACCACCTGGCCTGGAACTGGGCGATTTGCCCCGATTGCCCGTTCCCCCAGCACCGTCCCGTTGATCCGCCGCCTCCAGCAGATGGAGGCAGAACCTGCCTGCGCTCTCGGACAACGCGAGGAGGGAAACACCAGCTGGCGCTGCCGCGGAGAAAAATGTTTCTGAAGGGCTTGGGGAGCCTCAGATGTAAGCTGAGATTAAAGATAACATATTAATAATCGGTATTTAATAGCTCCAAGGGAGCAGAGGGCATTTAATAGCTCTGAGGGAGGTGATCTGTGCTCTGAACACTGACCCAGCTGATTCTTTCGACAATGTTCATTAAATAAACTCAAGCGAACGCACCTTCTTTTCCATTGAAAAAAATGTGACTCGAATTGGTTATATCACATCCCTTTTCAGAATGAAATTATCTGCGAGGTAAGAGCTTTAACCTTATGTTAACCTTAGTTTTAATATGTCACTGCCTGGGGCAACCTCGCAAATCAGAAACCCGCTGCTCCCTTCAAGAACAAGCAGCCCTTTAATGATTTTCAACTGAAGCCGGTAGCTCAGCAAAAATGAAACCGGTCTTCTGGGGGCAGGCGGGTCCGGTTGCTGGGACGCAGAGCGTTAATGAGCCGCTTTTGCTGGCAGAACGCGGGGGAACAGTCTGGTGGCTGCGCTAGGAAGGAGGTTCTGAATTTATGAACACTTTAAAAATACCAAACTGCATTACTGAAGTCATTACTTGTCGAAACAAACGGCTCAAAGATCACAGAGGACTCAAAGACTATGAAGTGCTGCCAGGAGACCACACAACTGTCCCAACTCTCTTGGTGATTCACCTTCCGTAAGGTGAACAAAGATCTTTCGACCGAGGTGATGAAACGCAGACCTGGAGGTGGTACTCTGCCCTTTTCTACACCAGCAAGATACACTGTGGTGTTGGGCAAGAGATTTAAAACCAGGATTTTTGGAGCTGGTCACCAAGTGTCTTCCTGGTGCCCTGCATATGAATGGAAAGCTGCTGCAATAAGGAATATAGAATCACAGAACGGCTTGGGTTGAAGGGACCTTCCCAGCTCCCCCAGTGCCCCCCCTGCCATGAGCAGGGACATCTTCACCAGCTCAGGTTGCTCAGAGCCCCGTCCAGCCTGGCCTGGGATGTCTCCAGGGATGGTTCATCTACCACCTCTCTGGCCAACCTGGGACAGGCTCTCACCACCCTCAGGGCCAACAATTTCTTCCTCATGTCCAGCCTGAATCTCCCTCCTTTAGTTTAAAACCATCACCCCTTGTCCTATCACAACAGGCACTGCTGAAAAGTCTGTCCCCATCTTTCTTATCAGCCCCTTTTAAATCCAGAAAGGCCACACTAAGGTCTCTAGAAATGTGCACAGTGGTCATTGAAGGTGCTCTGTAACACTGAGAATTTGAGGGAGATAAACAAACCATCCAAGGTATTTAAAACCAGCAGCTAAAATGAGCTGGATCAGGCTTGGGACAGCAACCTGCTCACAGCCACGTCTCTCCCCGTCCTCCAGTTCAGAAAGCCTTGAAACACCGCACGGCGAAACAGCCAGAACAGCTTGGATGGCTTTGCATTGGGAATGGAAGCGTCATCTGCTGTTCCATGTGAAATAACCCCTGCAGCTCCGGTCTGAGGCAGAGCCTGCCCTGTGCACCTCACAAAACAACCCTCCTCTTGGAGAAAAACACCGGCTGAAAGCTCAGGAAGATGCCAGCAGCTCTGTCCTCAGAACAGCGTCAAGGAATCAGACACCAGGCCACATCCTGAGCAAGAAAATAACACGATGAGCCACATGAGCACGAAATTACGGTCTCAGGGTCAGAGCAGCTCAACTCACAGCCCCAGGTTCCACCTCACCACGCACCTTTCACGCCCTGTCCTGCCCATGTGCAGCTCCCAAAGGAGAAACCTGGACTGCGTGCCCTCCAACCACAGCTCAACGGTGGTGGAAACAGTAAGGAAATACAAATGCGTGTTTCCTGGAATGCCAGGTCAGCTTCATGACTAAAAATCACCCCAATTCTGTCCCCATTATTACTGTTCTGCTCTAGAGTCACCAAATCCATCTACTTTCATTTAGGGTGGAGGAAAAAAGTAATCGTGGAGAAAAATGAATGGGACAGTAGTTTTTATTTAGCATCTGAGGATCTATGTACAAAAGGAGAGAGCAGGACATAAGACTGTCAACAGAGCAGAATTGAATAATATAGCAAGGCAGCCTGAGCACATAAAGCACCTGCCAAAAACTTAACAAACCCTCAGAGACCGTTTTAATCAGTAATTAGAGAGATGCATCGGGGAGGCTGCGTCAGGCCCAACCAGCCCTGCGCAGCAGCGCCGGGTCGAACACTTTGTAATGGAGGTAGCTGAGCTTCTCCAGCCGCGTGCGTTTGAGGAGGGGGAACCATTCCCAGAAGGGAAGTTCCACCACCACGTAGCCCAGCTGCCGCAGCTGCCGCCGCTTCAGGTGGTGCAGCCCCAGGAGCCGCTTGGAGCCATAGCAGTAGTGGTTGCGGTTGGACACCTGGATGGCCAGTTTCACCCCCCGAGGGTGACGACTCAATGCGAGAGAAGGTGGGGGTTCAAGAGAGTGCCCCGATTTAGGCTCGACTCGCAACCTGGCATCCGTGAGAAGAGCTTGACCTAAAAGCGCAGCACTTGGTGCTCGTGCTTCTTCCCCCCTCATCCCAGCTTTGTTTTCCGCTTCTGCGACAGGCTGGATATTAGACCTCCCTTTTATAAGCTGAGTCATTAACTCATCCGTTAGACTCACTCCGACCTCTTCTAATTTCTTATCTGCAACAGGCTGTTTTGAGTTGAAAGGGATGGGATGTCCATCCATGGCCAAGTGCACCTCCAGATCACTGGATCTCGTGTGAGGTAGGATCATGTGGTTCCTCACGTACTCGGGGCCACCCAACATGCTCTCGAGAAGAGAGGTGGCTTCCACAATTTCAGGCCTGACATAGATTTCCTGCTCTGCAAAATTCAAAATCATCTCAGTGATCTCCTGATCGAGCTGAGGCGGAAGGCGGCTGCCTCGGTAGCTCGGGCACTCGATTTCAACACTCCTACTAAGGGTGAACAGGTCCTTTTTGAGCTCGTATTTACTATCTCTCGTTTTCTGGACAAACTCATCCCCCAAAGCGTAGTCTATGAGCTCCTCTGGGAAGCGTTTGACAAACGCCAGGCCAAGTAAACCAGTAAGGAGATGCTCTGGAAACTTCCTAAATTCATGGAGTTTTCTATGCATCTGCTCTATCAGGCTGGAGTAAAACTCCTCCTCGTTTGGAGGTTCATAGTCCAGGCACCCAAATGACCACAGGAACTTGGCAGCGTCTTTGCTTCGGCAATAAGTCACCTTAGAAGGCAAAGACGTGGCTACAGCAGCCATAATGCCTTCATCAAAGTAGTGTAGGGATGAACAGGTAAGAGTGATGTGCATGATGCCCTGGATGTTTATCGTAGGAATCCGAGCGGGAATAACCTTCCCAAGTTCCTTCAAGAGGGGTAAGTGGTCCATGCGAGAGTAGCGGAGCATTTTGAGGACGTTCACCAAAGCGTAGGTGCTCATGTCTTCCATCTGCAGGGACACTCTGTCTGCAATTTTTCTCATGACATGGTCAGAGATGCCACTGAGGGACTTGAAGAGCCCTAAGCAGATCGCACCCACCTCCTCCAAGGTGAAAGTGTCCAAGTACTTCAAAATCGCACTCTCCACCTTCTGTGCCAAGTCGGCGGGTGACCTCCGGCCTTCACCTATGATGTAAACGAGCTGAACAAACTGGGGCAAAGTGAGGTCTTTCCAGTGCATGTTGGTGTAGCTGAACAAAATGCTCAGGTAGGAAGGGACGCTGCGGTCCAGGCAGCGCCAGCAATCGGCCACCAGCAGCACCTGGTCCAGCTTCATGTCCCACGCCCGCCGGCAGAATTCGTTCTCGCATGCGTTGAGCAGAGGGTGGGCAGGCGGAACGACCAAACGAACGCAAGACTTTAAAATATCGATGAGGTCTGAGGTACCAAACAACCTGATGTTTTTGGCAGCGCAGGAACACAGTGTATTAAACCTGGGTTCGGACACCAATGCTGCGTGTTGTTCCACCGGCAAACGACTCAGTTTGCGAAAATAATCTGCAAGAGTTGCTGGGCTCTGGCTGCCCTCGCATATGGCCACGCTGTGCAAAATCGAGTCACGTTCTTCTAATGGAAGGGTCTCCGGTGGCTCAGACTTGTCATAGCTGACAGATCTGTACTCAGGCCGCCCCTTCTGAAACATGCGGGGGTCCTCCTTGGAGTCGTGCGTCTCCATTTTTACCTTTTCTGCCTCTTCCTTGGTTTGTGCCGTGGAGAGACATGCTGAGACGGTCTCCTCAAGGAGAGGTTTGGACTTGGGCTTTGGCAGAGCATTTTGGAGAAGTGGCAAAGCTTGAGATGAGGAGGTATCGAATGTATGGTGAACCTGTGAGGTGCCAGGGCTGGTGAAAGCGTCACCAAGAGCTTGGCCACCATTCCTAGCAGCGTGCTGCTGGGACACAGCTCTGCTTTTGGCATAGGCAGCTGGATTGTACAACACTCTGTAGTCCAGGGGATTCAGCAAGTGGATTGTGGCTGCAGACTTGGTGCCGACATTGGCTGCTTCTGGGTTCTCTTCCTTATCCTGCTCACTTTTGCTGCTCCCGCTCTCGGCCTTGTGCTTGGCTGTGGTTGAAAATGTTGTCACCCTGCTCAGCCTTGGAAATCTTCGGCACAATAGCACTGTAGCCATGGATCACAATTTACTGGGGTCAGAATTGCTTCCAGGTACTGAAAAAAGGGCAGATGAAGAATGAGTGGTTTCCACCTAACATGATGTACTTTTTAATCTAGCCTTTATGCTACCGAAAGCGAGGCGATGCCGGTGTTTTCCCCGAGCTGGGGTGGCGATTTCCCTGCAAAGCCGTGAAGCAGCTGCTACCGAATGTCACCTCACGCAAAGGCAGCTCAGGACGAGCACCAAGACCTGACATACCCAAAATCAGGGTACAGGGCACTCGGGGATCATGTGCTACTCAGCAGCTACAGGTAACCTGGCAGACACTGTGAGAGTTAAGAAAAAAACCTCAAGACTTTTTCATTTTTAAGAGACCAAACCTGCTCTTCTTCCATTCTAAACAATAACAACATATCTCTGCAGGAGAGCTGCAGCTTCAAGAGACTTTATGGATTCAAACATTCTGCTACTTTGCTCACCACAGTCTGAAACACGAACCACTACCCAAGAACTTGTTGGAATATCCAGGGTGCCACACGGCTCTTTGCACCCAGAGACAGTCTATGGAGGTTGGGAGAAAAGTCTCTGCAAAAAATCAGTCCACAGAGTGAAATCTGACCTGTAACCTGCAAATAAAGATGAGCTGAAAGGAGAAATGTGGCCCCAGCACAAAGTTGGGGAAGGGTATGGAAGAAGTAACACAAATCATGATGAGGTGTTACATTCTGAGTTGAGAACCAGAGGAAACAAGAGCTTCATGCTTCAGATTTGGGAGTGTTTCCCATAGTTTTAGGGGACAGAAGGCTTAAAAATGTCAAGTGCCTCTCTAAGTCCTCCCTAAAGCAGCTACAGCACAGAAGGTGAGGATGAGAAATTCGGCAGGAGTTAAGCTGTGTGCTGCCAGCCTGCACAAGCTGCCAAACGAGCCTGTTTATGATCATTTAGATGCTGATTAAAAAAAACAACCCACCGTGTCAGCGCTCTGTGTAACACACCCTCATCCCACCAGGGCTGGCCAACCCCAAAGATGCATTAAATGGGGTGTTTTCAACTTTAAAATCACTTGGGCTCTCTCAGAGCAATCAGGAAAACCACAGCCTGGCAGAGGTGCTGCAACAGCGAGATGCATCAGCTCCAAACAGGGAAACGAGTCCTTAATGAGCATCACTCTGAGCTCTGCTTATACACACAGCTTCCTGATCAGGCTGGATCCAGATGCTAAATCAGTGGAAAGCTTGGGGGAAGAAGAGGGAAGAAAAAGTAGGGTGAACACTGTAGCTTTGGGGTGTCTGAGTAGGAGAGGGACAGGGGATCATGTGCAGCTGTGGCTGAATATAAACTAGATTTTTTTGAGTACAAGAATCCTGTCATTTCCCAAAAAAATCACAGAATCATTTTGGTCGGAAAAGCCACAAAAATCACTGAGTCCAACCGTTCCCCCACCCCTGGCACAGCCCCATGTACCTGAGAACCTCATGTCCGTCTGTCCAACCCTCCAGGGATGGTGACTCCAGCACTGCCCTGGGCAGCCTGTTCCAATGCCCCACAGCCCTTTGGGGAAGAAATTGTTCCCCACAACCAACCTCAACCTCCCCTGGCGCAACTTGAAGTCATTTCCTCTCATCCTAAACAACCCATTAGATGATCTATTCCTGCATTGCAATGGCAAAGCATCAGCTTCTCCCAAGGAAGGGTGAGATGGGCAGGAAGGGTAAAAGGGGAAAGGGAGGGAGGGAGGATGGGGTGGGGGGGACTCAAAGTGACGGTCTCTGCTCCCTCCTGGTGCTGTTTTTTAACCAGGCAGCTTCACCTCCGCAATGACAGGGCTCAGGTTCTGTCTGAGAACAGGATCCCACTACAGAATTGGCACAGGAGCACTCCCAGTCCGCTTCAGTGCAACAGTGCTCAGTTCAGCCCTTGGGGATCAACTGGCACTGAGGCAGCCGAGGAGACCTCCTGCCCTCTGCTGCACAGGCAGAAACCGCTGCTGAAGAGAAGCCGCTGCAGCTGTGACTATCTCAGCCACCCCAGCAGGAGAGGTGAAAAAAACCAACCAGAGTGGAGAACAGGGAGCTCTGGGGGGAAAAAAGAGGGAGAGCAAGATAAAATGAAGATTTCTGGAGACAACCAAGCAGGGAGGAGGGTACAAGAGGCCAAAGCATTTTAAAAATAATAAATGGCTGATAAATATTGCGAGATACTCATAAGCTTGCCAGGCACTTTGTATCTCACAGGGCAGCCCCTGGTGCAGATCTGTGCTCCAGACGCCAGGCACAACTGAGCCTTATGCCTGTGCTACCCGCCCAGCCAGGCAGCTGCAAGGCCAGAACCATCCCCTTCCAGTGTGAGAAATCAAACTGTGCAGGCAGGAGAGACTCTGAGCCATCCCTACCACTGACTGGCTGGTGAGCAAGGGAAAGGAAAAGTTCTCTCAGAACCTGGACAGCAAAACCTGCACTGGGAGCTGAGACGCTGCGGCACAGCCCAGACTTGGCAAAGCTGTCAGCAGCAGCAGGCAGGAGCTGGATCTTAAAGCTCTCCCATTTCGCACAAAGAAACGTGTGATAAAAATACTGTTCCTGGCTTTACTGGCTGTGATCTAGAGCCTGAACTGGCCACAAGCAGCAGCCGTGAGGTGGGTAAAGCTCAGAGCGGGGGGAAGAAGATGCCGTCCCCGCCAGCATCGCAGAATCACAAAACTGTTTGGGTTGGAAGGGCCCTCCCCAGCTCCCCCAGTGCCCCCCCTGCCATGAGCAGGGACATCTTCACCAGCTCAGGTTGCTCAGAGCCCCGTCCAGCCTGGCCTGGGATGTCTCCAGGGATGGTTCATCCACCACCTCTCTGCCCAACCTGGGCCAGGCTCTCACCACCCTCAGGGACAACAATTTCTTCCTCATGTCCAGCCTGAATCTCCCTCTTTTAGTTTAAAACCATCACCCCTTGTCCTATCACAACAGGCTCTGCTGAAAAGTCTGTCCCCACATTTCTTACAGGCCCCTTTTAAGCCCGGAAAGGCCGCAATAAGGTCTCCCCGGAGCTTCTCTTCTGTTGCTGTTGAATACTGACACTATCTATGAGCGCTCGCTGTCACCAGAAACACCCCTCTCTGCGACGACAGCCACACTTCACAGAGAATCAAAGTCACAGCATTCACACTCTGCAGGCTCCAGAAGGAAATGTCACGTGCTGCTAAGGATACCATAGTTTAGCGTTAAGCTGCGACGCATTTGGGAAGCAATTCAGTAAAGAGAATATTTCTCTCCTCGCTTGCTCCAAATCCAGCAAAAATAGAGAAGACCACACCCAGAGGGACGAGGTCAGGTTGGGTCAAGACACTTCAAGCACCTTTGAAAGAAACAGGCTGGATCCCAGTAGCCTTTTGCCCAGGATTTCACCCACCCCCGCCCTAAATCTTTGTGATCTTTTCAGTTTCTACAGCATTTCTCTTTCAACTCAACCTACACCTCTCCTCAATTTTGCTCTCTTCCTCTTACCCTGAGAAATCAGCCTTCTTTCCACCTCCCACTGCACTTCTCTTCTTCATACAAAGCCAAACTCCTTCCCACCTCTGGGCAAGTCTCTCCAGGAATTTCACTTCCACTGAGCCCAAAAAGCCAGTTGAAAAACATGTGTTTTGGGAGCGGAGCCCTGCAGGCTGCAAATAAACTTTGTGTAGGTTCTTTTGGATGGAAACATCTGTGTCTGTGTGTCACACTTATAGCTGAGATCGTGGCCAAAAGTACAACAGCGCAGCTGAGTGTTACCTGAACACCAGAGAAAACAACATTCCTGCAGGGATCACAGAATAGTTTGGGTGGGAAGGGACCTTTAAAGCTCCCCCAGTGCCCCCCCTGCCATGAGCAGGGACATCTTCACCAGCTCAGGTTGCTCAGAGCCCCGTCCAGCCTGGCCTGGGATGTCTCCAGGGATGGTTCATCTACCACCTCTCTGCCCAACCTGGGCCAGGCTCTCACCACCCTCAGGGACAACAATTTCTTCCTCATGTCCAGCCTGAATCTCCCTCCTTTATTTTAAAACCATCACCCCTTGTCCTATCACTACAGGCCCTGCTCAAAAGCCTGTCCCCATCTTCTTATCTGGCCCTTATAAGTCCAGAAAGGCCACAATAAGGTCTCCCCGGAGCTTCTCTTCTCCAGCTGAACACCCCAACTCTCTCAGCCTGTCCTCCCCACAGAGCTATTCCAGCCCTCAAAACCACCCACCTCAGATTATCAGCTCTGTGCAAGGGGATACAGCTGCACCCTGAATGGCTGCTGGTGCTTTTCATCCATCTGAAACCCTCAATGGGACTTGCTGTAGCGCAGGGCCCCGCTATGAGCCCAATGTCTTGTCCCCTTCTTCCCCCCCCGCCCAGCCCCACAGGGCAGGCAGCACCTCCTCAGTTACACAGGAGGAACTTCAGCTCCGAGCAGTGAAATGCTGGGGTGAAACACCTCGTTTTGGCCAAGAGCCCATAGTCAATGCCTGGGCTGAAGAGAAAATCACAGGAATTCTTTCCCCCTGGCACTAGATTATGACATCAGAGTGCAAAACCGTCATGTTCTTTTTGTTTGTGCTTTTTTCCCCTGTCAATTTTAAGTCCCTGACAGCACTATAGGGCAGAAAGACAAAGGGTCCAGCCCCTGGCAGGGAGTTCACACCACAGAATCCCAGACTGGTTGGGAGATCATCCAGTCGAAATACAAGCCCTACTCCAAAAATAAGCACTAGTTACAGTTCATTTAAAAAGTCAATCTGAATAGTGTCCAGGCAGCTATACGTGTAAAAAAGTAAGCACCTTTCAGAGCAAAAATTAATATAAGACCCTCTCTTACTTTTGGAAAAACAAGGTGTATATCCAGATCATCCAGTCCAACCCAGGTTCACCAGAGCAGATCACACAGGAAGGTGTCCAAGCGGGTTGGAATGTCTGCAGAGGAGACTCCACAACCTCCCTGGGCAGCCTGGGCCAGGCTCTGCCACCCTCACCAGGAACAAGTTTCTTCTCATATTTAAGTGGAACCACCTGTGTTCCAGTTTGCATCCATTGCCCCTTGTCCTACCATTGGTTGCCGCCGAGAAGAGCCTGGCTCCATCCTCCTGACACTCACCCATTCCATATTGATCCCCATGAATGAGTCACCCCTCAGTCTCCTCTTGTCCAGCTCCAGAGCCCCAGCTCCCTCAGCCTTTCCTCACACGGGAGATGCTCCACTCCCTTCAGCATCTTGGTGGCTGCGCTGGACTCTCTCCAGCAGTTCCCTGTCCTGCTGGAACTGAGGGGTCACAACTGGACACAATATTCCAGGTGTGGTCTCCCCAGGGCAGAGCAGAGGGGCAGGAGAACCTCTCTGACCTACTGACCACCCCCTTCTAACCCACCCCAGGTACCATTGGCCTTCCTGGCCACAGCCTCTCTGGGCAGCCTGGGCCAGGCTCTGGCACCTCACAGTAAAAAAGTTTCTTCTCATATTCAGACGGAACCTCCTGTGTTTCAGTCTGTGCCCGCTGCCCCTCACCCTGTCACTGGGCAACACTGAGAAGAATCTGGTCCATCCTCTGACACCCACCCATGAACCGCTGCAACCCGAGCCCCGCTACTTACCCATGTGCCTGTACCTACACATATATTATATATACATATTTATATATATATACGCATGTAGGGGCAGCGCAGGCCCCGTGCGGGGGGCGCTGGGTGCATTCGCGTGTGCCGCTCCCCGGACCCGCTGCGGGGGCGGCGCTGCCGAGGGGCCGGGCGGGGGGGGGTCTGGGGGGGTCGTTGGCCGCGCTCCCGCCGCACTCACCGGGCCCGGCGCCTCCGCCGGCGCTGCCGCTGCCGCCCGGCCCCTCCGCCCGCCGCCGCTTTCCGGCCACCTGACAATGACGTACTTCCGGGCGCTGAGCGTGGCCCCGCACACAGGCGCGGGAGGAGCGGCGGAGCGTAGCCGGCAGGTGGCGCCCGCCCCGCGCCGCCCGACAACACGTGATGCGGGAGAGGGGTCATGTGACACGGGGGTTGCCGTGGCAACGGGGTCTGTCATGGCGGCGCGGCCCAAAGGGATCGGGCGGTCATTCGGTTCCTCGGTGCCTCTCACCTGCGACACACGGCGGCTGCAGGCCCGGACGGTGCCCCGGGAGCGCCCCATGGATGCCCCGGGAGCGCCCCATGGATGCCCCGGGGAGCTGGGCGGCAGCTGCGGGAGCCACCCCCAGTGTCACCACATGGGCCACAAGACCTGGCAGTGAGGCCTACTGTAACTTTAATATTAGACGAATAATAAATGAGGTATATAAATGAACCGCCCCCCAATGTCACCACATAGGCCAGAAGACCTGGCAGTGAGGCCTACTGTAACTTTAATATTAGACGAATAATAAATGAGATAAATAAATGAACCGCCCCCCAGTGTCACCACATAGGCCAGAAGACCTGATAGTGAGGCCTACTGTAACTTTAATATTAGACGAGTAATAAATGAGATGTCTAGCGGCATTTAACTTTTGATTGTAGAACAAAACCTATCCCGGAATTTAGAAGTGAACCATAGACAGTTGATTATCTATTGATTATTGCCAAATTTGGGGATATGCTTGACTTAAAGTAAACTTTCCTCATTATAATATCATGTTAATACAGAAACACAGCTTGCAAAATGTATGCCTTAATGATGGGTACGTGTTGAAGTGATTGGACACCTTTGTTTTATTTCAATACTTATTCCTTGAAACTTATGAAGAAGCCTCCAGGAGAAGGACCGTAACTCACTCAGCATGTGTAGTAAGAATAGTGGTTTTATATATAACTTGTATGTAAATATTGTAACCAGCCAGCCCTCCAGGTCTGCGCTGAGGGGGGTGTGCAGTGATCAGAGATCACAGGGCGGTTGGGGTTGAAGGGACCTCTGGAGATCATCCATTCCAACCCACCTGCTCACGCAGGGTCACCAGAGCAGATCACACAGGGTCGTGTCCAGGCGGGTTTGAATGTCTCAGAGAAGGAGACTCCACAACCTCTCTGGGCAGCCTGGGCCAGGCTCTGGCACCCTCAGAGTAAAGATCTTGTATAAATGATCAATACTTTTATTGCTGGGATGCCAGTTTGATCAAGCAGGTTTGCACAACTCCGTAATAAAATAGATATCTCCTCTCTGTGTGCAGAATTTCGCTCATTTTCATGTGTGCTGGGTGAAGAATGTGTTTAGGGACAACACCAGGAGCAGGTCCCTGTCCCCCTCCATAGAATCACAGAACAGTTTGCATTGGAGGGACCTTCGAAAGTCATCTAGTCCAACCCCTGCCATGAGCAGATCGAAACGCTGGCCCAGGTTGGGCAGAGAGGTGGTGGATGAACCATCCCTGGAGACATCCCAGGCCAGGCTGGACGGGGCTCTGAGCAACCTGAGCTGGTGAAGATGTCCCTGCTCATGGCAGGGGGGGCACTGGGGGAGCTTGAAGGTCCCTTCAACCCAAACTGTTCTGTGATTCTGAGATTCTGATGGTCTAGGCGTAGCTTCTCCGAGGCCTCTCCGCACCGGTGTGGATTTGGGTTGTGAACAGCGTGTGGTGGAGCATGTCTCAGCTGACGCCTCTCATTGCACCCTTACCCACAGAACCGGGGTGACTGAGGTGGGAAAGGACCTCCAAAGGTCACCTGGTGCAGCCCCCTCCTCAAACAGGGCCACCAAGAGCCCATTGACCAGTGCCGTCTTGAGGCAGCTTTGGGATATTTCAGGTGCTCACAGCTCCCGTGTGCCCAGACGCTTTTCTTCTTTCCACTGCAGGCTTTAAGCATTGGCAAACTATAATTAAATAAAGTTTTGCACATGGATATGCATTAAACGGGGCTTGGCATAAAGACTGACTTAATATTTATAATCCTTTCCTAATTCGACCAGGTGAATTTCCTCTTCTCCTCTTCATTCCCTTCAGTCTTTTATCCACTGGCAGGTGAGGGATTCACACGTTTAAGAGACTAAATGTAGTTGGAGGAGAATCATGCTTGTAGTGGTGAACTGAAATAAAAGTCTCGTGTCACTGTTGTCACCTCAGACCTCAAACCTGGTCTGAGGGGAAGCATCGAATCCCTGACATGCCTCCAAGAGGCTTCAGCTTTGTCGTGGGAGGACAGGAGACCTCTCTGGCAAAGCTGGTGTTGGGCAAAGTGTTGGATTTGTTGTTTTTTTTTGAAAATAATGTTGATATGAGTGTTGTTTTAAAGTGACACTGGTGAAGCAGGTGGGGTGGGATTAATTTGAGTAAAAGCCTGCAGTTTGGCAGGAAATTTGGGACATCACGAACTCCATGCTTGGGAGGGAAGGCAAAGTGGACCTTGCCCTGGGGTCAGCCTCCAAAACTGGCAACACCCTCCTCCCCACCACAGCCATCCGGGGATCCAACATGAATTTGATGCTTGTTGACTGTGTTTTCTGCTCCTTTAGCCACATGAAGGGCTCGTGCAGGGGAAGCAGCCCCGTTATCCCATCCAGCACCAGGATGGACATCCCCAACCTCCCCGCCATGTTCCTTTCAGCCCGAACAGCCGCTCCCCCAAACCATCTCCCCCCCTGGCCTTGCAGCCTCAGCACAGCGCAGGTTTCTCTGGGGGTGGCAGCCTCCAAGCCCCAGAGATAGGGGAACCCCACAGAGACGCTGCAGCGGGAGATGCGGCTGCTCTGAGCAAGGTCTTGGCATGGGAGGGATGCGGAATTAGCTCACATAATAGTTTGGGATGGACCGTCCCAGCTCCCCCAGTGCCCCCCCTGCCATGAGCAGGGACATCTTCAGCAGCTCAGGTTGCTCAGAGCCCCGTCCAGCCTGGCCTGGGATGTCTCCAGGGATGGTTCATCCACCACCTCTCTGGCCAACCTGGGCCAGGCTCTCACCACCCTCAGGGACAACAATTTCATCCTCACGTCTAACTTGAAGCTGTCGACTGGAGGATGCTGACATGTCCAAGGTGAGATCTTCCCTGCAGCTCCCTCCCAAAATCCCCCATGGGTCTTGCCACTTCTACTCACAACACAAGCAGACAAACCACACAGTCGGGTTTTTAAAACGGGGCCTTTCTCCATTTTATTTTGCCCGATAAAAATCCTTCACAGTTAGGCAGAGATAGGAGAGTGAGAGATACGTATACATATAGATCTTCATATATATTTATATATATACATACCTCTGTACAGATATATATATATTCACCGTAGAAAATCGCAAAGGCAGTAGCTCTTCACATCTTGGAAACATACAACAGACGAGCAGTAGATTGGGAAGTGCGGTATAGTTTTAACGAGAATTTCCAAAACATGACACCTTTGCTGTACAAAAAGATCCCAGAATGCTGCGTTTTATCTCTTGTCTGTAAATACACTGACCAGAGGCAAAGTCAAGACAACGGTGTTTGGAAGTGACCGGTGGACAGGAGAGACACTCAGCTTTATGGAGTTCTTTTTTAAATATTTTATTTTTTAAGTATATATATATATATATATAATTATTTAAATTTTTTTATTTGTTTTTTTTTCAAACTCTCATTAAACGCAGTTCAGAGAACCAGCAACAGTCAACGCAGAAACAAAACAGTAACGGAGTCAAGTTCAGAACACTTCTGGTTTGAATTCACAGTAAGAGCAGAGAGAGACCGAGGCGTCAAGAACCGAACAAGAGGAGAGAAAGCACAAGGCTGGGACTGAATTTACAGTTGGGTACGTCCAAAATATTGGACGGAGGGTCTAATGCGAAGGTCCTACACACAGACACAGCTCACCCGGTGGTGGAGCAGCACCGGGGAGCTCCAGCCGCTTCTCCACGGGGCTTTTATTGCTGGTGAAATCAGACAGCAGGTTTGCTGGGCCAACCTGATGTTCTCCCATTGGGGAGCTGCTTTTTTTGGGGGGGTGAGGGACGGGACACACCTCTTGATCTGCTGGAGGACGAGACGCAGAAGACGGGGCGACTAAGCAACATGCATCGATTTTAGGACGAGGAAACCCTCACAAGCGTACTGCCTGGTGCAAGGCAAAGACTGAGAGGGAATTCCTCTCGGCTCACAGCGTTTATCAGGTCCGAGTGAGTGCAAACGAAGACACCTTGGAGGAGCTCCAGCCCTGGGCTGGGCTCTGCGGGGACGCCGCTGTGTGGAAAGGGACTGCATAGACACATTGGCTGGTTGTGCAGCATTTGTTATATTTTGCACCGGTGATGGAGCAGTTTTGCACCGGTGGTGGAGCTCTGCCCATGCACAGTTTGCTCCCTTCGGCCACTGGAAGGGAACCCACGTGCCAGCCATGAAGGAAACAGGACCTTCTCCTCTGAGAGGGCTCCTAGGACAGCCTGACTCTCAGGGATGGCAAAGCCAGTGTCGTGGTCACCCACTGCTGTCCGGTTGTCACCAAACGTGACTCTGTGAGCTCAGATACCCCAGGAGACACAGTGACTCCCATGCGGGTGAGCTGATGGAGAAGACCTGCTGCAGGGACCCAATAACAGCCATGGGATGGGCACCAGAGGGGCATGGACCACACCTCCCGGGGACCCAGACTCGTGGCCTGCTGGATATGGGCAGCTTTGGGCTCTCCAGACCAGTGGGAACCGCCAAGCTTAAACCATTGGTGGTTATTTGGACGCAGACTGGACCTCGCATCCCTTTCCCAAGGAAGAGAGCCCAGGGCTGGAGCTGTGAAGGTATTCAAAGGAACATTGGCTTCCCTGCAGGTATCAGAGGGGAATAGTCAATAGTCCCTTTTAAATCTCTTTAGAAAAACCTATTGCTTTGTGACAGAAAGCTGAGACTTTCTGCCTGAGAAAACAGATCCATAAAAGAGCTGCAAAAACACAACCCTGCGTGACAGAGGTTGTCCCAGGCTCCAGATCTAATTGATCCCCTTCATTGGGAGAACCAGGCTGATCATGGAAATGCAGAAGCTTGTTTCTGGTGTTGCCAGCAGTGGCACTGCCGGCATGGAATAACCTATTGGGAAGCCAACATCTGCAAACAGCTGGATGTGATCCCAGCCCCTCGATACACTAGGGATTGGGTGGCATGGGAAACCCCAGAGCTGGCTGGTTGAGGTGTTGCAATGGTGTGAAGCCACATGCAGCCATCTCAAGTGTCATGGGGATGTCCTCAGCAAGACGCAAGATTGCTTTTGGAGGTAAAGCAAGGCTGATCCAGCTGAGGTGGGAATGATGGAGAGAAGAGGATCAGTAGTCTAGAAAGCTCCTCTGAGGGTAGGGTTGGACATGCCACTCTCAGTGGGGGTTTTGGGCTTCAGCTCTGGCTTGTTTAGACATATCTGGGAGAGTACTGGGAGAGGCACTGGCTGCTGCTGGGACAGTGGGGATGGTGATGATCTAAAAGGAGGCAAGGGAGTCTGGAGAGCTGGGGCAGAGGAGTAGCAGGGCACAGGCAACATGATGAGCAGATCTTTAGCAAGGGGTCTTGGTGAAAAGTGACTCTATAAAGTGGCCTTCAAGGTTTAGGCTGAAGAGTTGAGTTAGAATAGTGGCCAGCTGGACCTGCTCCCATCCAGGACAGAAGTGAGAGCTGTCACTGCACATCAGCAGGATTTCGTGGTCTTGGTAGGAACGGAGCAGAGAAGGCTTAGCATGGCCTTGGAGCAGAGATATGGTGAAGAGACACGTGCCCGAGGCGCAGGGCCACTCAAGCACCTATCTGCAGAAGCACACGTCTCTCACTGGCCTACACTCCATGTGCCAAGGGTAGGAGCAGTACCAGGGACCTCCATGGGGTGATGGTGGCCACAGACACCATCAGCACCCCAAGCAGGAAAAGCAACGACCACGGTGCCTTCACCTTGGAGGATGGTTCCCTGGTAAGGAGAGTGTTGAGGATGTCCTGGAGTGAGCTGGAGAGAGGACACCAAGGGCGCAACCAGCAGGACCACCAGTTCCGCGGATACACATTTTCCTGGCCAATGCAACTGGACCCTGTAGCAATGTCTGCTGCTCAAGCAGTGGAGACCTGTGGCCATGGAGACAAGTGTGATGGCTTGGTGTGCAGCCTCTCTTCTCTCCAAGGAAAAAGGGGAGTTGCATCCATTCATTCTGCCTCCTGGAACAGCCCCTGGTCCACACACTCCCTGGGCATTGCATGGAAGTAGTTGGCACAACCATGGAGGATATTGGTGTAATCAATGGGGGACAATCAGCTTACCCAGGAACTCCTTTCTACCCCGTCCTGTCTAGCACAGGAAAGGCCTCTCATGGCCATGCAGATGTTCCCAGGTGGGACACAGGGAAACCCAAGCCCTCTGCTGTCCCCTGCCAGCTCTCATTCCCCCTTCTGAGCCCCCACCAGCCTCATCTCTCCCCAGAAAAGTCAGGAGGCAGCTCCAAGTGTGCAGTCCAATGCGCTCCAGAGATCTTTGGTTGTGTTGCTTGTGAGCTCGCTGTCTTGAGCAAGCTATAAAGTGCCACTGCGAGGGGCAGGAGTGGGGTGGGTTGGTCCTTTCCATGGGCAGAGCTCAGGGCTCAAGGAGATCACTGCTGGGAGCCACTGTCTGCAAGGAGGTTTGGGGGGACAGGAGGTTGCCCTTATGAGGCTGCATCTGGAGTACTTGGTCCAGTTCTGGGCTTCCCAGTTTAAGAAGGATGAGGAATTACTGGAGGGAGTCCAGTGGTGGCTACAAAGATGATGAGGGGCATAGAGCAGCTTTTTTGTGAGGAAAGACAGAGAGAGTTGGGGCTGTTCAGCCTGGAGAAAAGAAGATAAGAGGGAATCTCATAAATGCTGATAAATATCTCCAGGGTGGGTGTCAAGAGGATGGACCAGACTCTGTTCAGTGGTGCCCAATGACAGGATGAGGGGCAATGGGCACAGACTGAAACACAGGAGGTTCCATCTGAATATAAGGAGAAACTCCTTTCCTGTGAGGTGCCAGAGCCTGGCCCAGGCTGCCCAGAGAGGTTGTGGAGTCTCCTTCTCTGAGACATTCAAACCCGCCTGGACACGACCCTGTGTGATCTGCTCTGGTGACCCTGCATGAGCAGGTGGGTTGGACTGGATGATCTCCAGAGGTCCCTTCAACCCCAACCAGTCTGTGATGGGCAGAAGGGACTTCAGCCTTAACCAGGGGATGACTGCAAATCCTGGCTGAGGATGACAGAAAGCATTGAAGCAGGACAGTGTCACCAGGGAGTCCATCCCAAGTGGATTGCCTTCCTGAGAGATGCTGAGCCCCCCATTTCCACTGCAACCAACAGCAGCTCAAGGGGTGCTGAGCACCCTCCACGTAGCACTCAGCGCTTGAGCGCAGCCTCAGCTGCTGCTCTCAATCCCATTCACCGATATAGAAGCCACAGATCTTTCTTGTCTCTTCATTTAATCATTGTATATACAGAGCTGGGCTGTTATTTACATCCAAGTACACTTCTCTCCATATAACGTAGCAGTGTGAAAGCAACAATTCGATTCCTCTCTTGAGTGCGAAAACCCGGAGGTGATCTCCCACCGGCACGATGCCAGCGACAGCAGGAGCAGTGCAGCCGGCTGCCACGAGACGGTGGCAGAAACTCAGTGGGACTGTGTGAAGCACAACAACGTGTGATGGTTGTGGCGTTCGCACCCAGGGTGAGACGGGAGTGTTGGCTGCACGAGGGGAACCAGCGCAGCTGGGTTGGCATCTTATAGCAACCTTGAAATGATGGTGGAGCAAAGCAACCCCACTCGCAGCAGGTGGGAAGAGGGGCCGCTTAGACCTTTGGTGGCACCAGGAGGGCCTGCTCAGCCCAAATCCTCATGGATGGAAACTGCTGGAGCTGATCAGTGTCCCCTGTTTGTTCACATAACAGCCATGTGGATATGCTTGGAGCATGACTCAGTTGCCCACACGTGGGTGATGTGCCACTAGAAATGCTCCAGGTCTTCCACCACTGGCTTGGCTGTTGTTTCATCTTGGCCAGCCCATGTGTCAGGTGTCTCAGAGCATCTCTAATGTGTCTTGACCCCTTGTGTGGGCAGCTGACCTGAGACCCTCATGACCACGGATTTTGCTGATGGCCAACGACAAGTTAAACGTGACCTGTTGTTTCAGTAGAGACACTGACCACGTGCAAGATATTGAGGGCAGAACTTGGAGAATTACACATGAGCAACTGCATCACACTGAATCCCATCAGCTCCAGAACTGGGTGCGCAAAGGTGGAGGTGGCAGATGGGTTATGATCAAGACTGAACTCCGAGTTGAATTTCATGGGACAGAAGCATCTTATCAGCCCTTTCTGAGCCTCCAAGAGACAATATGTCAGCCTCCTTGGCCGTTCCCAGGATATGTCATCAAAACACCAGTCTGGGACCCTGTGCTATCTTACTCCAAGGTTAAGACCCCAGGGCCTCAATGAAGACCAAGCTTATGATGGGAGACTTCATCCAGTCAGTGCGTAAAAGTGTTAAGGTCTGGAAAGAGCTAGGTGAGCTTCCATCTGGGTCCAGGTGGGCACAAACAACAGGAACACAGGTGTCCCACCAGCATTTTGCTCCATCTCTGCTGAGCAAAGGGCAGTCAACTCCAAGAGAGACTGGTTACCAGCTTGTGGCTGCATTGGTAGCACATGGGAGAGGATGTGATGGGGAGCAGTGTGTCCAGTTGTAGGGAGGATTCCTGAAGAGCAACAATCTTTCATGGCAGTTTGGCTGGGAGCACTTGCCAAAAATGTGTATTTCACGTCACAGTAGCATAGTGGGGTGGTTTCTGCAGGACAGCTGAGTGTTTGGGGATGCTGTGTGAATCCCAAGAGAGGGAAAACCACCGTCAGCAGCACAGTGTCTTTAATGGGTATCTGCAATGCTCTCATGTCATCCAGGGAATGTCCATAACCAAGGTTGCTCAGATCTGGGTGGAAACTCTAGATCAAAGTGATCAAGGTGAAAGGAGTGTACTTTCCCTCCTCCAAGGTGGAGAATCTCTCCTTGCTGCTCCTGCTCCATCCCAAGGAGCTCTGCAATCCCTGATGGATGCACTGTGAGGCCGTCCAGAACATGTGTGCCTTGAGGTTTCACTGGGTCCATCAAGATACATTCATTCCTGGCACCACTGCAAAAATATATGTAGGAAAAAGATGATGGAGCAAACCTGTCATGCTGGAGGACTTGGCTGACTGCTGCTGACTGGAGCCAGGAATTTGAGGAGGTCAGATAAGCTCCTCCTGCCTATGGATTAGCAAGGAGCTCTGGTAGAAGCTGTCCTACATGGAGATGCCGATGTCTGTTCCTCTTGAGCGTTAACGCAGCGGGAAACTGTGGTGTACAACCTCCTCAACAGCAGCTCCTTGAAACTCAGTCACTCTGGGTGTCCTTGAGCTACCAACTGAAACACTGTTTTCTGCGATGGTTAGTGGGAAACCAACCTCAACATCAGCAGAGCCAAGAGGAGCAAAGTTGGAGGTGACCCTCCAGGTTATTGGACCCATCTTGTGGCTAGGGCACTTGCTGTTGGGTTTGCTTTTCATGTGGTGGCTTCAAAAACACCGTCTGAGACTGAGCCTCTTGCAGTTCCTCAGTGCTTTTCCATTTTGCCCAAGGACTGCAAAGCCCTTCACAGACACAGGTGCCTCACAAGTCCTTTGGGAAGGAAGACAGTGTGGGTTTATCTGATGTGGAAAGAGAGATACAGAAAGCCGAGATGACACAGGGCACCAGGTCTCCCTCAACCCTAACATTGTGGGATGTTTGACTCCATCTCGAAGGCCCAGTGTATGAAGTAGAGGAAGCTTCAGATTTGCTTGGCCAAGTGTGAGTTTGCAGAGCACATGTGGATGTCTCCCTTGGCTTGGCAAAGTCAGACTGTTGGGTTATGTCTTCCTCCAGTTCCAAAGACACAGGCAGAAGCAGTGAGAAAAGCCAGGTGCCCTCAACCAGCGTCTTGAAATGCTCTGGCCTCATCACATATCTCCATTTTCTATGGCTCCAGGGATCACTGCCAGCCACCAACAGTTTCTGCTCAGTAATATTGTCTGTTGACCTTGGCTGGAGATTGGTGGGACTAACTGGAGTCTCCTCTCTCCTGCTCAGCCTCTTTGCTCAGTCTGGAGCTCACCACAACCACGTCTGATGCCAGCTTGAAGGTCAGACCTGGTGATGGGGAGGGAGGAGCTTTCGGGGAAGGGAATGTGGAAAATGAGTACCTTCAGGGCTTTTGCTTGGAAGGTCTTCAGCCCCTCAATGCCCTGAGGTTCTTCCTTGGTATGCAGGTGAAATGTGATCTGGTCAAACTCCGTGGGCACACAGACATCCCATGACATCCCAGGGCTAATTCTAGTTTTGTTCTTCTAGCTGCTCCCGAGGACAAAGAGCTGAAATTCCCACTTGCATTTGTCCTTTGGCCACTGTCCAGTCAGTGCCAACTCCACTTTGCAATATTTTTTACACTTTGCTGTGGGTCATGCTAAAAAAAGTGTCCACAAAAGGGAGAACCAGACCCACCTTGCCCACCTTTTAAAGCTGAATGCTGGTTTTTGGTGCCTGCACCCTTCTTGGTGACTGTGCCTATAGGATTTGATTATTATTCTGCCAGGGCATAAGCACTTGCATCACCTTAACCATTTTTCCCTTCTTATCACTGCTCTCCTGCTCAGAGTTAGTAGCTGAATATTTTCTTAAGCTAGGTCTGTATTATCTCTGTCCCTGGAATGTGTGATGCCAGATGGGATGACTATGGGTGCTGCACTAAAAGTGATGTAACGATAATGCTGATATGTGCTCACTGCAACTGCTGAGTGAAGCTTGGATGACAATTTTTAAGTAGACCCTGGACCAGGAAAGTGCATCGAAGCATCACTCGTGTGGCAATGGGGTAGCACAGTTGCCCCTTGTTGAGGCAAATTGCTAAAGCTTCAGTTTGCATAAACATCCCGCAGGTTTGGAGGCTTCCCCAAACCTTGATTCCATTGACTTTGGGAAGAAAAAGGGCTCTTGGGAAGGGACGCTAGCTTGGATTTCCAAGTTCTTTCCTTGCTGTAGCCAACTTGAGTGTATGGTAAGAATAGGGGGACAAAGGCAGAGGTGGGAGGGTGTTTCTGCTCCCAGAGTTGGTCACAACCCAGGAGAGAAGTGGAACTGGAAATCACAATGGAATGAAAACACAGCAGATGTCCAGTTCTGCTGAACCTCCGAAGAGGCTCCTGCTGGGTGATCATTCCTTGTTGGCTTATGTTACAGGCTCATCCAGGGATGTCCTAACCTCTTGCAACCATGGTAGTCATGGGCTGGCAAGAGGGAGTCGTCTGGTAGAGATATGTCTGGTTTCACTGAAATCAGTGGCCAACCTCCCACTGACTTCACTAAGACCACCGTCTAGACATGATACTTGATGCAGAGCAGTGAGATTGCTCATGATCCCAAGAGCTTTTTTCCATTAGCCAATGTGGCTAAAAATACCCTAAAAAAATTAAAACAAAAACCAAACCAACCTGCCACTTCAAACTGTTTTGCTGCACATATAAATGCTTGGAAAACCAAAGAAACCAAATATAACCCTCCAAAACAACCAACCGAAGAGGGGTGAATTGTAGGAGAGGGGATGGCAGCCTCTCACGAAGTAACAGTCACGGCAGATTAAAAAAGAGCCAACTGACGCTCACCAGCTGTACTAGGAAGAAGAAACCAAAAGAGATGTCGCATTATCGATAGAAAAACAACGCACATCCACAGTTATTTTACCTACAAAGCACAGGAGTATAGAGTAAGGGTGGTGGAGATCGGTGTGAGCAGACTCACACAGGTCCTACAGTAGCGAATTATCCTTCGGAAGATCACTGGCTTGAGTAGTCAGTACATGCACAGCAATAAAAAATAATTACGTTGTATTGTCTTGGTCCCACCTCAGATCTCGGTGGATTCTATCCGCTCGAGTCTGGAGGGAGTCCATGGTTTCTTCTCCTCAGTGTGCGGGGGGCTGGTGGCCTTTGTGTTCATCTCGTTCACCTTGTGCTCCAGAAGCTGGTTCTTCTGGTACATCTCCACGTAGTTCAGCTGTAGTTGCTTCTGGTACTTGATGACTTTCTCCTTCTCTTCCTGCCACGTGCGCCGTTCCTCCTCAAAGTTCATCACCTGCTGCTCCCGCTGCTGTCGCTCCAGCTTCAGCTCCGTCTGGAGCCTCTCCACCTCCTTCCTCAGCGTGTTGACGCTGTCCTCACTCTGCCGCTGCATCTTGGCTTCGTCGCTCTCACAAGCCAGTGGGTCCCGCAGCTTCTCACCAAGGTCCCCACCAAAAGGCCCCGGAGGTCCCATGCTGGCAAGTGTCCGTTTGAGGCCAGAGACCTCCAGCTCACAGTGGTTCAGTTTTTCCCTCAGCACCTGGACCTCGCTCATCTTCCGCTGCAGTTCGCCCTCGCAGATCTCCAGGTTGACGCTCTTGGAGCTGTAGGAGTCCTTCAGGGTGAGGATCTGCTCTTCCTTCTCCCGTAGGAAGTTCTTACCTTCCTTAAGCTGTGTCCGCAGTCCCACGATCTCGTTCAGCTTCTGGGAGACATCTGCTTGGGAGTCCTTCAGCTGCTGCTTGAGCAGGGAGATCTCACCTGCCTTCTGGCACACCTGCAAGGAGATCATCCATGAGGCAGGAGGAAGGCAGTGATGACCCGCCACTGCTGCTTGTCCCCCATGCTGCCCATGAAATGTCTCCATGGCCTCGCATTGGCAGGAGGCTCAGAGAACAGAGGAGACAGCCAAGGACAGTACTCAAGGCCTGAGGTCCAGCCTTCACCAGGACACAGACCTAGAGGTTGTCCCCACATTTGTGGGGGACATTTGGTGTTTCTTCCTGACCCTCAGGGAGCCGACGCTGTTCCCATCTGGTGTTGATCAAAGAGCTAAGTGTTGTGGTCCTCACCACTGCTGCTTTCCTCCCTCCATTCATGTTACTCACATAACCACAACCCCAAACCCTCTGCTCTCAGTAGGAGTTCTCCCACTGACCTCAGTGGGATATGGACCTTGAACAAGCCTGAAACAGAAACATCTCAGACCCAGAGACCACCCGGGCTCTCCTCAAGCACTGGGAATGTAGGACAGGGCACAGAGATGGTAGATATTACTTACTTGTCTTATGACACTTTCCATCCCAAAGGCTCCTGAAGAACCCAGTTGACTAAATTTTAGGATTCGCTTCACTGGGGACAGTCCAGGGTCTGGTAACTATTTAATTCTTTTTGGGGCAGGGCATGAAAACTGACAGCCCCTCTGCCAAAGATCAAGGAGAGAGCTGCAGCCTTTGTAGAATTGGGGCTACCATATGCTGTCTTTGGACGCTGCAATTTCAGGTTTTGTCATGCCTGGCTCAAGTCTCATCCATGTGGAAGGGTACACAAACCTAGTGGAAATTCCCTTGCTGTGGTGGGTATTTGCTTTACATAGGTGTCACAATTCAATGTGACACTCCTCTGCACCTGCGTAGTCCACCAAAGGTGATAGTTGCAACTGTGGGTGTAGGAAGTAAAGGGTAAAAACGACCAAAACCTTGTTTTCCCATGAACTCTGTGTTTTTCAGGGCCTGCACTGGCAGATGTGATCTGTCTGCTGTGGGCGATTGCAGAGACAAACAGTCCCTACCTGCTCCAAGGAGCCATCAGGGTTCAGAGAAGATAGGCATAATGAAAAATAGACTTGGTAGCCACCTCCAGACCAGGGTGTCCCGTCCTCCCGAAGCTCCTGTCTATTGTCACGTGTGAAATGCTTGGCCTTTCCTCCCTCCTGTGGTGCCTGCAAGGTCCCTTGCTGCTCTGCTCCTGTTGGGTCAATGCTCCTCAAACTCTCCTCTCCACTGCCTTCATTGCAACCTCCACCTTTGCCCTAGAGGACTTGCCTGGTGCATAATGTTGAGCAAGACCTCAAAGCTCATCTATCAGGGTAATCCAGTGGTCACTACGAATGGCTGAAGACCTGGGAGATGTACCCCGTCACTTCCTTTTGGTAGCATCTTTTAATAAAGCTGGCAACTGTGGTGGTTCCCCATGCAGACCTAAATCTGTGAATACCCACATCCACACCAGCACTTGTCCGTAGCAGATGCAGAACTGTGTCACACTGGTTTAGCTTTAGTTAGATTGGAGTAATTACTGCCTTAGCTAAAAAATTGCACAATTTGCTGAAAGTGCTCTCTCTGGGCTGATTTTTCCCAAAAGGCAGAGAAATACATGACGAAGAACTGCTTGGATAGGAAAAGATCCAGGAAACACAGTCCATGGAGCCTGGAGAGCAAGTCAACAAGTCAACATGTGTAGGTGTCTACAAATTCTAGGTGTCTCGATCCATAAGCTGAATCCTTATATTTACGTCAACATCCTTGGGTTAGCTGTTCCAGAGAGAACTATAGAAGTGAAGCGAATAATCAAAAGCCCATCTGCAGTTTTACTGGTGCAAAATCAGGGAACTTTCCAGACCTAACTTGTTGGAAGAAACAAAAGACCTGGGCAAGAGCAGCTGGCATCATATGGGACAATGCAGCCGGCTTGGTCTGGGCTGTAACTTGCAGAGTTTTTTTACAGCAAGCCTCTAATGAGCTCTGCTGAACATCTGCAAATAGCACATTTCAGAGCCTAATTAATCCCAGCTTCGTTGACTTTCCATCAGGATTAGCAGAATAGGGTCTTCTGGATTCTAGAGCTACGTGTCGCCTCTACACTCTTAATAAATTTAAAGTTTCTAGCCAGTCCATGGAAGGATTAAAATTCTTCACATGATCAAGCTGGAAAAAAAATGTTAGTACTGGCTATACAAACAGACTTTGATAAAATGTTCTAAAAATAGGAACAGTAGAAAAAATATTAAAAGGCTCAAAAGCAGAACTAGAAAGAGGAATTTGCCTTTCAGCCTTTTAAGAGAGATAAACTTATTAGCAACTGAAAACAGTGGGTTACAATGGAAAGCATGAGGTAGACTTGGCTATCAGTATTGTTCTTAGCTCACTTGCTTTATGTGTTAAATAAAAAAGAAAACCAAATGCTTGAGAAGCAGTTTCAAGGTCTGCCCAAATGCAGATGTTAGAAGAATTTAGTTAAAACAGACTTAAACCAGTTTTGAGTAGACACAAATACCTGTATGGAAGGACTTGTATTCACTGAAACTGGTTTCAAATGTCACACGTTGCCATGACCTGAGTGGGAAGCCTAATTATTAACCAGCACAGGAGGTGTACGCAAAAAGTTGCGCTCCTTTTAGTTTAATTCAAAACTACAGGCTTGGGACCCAAAGAAATGACTGAAAGTGACTGAAGTGTCATCTGTTACCTGGGGGCCACCAACCCATAGCCATTGCCTGTGGTGTCCACTTAGGGCAAATACAAGGTGTTTTGGTCAATCAGGGCCCTCAGTGAAAACCTCACTCAAGGTCTGTTACAATACGGCTCTTACCTCCCACTTGGTCTCTTCAATCTTTGGGAGAAACTCAGCCTGTTCCTTCTTGAAAGCCACAAATTTCTTCTCCAGCTCCTCTCGTTGCTGCAGGAGTTGTCCCATATCATCTTGGAGTTTTTTTTTCTCTTGCTGGAGCTTGAAGATCTGGAGCTGCAATGCTTGCTGAGCCCGCTGCGCCTTTTTGGAGACCTGTTGCAGTTTGTTGGCATAGTTTTGCCTCAGGTCCTCCATTTCCCTCTCCCAGATCTTCTGCTTCTCCTCAAAGACTTGGAAGATGGCTGCCTCACTTTTGTCCAAGTTCCTTCGCATCTGGAGGACCTCCTGCTCCTTCTCCCACAACCGATCTTCCAGGTCTTGGATGATGTCGTCGGTTGAAGGTGAGTGGAAAGGCATCGTTTCGTTGAGATGGTTCAGTCTGTTGAATGAAGAGGTGCTCTTGCTCGAAGACCGCCCACTGTCTGAGGTAGATATCCCGTTGTATCCCACCATGTTCTTGTCCACGTAGGTTGTACCGATGCGGTTGATGTGGCTGGTGGAGGCGCTCATTGGACCCACGTGCTGGCTGTAACCTGTCCCGTACGTGGGCAAGCTCGTTAACGAGTTACGGCCTGAATCCGAAAGGCCTCCGACCTGGTTTGTAGTCCTGTTAAGGCTGCTCTTGTCGAGTCCGCTTTTGGGCGCCGACGGGCTATTGCTGTTGGCATGGTTCAAGCTCTTTCTGTTCTCTGTCACCCCGTTGCTCTGCGGCGGGCAGAGGTTCTGCATGGAATGGAAGTTTTTAGGAACTACTGGTTTAAAGGCTGAGGGTCTAACTAAGGGCTCATTGCTCTGCAAAAAGGAAAAAGGACCACGCATCAAACATAGCAGGAAGCTTGGTAACAACACACAGAAGAGACACATCAGCAGAGGCTGGGGCTGGTGGAGCTAAGGTGTCTTGGTAGAGCTCCATGTTTCTCAGCTTTATTACACCCAGGACCGTTTGGGATTTAACATGAGGTATCTGTGGTCACTCATAGGGCAACGCTTTGTCTTTCCCCACTGAAAGAAACCCCAAATCTTGAGTCACCCCAAATCTGCGTGGTTATTCCCTAGAATATTCCTTGGTTCCTGTTAGTCCTCTTTGCAAGAAGGAGGGCTGCCACCTGCATACCAGACCCTATCAAAACAACTCTTTGATTTTGGCAGATTATAGACTCATAAAATCATTTTGGTTGGAAAGGACCCTCAAGATCACCGAGTCCAACCATAACCCACCCCTGGCACTGCCCCATATCCTGAGAACCTCATCTCCATCTCTTCAACCCCTCTAGGGAGGCGACTCCAGCACTGCCCTGGGCAGCCTGTTCCAATGCCCCACAGCCCTTTTTGTGAAAAAAAAATTCCCAATATCCAATCTAGACCTCGCCTGGTGCAACCTGAGGCCATTGCCTCTTGTCCTGTTGCTTCCTACTTAGGAGATACTTTGAAGGACCTCTAGCACTGAGGGTGCATTTCCTTTTTGCAAAAGCTGAATTGAACCCTTGGATTAGCAGCAGTTCTGCCCCAGGGGTATCACATTTCCCTCCTGCTGGCACTGATTCCTTGCCCTGTGTAGGCATCATGTCCTGCTTATGCTTGGACGGGAATAGGTAGGAGCTGTGACCCCAGGAGCAACCCTGGGTAAGTAACATGCTGAACCTGCTCTTCATGTGAATGTTTGTGTTTTCTGCATCCATAAGCAATGCTGAAGGGAGAATGGACTGCAGCTGTAAAGGATTTAGAAAGAATTTTAAAACCTTGCACATTCCTCGACCCGTGAATGCACCTAGAGAAACAAAATTTTCCTCAAAATGGGATTGAGTCTCCATTATTGCAGGTTGGGCTTCAGGTGAAAATTAACCCAGAGGAAGCCACTTTGCATTAGCAAAGATGTTTTGAAAGTGCCTTCCAGGAGAAACAGAATGAGCCCTGGTGAGCAGGAGAGATTGGAGACTAAAAACCTGCTGCCTGGCATGTGGGACTGAGATGGACTACAGGGGCCGTTGGATTAATGACCCAGGAGACAGGGCCACCAAATGCTGCGGAAATTATACTGCATAAGGCAGTGTCCCCAGGACACAAATTATGGGAGTCACTGAAGCAGAGCAGCAGGATGGATAAACACCTTTGGCTCTGGGATTTTGCTTCTCCAAGCCTGGGAGATGTTTGCTCCCCAAAGCCAATACGAGCCATAAGGACTGGGCTTGGATGGGCTTGCAGGGGTAATTTTCAAGCCTTGTCAACTTGTCCTTCACAAGGGGCACTGGGATTTTGAACAGATGCTCATAGCTGCTTTCAAACAACAGCTTTTGGTGGCAGTGGGTTGTTGGTGATTGCTTGTAAATGGCACAAAATGTAAGAGTGGGACTCAGATGCTGGACCTACCAAAATGAGAGCTGACTCCAGCTCCCTCTCCATCAACTGGGGAGGCAGGCAGAGTCTTGGGTAGGCTGGAATAGCCAGTGACTTAAATACAGGCTCAAATGAGCTGGAAACTTTGTAGAATCATTGAATGGTTTGGGTTGGAAGGGACCTTCCAATCTCCCCCAGTGACACCCGTGCCATGAGCAGGGACATCTTCACCAGCTCAGGTTGCTCAGAGCCCTGTCCAGCCTGGCCTGGGATGTCTCCAGGGATGGTTCATCCACCACCTCTCTGGCCGACCTGGGACAGTGTTTTGCCATTCTCAGTGTCGAAAACTTTTTCCTCATGTCCAGCCTGAATCTCCCTCTGTGAGTTTAAAACCATCACCCATTGTCCTATCACAACAGGCCCTGCTCAAAAGTCTGTCCCCATCTTTCTTATTGGCACCTTTTAAGTCTGGAAAGGCCACAATAAGGTCTCCCCGGAGCTTCTCTTCTCCAGTTGAGCACCCCAACTCTATCAACCCTTCCACTTAGCTATGGAAGATTTGTTATCATGCTCTTTGGTTCCTCAAGAACTAACATTTTCCTTTGCTCAACCCCCTGAAAGCAATTGGAATTATATTATCTGCATGTCAAAATGATGCCATCTACGTACTAAGAATTAGACTATCTGTCACGATTGCACCATTGCCCAAGGCTTCCTGTTTTTTTTAGAGATGTGCTACGGCCATCACACTGCTCCGGGAGGTGGGGGTTCTCACCTGGTCGAGTTTGCCGGAGATTGGCAATATCTTTGGTGGGTTACTGGGCTCTCGGTATTGGGGAGGAGGCGGCATGTTCTTCTCGTTGTTGGTGGTCACATTCCCACAGATGTCCATCTTCACCTTCTCGCTCTTGCGCAGGTCGCCGTTGATGTAAAGGGAATTGGAGACCTTCTCCGACTTGTACGTCTTCTCCTCGCCGGAGTAGCGGTTGGAGATCTCCCGCGTGGAGTACCCATTGCGAGAGCCCTCTGTCTGCCGGCTGGTGCTCTGCGTCCGTGTCCCCACACTTTTCATGGCGAACTCTTGGTCGTTGGCAACTCCACTGCCCACGCTCCCCATGCTGCTCTGGGAGGTGGGTTGGGATCGCCGGGGAGCAAAACCGTGGAAGTTCTCCGGGCTGGGGTAGGTCGGGTCACTAAGAACGGGCAGCGTCTCTAGCGTGGCCATGGCAGCACAGAGCTGAGATGGAGGCACAGGTCAGTGGCACTGGGAGAAGGAGGAAAAGGAAAAGACTATTAAAGAGATGGGTTTTAGAATAATAGAATCATTTTGGTTGGAAGAGACCCTCAAAATCATAGAATCCAAATGTTAACCTAACACTGTCGCAAACCCACATCCCTGAGAACCTCATCTCTGTGTCTGTTCAATACTTCCAGGGATGGTGACTCCACCACTGCCTTGGGCAGCCTGTTCCAATGCTCGACAGCCCTTTCTGGGAAGAAATTTCTCCTATTATCCAATCATGCAATGGGGAAGCTGCTCCATGTTCTACTGAGCTGGAGCAATGGAGATCTCCTTACAGAGGGTGACTGTTCCCTTCGCTTAGGAATTAACTCGATCCTCTGTAAGGCAATCAGCCCCACAAAGGTGTAAAATCTTATTTAAAGAAATAAAAAGACTCACAACAATATTTTTGGGTTGCCTCGTTGAAAAACAGAGAATTTGAACCTGTACCAGCTAAGGCTGTTACCTGAGGGAAGGGAGAAAATGCATTGCAAAGTTTGGGTGGCTGCAATGAATCCTGCTGTCTTTGTATTTGGGGGATATATATTTGTATTTACAAGGATAAATCATCCTGGCAGCATGGAGACTAAAACAAGATTTAAGGGCAGTGGAAGGTGCAGGTTTCCCCCTGGATAAAAAAGGGATAATAACAGTGATACCCTTTGGAGAGAAGTGATGGTGGCTCAGGCAGGGCCAGCAGGTGGGGGAGACATGAAAAATCCTCATTTCAGTGAGATTTTCCCTCTCTTGGGATAAGGTTGTTAAACCATCCCTCCCCAAGTAAAACAAGAAAGCCGGGTTTATTTCCCTGGAGAGCCAGCTTAGGTCTAGAGCTCGACTCCGATGTGGTGTCTCACAGGGTCTTGCTATTTGCACTAATAATGGAATGGAGAAGAAAAATTAAAAAGGTTAAAGCAGGGTCTGTGCCACTCGACTTCACTTTTATTAAATTGTGTTTCCGGAGGCTTTTGCCAGGCATGCTGCCTGTAGCATCCTCCCTTTTGCCAGGGTCCTGATCTACTCATAGAAAACTACCCTGTTCAAAATATGTCCCGAGTGTTGTGGGGATGGCAGATGTGGCAAAATGTTGCTCCAGAGAGAAGGGACACAGAGCTGAATACCTACAATGAGCTGAGAGGGCTTCTCTGGGGCAGAGCAGGGTATGGAGGTGGTTACAGAGGGCAAAAGTGGTTTAAGGAGGTGCTCTGGTGAGGGCCACCATCCCCACTGAACTCCTGTGGAGGTGTGAAGGAGCCTCTGTGGTCTGAGACACACCAGATGTGCCCCATCATGGATGGGGGACAAGGAAGCTGTGGGGCAAAGGGGGACATGCCTGGTGGTGTAACCTTCTCCATCCTCTTGCACATCACCCCACCCAAGGTGAGTGCCCAGGGGACTTGCCCCTCTGAACAACCAGCAATTGAAGTGATAGGCATTGGGTGAATGTTTTATAGCCACCGAATCGCAGAATCCCAGACTGGTTGTGGCTGGAAGGGACCTCTGGAGATCATCCAGTCCAACCCACCTGCTCACGCAGGGTCACCAGAGCAGATCACACAGGGTCATGTCCAGGGGGGTTTGAATGTCTCAGAGAAGGAGACTCCACAACCTCTCTGGGCAGCCTGGGCCAGGCTCTGGCACCTCACAGGAAACAAGTTTCTCCTCATGTTCAGATGGAACCTCCTGTGTTTCAGTCTGTGCCCGTTGCCCCTCATCCTGTCATTGGGCACCACTGAACAGAGTCTGGTCCATCCTCTTGACATTGGTGCTTGAGATATTTATAAACATTGATAAGATCCCTTTTCAGCTTCTCTTCTCCAGGCTGAACAGCCCCAGATCTCTCAGTCTTTCCTCATAAGAAAGGTCCTCCAGACCCCTCATCATCTTTGTAGCCACCACTGGACTCCCTCCAGTAATTCCTTGTCCTTCTTAAACTGGGCAGCCCAGAACTGGACACAGTACTGCTAATGACCTGCACTGCTAATGACCTTCCTGCAACTTGCACCTTTGTCCCCTAACAGAGATGTTTCTGTGTCCATCACTGGTTGAGATCTAAAGGCTGAGCAGCAAACGAATATCACAAAAGCATCACACAGTGCAGCATGGGAACCCACTGTAATGAAAACATGTTAATGTTTAGGAGTCATAAGTAACAAAACCTCCACCAGCAGAGAGAAGTGTCCAGGTCTGGTCACACTTTAAGTGTATGGCATTTGGACATGTCTCTTTCCAATGCACTGAGCAGGGCTCAAAGACTCATGGCCCTATTACACCCTAAAGGCACCTTCCAATGAACCCCACCATAGGTAGTTCATGGGTGCCCAGGGATTAGTCTTTGCGTCTGTTGGGCACCTGGAGACTTGGTTGGGCTGTGAAGCAACGAGGAGGAATGGAGAACACCCATCTGAAGCCACACTCAACACATGGTGCCTTTGAATTTCATTAGTCAAGAAAAGACTTTTCGTTCTCCTAATTTAGGAATAACCTTCCTTCCAGTGACTTTGAGATTTCCATAGACCTTGGTTTTTTTTATGGGACACTGACCACCATGGGAGGGATGTGCTGGAAGATCTCAGCTCCACACAAGGGAAAGGCAGTGGTGCTGTTGCCTCCACGCAGCCCTCTCTGGTCCGGTTCAGCTGGCGGAGCAGAAATTCAAGTTACCTTCTCCTTTTCCTCACTGGGTAAATTCCACAGTGACATTTACACATCTATGTTGACTTGGAAAGTTTGATCCCTCCCAAAACCACAAAAAAATTAACACAACAACAAGCACTATAGGCTAGAGAAGACAAATTACCTTAACCCTGGGGTGTCCACCCCAGGACACCTTCTTGGAAGAAGGTGCCTGCCCAGCCCCATAGTATCCCCATCAGCAGTTGTCACCAGCACAGTGTCACAGCCTTTCTCTGCCCTTGGGGACCCCATGGGGTCATGTCTCAAGCCCATTGGGACATTGTTCTCATTCAATGACAGTGACCCAGAATCAGGGGGAACTTCAGGCTGCTTTCTTGGGATGTGGGACCAAAGCTGCACCACAGGGACACAGTCTGAAAATGGACCTTTTTCCTCCTTTTTTTTTTTTTTTTTCCATTTTAACTAGAAAACATCAAAAAATATTCTGAAAAAAAATGGTTAACTTACGTTTACTGTAAACCTGGAATCTGATAATCAGGACATACGGAAAAACATTACAAATGTTATTAAAGGGATTCCAGAAGTGCCAACAGATCCTTGACAGTACAGCTTTATTTGCCAAAAAAAAGGGCCATTTTTTCGAGAACAATAGCTCTCGTTTTTATATCTTCTGGCCAGCTCCAGTTCCCGGTCAGGTTTTACCTGGGTCGTTCCTTAGGTGCACTGTCAAATAGAGTTTTGAGCACACTGAGGTAAGGAACAACACTGCCAGGCTCCAGCGTGGAGCTGGGGTTGTTTTTTCTCCTTCCAGGTGTAGAGGAATGCATGATTAAAAACTTCCCCAGGACATTTCTCCTCCTTATGTCTCATAACTGCCTCTCTCATGGGAACACGAACTAAAACTGGGTTTACAGGTGATTCCCAATGAGAGAAACGAGGATGCTGAGCCTGAGCCTGGCAGTCCATGAGCACAAGAAAGCTGAGGGAAATTAAACCGACTTGCCTTTACCAGCATGTCATTCCCCAGTCCATCCTTCAGAAGGAATGAGGAGTCACCTCTGAGCATGGCTGGGCTTGGAAGAGACCCCTGAGCCACAGCAGAGGGGTGAAAGTGGCTTCCACTGCCCATGGTGCTCTGGAGAGGCTCCAGACAGGTGGAAAACCAAAGCAGGAGTTTTAAGCAACCTGCCAGTCACTGCTCTTTCCAGATGTTTTATATATCCAGATGTTACATACCGTCTGCAGCCGGGAGGATGCACCAGGACCACCTCACGCTCCATGTGCACAAGGTTCTCAAGAAGACACTGGGTCCATCCCACCTCCTGAGGAAGACCATCTCTATCCAAATTGCTCCCAAGTGATATCCATCTGTCCATGCATCACAGCAGCCACCACCTCTGAGAGCTGACAGCCAACCCTCACTGAGCGCTGCCCTTGCCCCAGAGCCCCGTGGTTCCTGCAGGAACCCAAGCAAAGGGACTTTCTGCAGACACAAAGGAGGAGACGGGAACCCTTCCAGAACAAACGCTGAGCTCATTTCCCATTTCCCAGCATTACTGTGGTAATAAAAACTCAAAACAGTTTCTGTGTCTGCCTGGATCGATTCAAAGCACCCTTCCTGGTAGGGTTCTCCACACCAGAACCTTACCTAGGAGGGTTGTTGTGTCTCGTTGGTACAGCCAGCCTCGTCTCTGGCTGGGGACACTGGGACTTCATAGAATCATAGAATCATTTTGGTTGGAAAAGACCACCAAGATGACCGAGTCCAACCATTAACCCACCCCTGGCACCACCCAATGTCCTTGAGAACCTCATCTCTGCGTCTGTCCAACCCTCCAGGGATGGTGACTCCACCACTGTTCTGGGCAGCCTGTTCCAGTGCCCCACAGCCCTTTGGGGAAGAAATATTTCCTAATATCCAATAGTGCCATGGTCCGGCTCCCCAGCATCTCCATGGTGTGTGACCTCCCTGTCCCATCCAACTGTGGTGGCCCCTGGACCTTTCTCCCAGCAGCCCTGCCTTGGAGACAACAGTATTTTTATGCCCGATGCAGAAAATCTAGGGGGGAGATCTTCTTTTCCCCAGCTATGGTGGGTCAACTCTTCATGGCCATCTCCTACCAAGGTTTCCTGCAGCTCCGGGGGACCCCTGGATGCTGTTGTAAATATAATAATCCATAAAATAACTCCTGCGTCTTCACATTTGCTTTACCCAAATGAGTTAGCGAATGCCTTCCAGTTAGACGGAAGAAAAATTGCTTTCAGATAAGCAGCTGAATGGTTAACTAAGCTGAGATTATGAAGGCCTGGCTCTGTTTCTGCCTGAGTAGGTTGATTGTTAACACTCTAGTAACAAAGGCCTTTGGGAGACATACCTGGGCACTGTGCCATGCGAGAGGGAAATCAATCACTGGTCTTGGGCAGAGAAAGCTCCAGCAAACAGCCCGAAAACCAGGCAGTGCCTTGGCACACGCTCCATCCCGGGCATATGGTCGGGCCAGGACGGGCAGCAAAAGCATCTGAAGGTCAAAAATTCCACCCCCCGCCGCCGATTGCGGCAACAGGTGTGTCCATGACCTTCAATAATCGGGTTTGTTTGCGTCTGTTTTAATGAGCGTGCAATTACTGACACAATGAAAACATGCAGGGTTTGTTTTTTTGGGGGGTAGGACCTACACCTGCACTGTATTTAGGGCTCTGGTTGCTCTCCATTTTGTTGACAGCGGTGCCAGAGAGCTGGTATGGCTAGAGGAAAAAAGTCATCACCTCCTGGGGTGGTGGGGCTGGTTGGAAATGGTGTAAAAGGGGCAAAACCAAGTTTTCTGAGATAATTTCAGCTTCTTACAGAAAGATAAGTGGAAAGGGAAGGGGAAGCCTGTAATGGGGAGACCTTATTGCAGCCTTTCTGGACTTAAAAGGGGCTGATAAAGGTGGGGACAGATTTTGGAGCAGGGTCTGTTGTGATAGGACAAGGGGTGATGGTTTTAAACTAAAGGAGGGAGATTCAGTCTGGACATGAGGAAGGAATTGTTGGCCCTGAGGGTGGTGAGAGCCTGGCCCAGGTTGGCCAGAGAGGTGGTGGATGAACCATCCCTGGAGACATCCCAGGCCAGGCTGGACGGGGCTCTGAGCAACCTGAGCTGGTGAAGATGTCCCTGCTCATGGCAGGGGGGGCACTGGGGGAGCTGGGAAGGTCCCTTCAACCCAAACCATTCTTTGGTTCTGTGATTCTATGAATGGGTTATCAATGAGGGGACAGCGGACCCTGTAGGGAGCAAAACCACCTGGGTCTGGAGCAGCATTAATAAGCCCTGGAGAAAAAACACCATTGAAACCTGCAATCAGGCTGGGGCAGCATATCCATGGGAAGTTGCGTTCGAGTCTCAGCAAAGCTACTGGCACCTCAGAGGTTGTTGCTTGGGTTGCTGTGGACACCCTGTGTTCCCACGAGATGGCTCCAGCAGCAATGGTGAGATGGGAACCCACCTCCTGCTCCCTGCCCAGGCTGGGGGTGGCAATCGTTGGCACAGGGGAGGCCCACTGAAGTTCTGGAGAGGGTGGAATGGACCTGCCTCGCTTCTTAACACTCCCATCCTGTCCTGCAAAATGCACATGTACCAGCATGTGCCTCCAAGAAAGTTTTTCTCTTCCCACCAGGTAGTTGCAGACACACGTTGCAGTCACTTCCCTCTTCTTCTCCGGGCTGAGCAAACAGCCCTCAGCCTCTCTTTGCACATCAAGTCCTCCAGAAGGACCATTCAGCTACTGGTCTGCCTCCTGTGTGTCATGGGCCACCATGAGTTACCGCCTTTTGACCCAAACCTGGCTGAGATCACCTCCACTTGGGCCGATTCAACAGACCCTCCTCCCACCCGGCTCCAAAGTGTCGGCACCTCCTTTTCTCCTGCACCCTTCTCAAGTTGCCGTGGTCTGAAGAGAGGAACGGAATGAGCTTTTCCTGTCTCTCACAGGCATTTTTTCCAGCCCTCAAGTAATTCTTGTGGCTCTTTTCTGCACCTCCTCCAACTTCTTTCCCCCCGCAACTCTGACATCCTGGCTTGGTGACTGACAGGTTTTCCTCCACCACTGGAATATGGCACGAAAACACTTGAACCTGTCTGCAAAAACATGCAAATCTCAGCTCTTCAACCACAAGATTTTTCCACGACCAAAAGCCAGACAATGTCAGATGAATGGCTCCTTCTGCTTCCCCAGAACCTGGACCTCTCTTTTCCCAATTATCCGTGCCAAAGGAAATGGGACCTTCGCAATGGGGAGCTCTTTCCTCTCATTGAGGGCCAAAAAGCAAATTTGGGAAGGCAGACTGGAGGGTCAAGGAGTGACAAACTCGTGTAGTTGTCTTCAGATATCTCTTTGGCCATGGGGCTGCTGATTATCTGCACAACTTGCATCCACCTGTAGGGACCTTCATCCAGTGCCAGCCCTGCCATGGGCAGGGACATCTTCAGCAGCTCAGGTTGCTCAGAGCCCCGTCCAGCCTGGCCTGGGATGTCTCCAGGGATGGTTCATCCACCACCTCTCTGCCCAACCTGGGCCAGGCTCTCACCACCCTCAGGGACAACAATTTCTCCCTCATGTCCAGCCTGAATCTTCCCTCTTTAGTTTAAAACCATCACCCCTTGTCCTATCACAACAGGCCCCACTGAAAATCTGTCCCCATCTTTTTTATCAGCCCCTTTTAAGTCCAGAAAGGCTGCAAAGTCTCCCTTATCTATCCTGAAGCTCTGTGCTACAATCCTGTCTCAGAAGTTTTGCTGGGGAACATTCAGTTTGAGAAGATGGGGACCATCCTGTCCCTCTTTGACCTCCTGCTTTCCAACGACACCTCTTGTCCCAGCAGCTGAGAGCACTGGGGGATCTGCACAGGGACCTGCAGCGTCCTCTAGCATCACAGGGCCCAATTAAAAGCTGTCAACCCTCCCAGTACGAGGCTGTTTCTGAGATGTGAGGACCAGGCTTGCTTTTCTCTCCTGCAAATACAGCGCCATCGGGTCAGGGTGGCAGGATTTGGGGCAGGGATTTCCCCATTTTGGGAGGCTGCACTTTCTTGGGCTGCTGTGTGAAATAAAAGCAAGTGGCTTTGAAACGTTTCCTTTTCCTTTCTGCCTGCTAATGAGATAATTACAGCCTTTTGTATTCAGGGAAACTACTTTCTCATTACGGGGGTGCATCAGCTATTTACATAATAAGCCTGAAACAAAAGAGACGAGATGAAAAGACCCAGGCGGCTCTTTGGGAGAGCCTGTGTTGTGCTGCCACGGAAGAGCCTGTGGGATGATGCCTTTCTCCATCCCTGAGATCCCTCTGGTGGGGTCTGGAGTGTGTAGTAGCACTCGATCCGGGATATCCACAGCATGGGATGCTCCTTCTCTCAGTTGCAAGAATCCCCCGTGTACCCAGAACCAGCCCGACACACTCTCGTAAACCATTTGCTGTGATTCCCATTGCCGAAGGATTTGGGAGGGGTGGCTGTGGAATGGGACCCGTATGCGGGTGTTGGGGAGAGCTGTGGCTGCTCTGTCCTGATGTGGTCAGCAATATATGTGGGGTCACAGTGACACGATGGAACTAGTCCCACCACCTGAGGATGTGTTGGGTACCAAACTGGCCCATCCCCTGTCCCATGTCCTATGTCTCAGTATCCCCATCCCCCCCAGCTGGCCATGGGTCATGCTGGGTACCAAACTGTTCCACATCCCAGTTCCCTGTCCCTCCAGCTGGCCAAGGGACATTTTGGGTACCAGACTGTTCCAGTCCATGTCCCACATCCCAGTTTCCTTTTCCCTCAGCTGGCCAAGGGACACGCTGGGTACCAACCTGTCCCATCCCACGTTCCCTGTCCCATTTTCATGTCCCATTTCCATGTCCTCCCAGATGACCAAGTGACACATTAAGTACCAGTCTGTCCCATCCCACATCCCATGTCCTATTTCCACGTCGCCCCAGCTGACCAAGGGACACTTTGGGTACCAACCTGTCCCATCCCATGTCCCAGTTCCCTACCCCTACATCTAGCTAAGGGATACTGGGTACCAAACTGTCCCATCCCACATCCTAGTGCCCTGTCCCCCCAGCTGGCCAAGGGACACTCTGTGTACCAAATTGTCCCCGCCAGCCTGCCAGCCCGCAACCTCCCTTCCTCAATAAAGGCCCCATTGTTCAGCCCTGACAAAGCCTGAATAGTGCAGCCTGCTCCACCTACCCCTGGCTAATCCTCCTGCTTCGCTATCAGTTTTACTCCTTGTTCCGTGGCTGTGTTTAAGGGACATGCTCCACCGCCACCCCTCCCCTAGGAAGTGGCAGGAGGGGGAATCACGGCAAAGCATGGCTGGAAATGGCACCGCTGAGCTCATGGCCTTGGCCCTGTGCCCTCCTGCCTGTTCCCCTTCCCTCTCTGCTCCCCAGGGGTGATGATGGAGAGGATGATGAAGAGCAACAGAGCTTTGTGCTGGATCCATACTTGTGGACCACGCTGCTGCCCCAGAGCATCTCTCTGCAAGCAGAAGGCTCAGAGAGCCCAGCAGCTACTTGGAAACCCCTTATTGACAGGAAACAAAAAAATCAATAAATTAATCTGGGCATTACTATTGCTCCTCCAGAATGGGCTGCTCCACCTGTCTCAATCCCAATCCCACCACAGCTCATTTCAGGGTGTTCCCAGTTTTACTCCACAGGATTTTCTGGATGCAGAAGAACAGACAAAGGTGTGGAATAAAATCATAGAATCATACGAACACATAATCTTTCCAGTTGGAAGAGACCCTCAAGATCATTGAGCCCAACCATAACATAACTCTAACACTAAACCATGTCCCTAAGAACCTGGTCTAAACACGTTTTAAGCACCTCCAGGGATGGTGACTCCACCACTGCCCTGGGCAGCCTGTTCCAATGCCCAACAGCCCTTTCCATGAAGAATTCTTTCCTAAAACGAAGAATTCCTAAAGGAAGAATTCCTAAAAGGAAGAATATTTTCCTAAAAGGTCAGGCACCTGGTCTTGAGCTCCTCTGATAAGGAAAGAAATCAAAATTGCTTTAAAGGTGGGCAAAACCCCAGAGAAACCTTAAGGGGTGACATGGATGTGAGACGGTGCTCTGCGATTTGTACGGCGACCCAAGGAGGTTTTGCCATCTCCATCTTTGGGGATTTTCAAGCCCTGAACAGACTAAGCCAGGTCTGACCTTGTAGATGAGCCTGATTTGAGCACCAAGGTGGCCAGGAGATCCCTGAGGCTCCTTCCACCATGAATTGTCCTGCCATGGAGGATGGAGGTTTTGGCAAGGTGTTGACATTGGCCTGGACCACACTGCTGGCACAGTCCTCATCCTCAGGAGCATTTTCCCCCTTTTCCTGAGCTGCTGTCAGACCTCAGACCCAGCATGACATCCTCCAGGATCCACCCAGGGACAGACAGGAGGGATTTTCCATTACGTGGCATGTCTGTCCCCGTTGTCCCCAGGAACGGAGAGTGCCAGTGGGACAGGATGGTTTCAAGTATAGCCAACCCACATCCCATGTGTTCCTCAGGAAGGGTTTGGACATGGTCTCATCCATGCCCACCTACCCTTGTGGCTGCCCCCAGAAGATGCTCAGCACCAGCTGTGGGCTGGTCATTGTCCCCAGTGCAGTCACGGTGACAACTGCTGCCAGGAAGATGCCAGGCTTGGTGGCACAAGGAAAACTCCCTGAATTCACTCGATACGGGGAAAAAAGGTGGATTGATGGAGCAGGTTTGGCACTGGTTGGGGGTCTGGGTGCTCCACACTGCAGGCCGGGCCACTTGAAGTCATCCCAGCCCTCTGTGCCTCAGTTTCCCCTTATTAAGGAGCTGCCTCCTCAGCAAGGTGGCTGGAGATGAGCTGCTGCTGGGTGAGTCCGTGGTGCTCCCTGATGCAGATTATTGTAGTAGGGGGTACGAGGGACCTCCTGGCCCATCTCAGTGTGCTGGTACAGTGCTGCTGTCCCCTGGAGGTCCCCTAGCAGGGAGCTACATCCCTTGCCTGGCACCCCTGAGCATCCTCACCTGGCCCTACATCCCAAATCATCTTGGGGGGATCCCAATGTGATTGCATGCTACAAACCTGCTCCTTGGCCCCAAATGCCTCGTGGTGGGAGCTGGAGGATCCCCCTCAGCACCATGGATGATTTAGACCCCTGCCCTGGCCTGTTTTTGCTGGGGGTGGGACGGATCCTGCCCTTGGGGATGAGCCATCACCACCGGAGAGGTACCAAGCAGCTGTCCCCACGGCCCCTGCCTGGCTCTGCCATCCCCAGACCTTCCCCAAACCTCCATGTCGGCAGGAAGGACAACAAGGGGACACACCACCAGCTCCCACCCACCGCCCACGCCACCAGCCCGGACGCGATTTATCATTAACTCTCCCTGAGGAATTTCAAGGGCGCGGAGCCAGCCTGGGTCGTGCTCACTCCTCCCCGGACACCACACTCTGAGCAAGTTCCTACAGTGGCGGTGCCCCACGGTGGCTTTTCCCCATGGTGGCTTGTCCTCCACTACCAGGGTGATGCCCCAAAACCCCCTGGCGTGAAAGGTGCTGCTGCTGGTGATGCCAACTGGATCCAGGGTGAGCTTTGGGGGGGGTGGAAATAGCTCTCTCCACCCTGAGCAACCCACTTCCATGCACCCCATCTCTGCTACGACCAGCGGTTACATCCCCCCCAAAAATGCACCTGCAGCACGTCCCACAAAATCCACCAAAACCCCTCATGTTCCCCTTCCTGGCCCCTTTCTGGGCTCAAACAAAGACACTCAGCGAAAGGGGGGAAGGAGAGGAAAGGAAAGACCCCCCCAAAAAAAGTCCAGCACCCATCGGGATTTACCTGGGGTGCATCCTCCAGCTCCCCGTCCTCCGCGGGTCTCGACGTTCATCGTCTCCCTCCTCGATACCCCGGGAAAAACCCGAAAATAATACCTGCAAGAGCAACCTGCCGCTGGGCTGGGGCCAAGGGCCGCGCTGGGCTCGGCCGGATTGGCCACCCGCCGCCAACGTCTTAACTCATCTTAACTCTTTGTGCCCATCGGAGCGGGATGAGCCTCAAACGGGGATGCCGGGGTCCCACCGCTCAGTTTTGCTGAAATAAGGGACTTTGGAGGAGTCTGATGACTTGTTTTTTGCTCAAATAGGGATTTTGAGGTCTTATAAATTGTGTTCTTTTCAAAGGGGAATTTTTGAGTCCAACAGCTGTTCGGTTTTTGTTTGTTTGTTTTAAATAGGAGGTTTAGGATCTGACTTGCTTGTGTTCAAACAGAGATTTTGGGGTCTGGTGACTTGTTTTCTTTCAAAAGGGTCTATTGGCTTGTTTTTGCTCAGATGAGGATTTGGGGGTCCAACAGCTGTGCTGGTGGGGGGGTTGTTTGTGTTTGTTTTTCTCCCAAATAAGAGTTTTGGGGTCTTACAGCTTGTTTTCCTCAAATAGGCATTTTGAGGTCTGGTGGCTTGTTGGTTTTATTTTTCTAAAGGGCATTTTGGGATCTGACTGCTTGGTTTTGGTCAAATAGGGATTTTGGGGTGGAATTAATTGGTTCTTCTCAAATAGGGATTTTCGGGTCTAATGGATTGGTTTTGCTAAATTGAGGATTTTGGTGTTCAATAATTTGAGTGTTTTTTTTATCCGATGAGGATTTTGGGGTCTGACAGTTTATTTTTGCTCCAATGGGGATTTGGGGGTCCAACAGCTGGGTTTATTTCAAATAGGGATTTTGGAGTTTGATGACTTGGTTTTCCCAAAGAGGGATTTAGGGGCCCAACAGTTGGGTTTTGCTCAAACAGGGATTTTGGATTTGACTGCCCATTTGCTTTCAAATGGAGATTTGGGGTCTGACTGCTCGTTTTTGCTCAAATGCAGATTTTGGGGTCCACTGGCTTGTTTTTTTTATTTCCAATGAGGATTTTGGGATCAGTTTATTTTTGCTCAAATAGGGATTTTGAGGTCCAAAGGCTTGTTTTTTGCTCAGATGGAGATTTTGGGGTCTGACTGCCTGTTTGTTTTCAAATCAGGATTTTTGGGGTCCAATGGCTTGTTTTTGCTCAAAGAGGGATTTAAGAGTCTAGTTATCTTTTTCAAATGGGGATTTTGGGAGATGACTGCTTGGTTTTGCTCACATGGTTATTTTGGGTTCTTCCCAGCACAGGACCCAGCTCCTCAACTTGGAACAGCCTCAGCTTTAGTTTCTCAATTGATTTGGGTTAATTGATACCCTAAATCTCACCGGAGCACACAAGAGACGCAGGCTGACACCTGGAAAGGCCACATTTGTGCACCAACACTGAACCATCTCAACCCCAAACTCCCTAATAAAGCCGTGCACGTATTAAACAACAATAACAAAATAAAGTTATGGATGGTTTTGATCTTGCTGTAGCCCGTCGGCAGGTTTCAGCACAGAGAAAATGGCAAGAGACATTAATTTTCTCCCCTGGTTATTGCAGATGAGGAAGCGAGTGTTAAATGGTCTACCTTTCCCCCCCTAACTTTGGCATTTTCTGTCCAGTTTCAGCCCATTTGGACAAATGGGATGATGCCCACCACCCCGCAGAAGCTGGACCTGGCTCCTGCCCTCTGCCCTTTGCCATCACTATTTACCATCTGAACCCCGCTCCATCTTTCGGAGAAGGTTCTGGTGATACGGGGTGGTCCAGAGCTCCTTCTCCTCCATCCCTGGCTGCCGGTGCTGTGGTGGGAGAGCAATCCGGCTTCCCATGGAGGCTGGCCGGCTTCAGCGCTTATATTGGATCATTTGCAGTCATAAAGGGAGTGCAATGGGGGAAATAAAGCTACACAAAGCTGCCGCTAATTTAGACTTATTTGCTCAAGTGAATTTTCTATTGGCAAGATGTCTGCGTATCAAAGGAGTCGCTGGTCACAGCCTCACAAACACAGTATCATCAGCGGTGGGCTAAGAACAGCAAGAACGGTAAAATAGCAATAATCCGAACAATAATCAAGTATGGGTTATGCCTGCATTTAAACCACAGCAAAATGCACCAGTGGGGTGCATGGGGAAGGTGCAAATTATACCAAAATGGATTCCTGCAGAGACTCAAGCTCTTAATTTTGCCCTTTGACTTCAGAAGCAAAGACTTCCAAGAAATGGAGACTGCTTTATACGTTGCAAGAAGAGATTCCCAGGAGCAGGATGCACAGTGCGCACCTTGGAAATAGCCACGTGTATAGAAAACCCTTTCTAACCCAGGGAAAGCTCTTGCAGTCACGTGTATAGAAAACCCTTTCCAACCCAGGGAAAGCTCTTGGGTCAGCTCAGCCAGAGCTGACCCAGGAGCTTCATGGACTATTTCCATGAGTGGGATTTGATGAAGCTGCTTGAGCAGAGGAGCCCATAGCCGCACAGTATGGAGCTGCACAATCCCCCTGGCTTGGAGATCTTGCAGGGGGAAGATGTTTTCCTGACGTTACAGCTGGTTAAGGCTGTGCTCGTTCTCTCTTTGGGAGTTGTATTATGTCTAAGTGCTTCCCATAGATGAATAAATCATGATGGAAGAGGCTTTGGAAAACACTAGAAACTCTGGGATAATCTGTGCTCTGGCCGGTCTCAGGCAAATCATAAACTTTTGAACCCTGAACTCTCATTTCTTACCCAGGTCTCCAGCCCCTGAGACATAAAACTTTCTACCCACTGAGTTCACCTCCACCAAAGCCCCTACACCACCTCTGAGGGCCAACAGAGATCACCTGGCTTGCAGCCAGCACCCCATCATGGAATCACAGAATCATTTTGGTTGGAAGAGACCCTCAAGATCATCGAATCCAACCGTAATCATGCAGGGGCTCCTATATAGTCAGTTTCATCCAGGTCCTCATGTTTCCCTGTCCCCATGAGACAGAACCACCAAGACTTGTTCTCATCTCTTTGGAGTGTTTTGTTCACCTCTGTGCTGCCCTTTTTGGGCAGCTGTGCACCCAGATCTGACCACCTGTGGTGCCTCCAGGTGATGGTCCTCATTCCCCACCATGACAGATTCTGGCTGGAGAACCACGGCTCTGATGACAGGTCCTTCATTGTCATTTAAATTAGACAAGGTCATTGTTATCAACACAATTTGCAAGGGATTTTCTTTCCAAGACACATTCAGCTTCATGGCTGGTGTTGCGGCAGCCCTGGGTAGCTGATGGGGAGTGGTGCATCCGTCAGACCATCTCTGACAGCTGGACTTTCAGGCTCATGAAATGGCTGTCCAGACAAGGGGAGGGGACCTGGAAAATTTGGCTGAGAGCGTGAGGTCCAGCTCACCCATTTCGGGGAAGTCTGGAGCCTGGAGTTCTGTGCGTGGAGCCATAAGTGGGAAGCAGAAACCAGTTGGGAGATGGAGACGGATCTCAGCCTCAAATACAGCAAGCGCTCTATGGAGACACTCCAACACTACAGCCTCCAGCCTTGTACTACAGGGCTTGGAGTTACCCACCTAAAAAGTCATCCCTACCAACCCACAACAGACTGGCCTCCTTCTGTGTGCGGAAAGAGGCTTTGAACATCCACAAAGGACCCACAGGAATGATCCGAGGCTGGAACAGCTCTGCTGGGAGGACAGGCTGAGAGAGTTGGGGTGTTCAGCTGGAGAAGAGAAGCTCCAGGGAGACCTTAGTGCAGCCTTTCTGGACTCAAAAGAGGCCGATAATAAAGATGGGGACAGACTTTTGAGCAGGGCCTGTTGTGATAGGACAAGGGGTGATGGTTTTAAAGTAAAGGAGGGAGATTCAGGCCGGACATGAGGAAGAAATTGTTGTCCCTGAGGGTGGTGAGAGCCTGGCCCAGGTTGGCCAGAGAGGTGGTGGATGAACCATCCCTGGAGACATCCCAGGCCAGGCTGGACGGGGCTCTGAGCAACCTGAGCTGGTGAAGATGTCCCTGCTCATGGCAGGGGTGGCCCTGGGGGAGCTGGGAAGGTCCCTTCCAACCCAAACTGTTCTGTGGTTCTGTGATCCAGCCAGACCCCAAACTACATCCATCAAAGGACCCTTGAAGCTGGTGACATCCTTGCTCCTTTCTCCCTCAGTTGAGCAGCCGGGAAGGCTGTGGGTGCACATCGCTCATGTTGAGGGCATGCATAGCACCCATCACTCCCACCTCCCAGTTTAGTCCTTTTGGGTGAGAAATTTTGGCCATGGTCTTCATCATTCAGCCCTGGCAGGTGGCTGGGGATCAGACCTCTATCCAGTAAAACGCAGTGTGTCCCAATCCAATTTAATCCATGAGGCCACAGCAACAATTACAGTGTTTGCCCTGAAACTGCCAAGAGAAACACAGCCGCCCCCAAACAGCACCCCCAGATGTTGGAGGCTCCGCCATGTCAAGGAGGATGGCACCAGCTCTCCCATTCCATCCACATCTCCTTCCTTGGTGGGAGGAAGGTCTACCCTGACTTCCCCAGCTACAGCAGCTCCCACCGGGGCAGCAGCTCCTCTCCAAACCTCCCTTTCCCCACTAGGCTGAAGCTGTTCATAACCACGATGCCCATGACAAGCAAGTGATGGATGGATCTTCCAGCACATGCCCTGAGGCTGAAAAGTGTTTAGCAACACAGAAGAGATTGAAGTTACAGGAGTCTGCAGCTTCAGGTGGGAGCCACAACAAACTAAGACCTGGAGCTTAACAAAAACCCCAACAAACAAACAAACAAACAACAAACCAAACAAAACCAAGCAAAAAGGAAAAAAGCAGATCCTTTTTGTCTACTCAGTGGATACCCCGGACTGGCTGTTCAGTGGATACCCCAGGGACGCCTGTTCAGTTTTTCTCTTCTGCAGAAAAACTCTCTTGGGAAATATTTCTGTAGAAATGTTTTTTTTTTTTTCCCTTTCCTTTTTGCTTTTGATTTTTTTTTTGTTTGTTTGTTCCTCAGTGATTTTTTGTTTCTTCAATGCCCTCTTCTTCCCCTGAATAAAATAAAATTCAGTTTTCAGAAAGAAAAATACTGCCTTTTCCCCCCCCACCCCATTCCTTCCCCCCTCGCCCCGCAAGCTTTCTTCTTCTTGAAGAAAGTAAAAATAAACTTTACAAGAAAAAAACCCTTTGTTCCTGAGATGCTTTGTTTTCTTTTTCCTTTCTCTTGCAGAATCAGCGTGCTCTGAGCAGCTCTCCTGGCAGGGTGATCTCACTCCTGTAGACTCTGTTTCATTTTAAGATCCCAAAGCTCTTTGAGGTCCCTGGGCTGCAGAAGCGGTTAAGTGTTTTCTGCACTGATCAGAGAAGGAGCGAAATGTCAGCTGCAGTGAGAGCTGGAGGAACGTCACCGGCCCAGGACTTTCCCTGGGGAATGAATGGTGGGCAGAAACATCAAGACTCCTGTCTCACTGCACTGAGATTTCTTTCTTGAAAGCTCTGAGGAGCAAATGCTGGGTGCAAAATACCCCGATGTGAGCAAGACCCTTCCTCCTCCCTCCCTCCAGACTCCTTTATTTATGGAGAAGATCATTTACAAAGCCTTGAGGAGCAGAGAAACCTTCCTGTGGCTATAGTACATGCTTTCAGGTCATGAATGAGGTGGAGGTGTCTCCATCCTGAGATGCCTTCATGCCTTGGCTGGGCACTGCCAAGGCCAACCTCATCCGGTGATGATGATAGTCTTACTTGGACTGTGGAGTTGGGCTGGAGACCTCCAGAGCTTTCCAACCAGCATCACAACTTCAGACTTCAGCTGTGAGCTGGTTGCACTTGTAATAAGCGCTTGGCATCTAGCAGGTTGCATGCTGTACCTCCAAATCAGCCTCTCTTTGAAGCTCTTTCCAGTATCTGTTATTGGAGCAGATGTTTCCAGCCCCGACTTTGGAGGAAGGACCTGAGACGGCTTTCTGTGACTGTCAATGGGTGTTGAACATCCAAGGGTTTCCTTATGTTTCTGGAGAGATCCTGCTTTGTTTCATTGTTGTGGGTGTCTTGCAGGGATCATAGGGACCACAGCTAAATGGGCACCATGCTACTGGTAGAGTGGTGTGGCCAGAAAAATACATCCTTACTGGTAGGAAAGCTGATATAATCACTATTGCAGTGTATACAACCTGGGCAAGCTCTGTGGCTGAGCTCCCAGGAAAAAAATGTCACATGAACACCCAAAATTTATTTACACAAGAAGGAACAGTTGATTGCTTATGTGGTGTAAAAGCCTTCTCTGTACCTGGAGGTTCACCTCTGCCAGAACTTGCTCAGTGAGATCCCACCGTTTCCCTGGTCTGGAAGTTAAAATGCTGAGGGCAGTTGTTCCTGCTCGTTAAATGTAATAGTTTGAGCACATGTGAGGAAAATTCATAGCCACACAAAGCAGTGGACGGGAAAGAATCTTCCCCAAGCTGCCGCAGGGGACTGGCGGGGGGTCCCAAGTCTGGGCTGGCACTGCAAAGCTGGGTTGGTGCCATCTGCTATGACGGGGAACATCTCCTATCTCCAATCCCTGACAACATCTGCCTGCTCAGCTTGAGGCAAGATGAACAAGCCAGAAGACTCTTGTTTATGTCATCCAGAGAGATGGTTTCCTGTTCTGGAAAAACCATCCCTGCTGGTATAAGCTGTCTTCGCCTGTATTGACACGGGTCAGACAAGGCCTCTGCAGCGCTGGCAAGTCCCAACCTGGTGCATCACCCAGGTCTTCTCATAAATCAGGGGAAGCTCTTGCATCTCCAACTGTGGGTGCTGAAAGCCCAGTGTGTGTGCTGGGATGCTCTGGAGTGGTGGCTCGGCCATGCTACGTAGAATCACAGAATCATAGAATAGTTTGGGTTGGAAGGGACCTTCAAAGCTTATCTACTCCAAGACCCTGCCATGAGTAGGGACATCTTCATCAGCTCAGGTTGCTCAGAGCCCCGTCCAGCCTGGCCTGGGATGTCTCCAGGGATGGTTCATCCACCACCTCTCTGGCTAACCTGGGCTAGGCTCTCACCACCATCAGGGACAACAATTTCTTCCTCATGTTCCAGCCTCGGATCGTTTCTGTGGCTCCTCTGGCCCCTCTCCAGCAGCTCCATGTGTTTCTTGTGCTGAGGACCCAGAGCTGGACACAGTAAGTAGATCAGGTCTGAGCTGCATGGGGGAAACACATGATGCTCTCTAAAAGCTGGTGCTAACCATGTGGCACTCCTGTCCTCTGCCTGCTCATCAGAACTGAAGAAATGCACCTTGAATGACCACCTTCCCTCATGCAGGTAACAACAGGAATGCGTGGAGTGGGCTTTTGTTCACCAACCCTTGAAACCACACATCCTCCGCAGTGGAGGAGGGAGCCTGTTTCTCTTGAAATGCATTAATGCTGGCCAAGACCTTAATCTAAAACTTATGAGTTGAAAAAAAAGGGGAGGATGAGCAATGTTGTCCTTTTCCCCTCCCATCATACAGTCTTGGCATCCCCAGCCCCTTCTCTGCATGCAGGTGCTCCTCCATGGCATGCTGGATGGAGCAGATGGTTGCCTGGTGTCCACTGACGTCCAAGCCACAGCAGATGCCAGGTCTCGGGTGAGAACTGGCTCCAACACGACCTCCTTGCAGTCCATCAGGTGGAAAGGTAGGCAGAGGCCTTTTCCTGTCCTCACTGAAGCCAACACAGCAGATGCAAAGCCAAAGCCGTTAACTCCTTTTACTCCTTCATGGATGATGCGGATGGGGAAACCCAGGAATGGGCTTTCTCTGAAACCATTCTTCTGGTTACTGTCCAGTTCACCTGCTGACCTCACTCCATTGCCTTCTGAATAAATCATAGAGACTTTAGGGTGTAAAACAAAAATAAGGAGTTGAGGAGGAAGCAGGGGATTGGCCAGAGAGGGAAAATTTCCATAAGTGCACAGTAAAACCTGATTACATAAGGGCATCTTGCGTCATCTGTGGCTGGCATCTCCGGAGAAGTAATTACATCTGCACCACACTTCTAAGGAAAATATTATCACGTTAGCTTCCAAATCCTATAATTAGCTCTTGTAAGATATGTGCCAGGGGCTTTATAATTTCGTATACATTGGCTATAGAGCTAGACACAGATATATGTGTTTTTTTTTATTTGCCAGCTAGGAAAATATTTGGAGTTTAGCTGACTGAACGGCAGCTGACCCAGTTCCCCATGATTCAGCCCCCATCGCATGGGGAGAACCACAGAATCACAGAATCACAGAATGTGAGGGATTGGAAGGGCCCTGGAAAGCTCATCCAGTGCAATCCCCCCATGGAGCAGGAACACCCAGATGAGGTTACACAGGAAGGTGTCCAGGCGGGTTGGAATGTCTGCAGAGAAGGAGACTCCACAACCTCCCTGGGCAGCCTGGGCCAGGCTCTGCCACCCTCACCATGAAGAAGTTCCTTCTCAAATTTAAGTGGAACCTCTTGTGTTCCAGTTTGAACCCATTACCCCTTGTTCTATCCCTGGTTATCACTGAGAAGAGCCTGGCTCCATCCTCCTGACACTCACCCTTTATATATCTGTAAACATTAATGAGGTCACCCCTCAGTCTCCTCTTGTCCAGCTCCAGAGCCCCAGCTCCCTCAGCCTTTCCTCACACGGGAGATGCTCCACTCCCTTCAGCATCTTGGTGGCTGCGCTGGACTCTCTCCAGCAGTTCCCTGTCCTGCTAGAACTGAGGGGCCACAACTGGACACAAGATTCCAGGTGTGGTCTCCCCAGGGCAGAGCAGAGGGGCAGGAGAACCTCTCTGACCTACTGACCACCCCCTTCTAACCCACCCCAGGTACCATTGGCCTTCCTGGCCACAAGGGCCCAGTGCTGGCTCATGGTCACCCTGCTGTCCCCAGGACCCCCAGGTCACTTTCCCCTACCCTGCTCTCTAATAGGTCGTTCCCCAACTTACACTGGAACCTGGGTTTGTTCCTGACCAGACACAAGACTCTACATTTGCTCTTCTTATATTTCACTAGATTTTTTCCCCGCCCAACTCTCCAGCCTGTCCAGGTCTCACAGAATCACACAAAATCACAGTCTGGCATGTCAGCCACTCCTCTCAGTTTTGTATCATCAGCAAGACCATGGTGACCACCCCATCTCCCACCACCATGCTTTATGCTGTCCATCCAACCCAACTCAATGCAGCATCTATGGCCCAAAGCCAGGCAAAGGCTCCAGGTGCTTTGTGCTGGTACGAGGCAAAGATGTGCAAAGGGAGAAGGCAGCTGCCTGGGGTTGAACCACCACCTGGTCTCACCACTCCTGTTTTATTTTCTGTTTCAGCTCTACCTTGAGCTCAGAACAGCAGGATGCCTCAGATGTGCATGTAAAATGAAAAGCACTTGTGAAACAAGCTCCAGAGGAGTCTGGCACATGTTACCAGCTTGCACTTCGTATATTTGGGGCAGAATTCATCCCGGCACAACATCCTTATTAATTTGTCTAGGCTGTGAGCAATCCCATGCTGTTCGTCTCACCTGTGCTGCTGACAGGGACTGCCAAGGGATCTGCCTGTGCAAATACCAGGAGTATTTTCAGCATATTTCCTCTGTAATTTTTAAAAATGAATCCGTGCAGATGAATTGCTCAGACGTCCCCAGGAGGCTTTACAAGAGCGTTGGTGGCTTTGGGGCAACGCTTCAGACACCTTGTAGTTTGAAACAGGACCACAGACATGGCCAAGTGACACACAGGTGTCAATCTCTGTCTTCTTTTCAGCATGGAAAGGAGCAACACTTAAACAAAAACTGTCAGGGGGCAGGTAAAGGAAGAAATCAGGAAGAAGAAAAGGAAGAAGCTCCCTCCTCATACATGGGTAGCAGGGCTGGGGAGCTCCCTGCTGCAGGATGCGGTTGATGTTCAAGGGGAAACTCAACAAATTCATGGACTAGAAATCCATCACAAGCCAGTGCAACATGCACAAAAGTCAAATTTGGGAGTGTATCGGGGAACATAAAGCAGACTGTCAAAATGACTCCTTTTCCTTCTCCCTCCCTTCCTTCCTTCCACCCTTCCTTCCTTCCTTCCTTCCCTCCTCCCCTCCTTCCCTCCCTCCTTCCCTCCTTCCTTCCCTCCCTCCTTCCCTCCCTCCTTCCCTCCCTTCTTCCCTCCTTCCTTCCCTCCTTCCTTCCTTCCTTCCTTCCTTCCCTTGCTCATTGTTTGTATTTATTTTCCCTGCTGTTTGTTCCTAAAACACTAAGTGCCCCCACCACATCCCAGGAAGGTAACAAGTTGGAGAAAGATCTGGGAAAACCCAAATGATCATAATCCAGAGGGTCTTGTCTGCATGATACTAAACAAAACCCAAACCAAACCCAGACCATAGAACACCTTAATGTTTTACTAAAAAAAATAAACCAGGAAATTTTCTAAACTGAGGATAGATTACCTGGCATGAAAGCAGCTAAATTTGTATCCCTTGCCTGGCTTAATTGCTTACATGCTGAAAATGCAGAGTGCATGCAGGCTCCTGCATGCAGGCTCCACAAAAAACAAATCTTCATTGCTGGGGATACCGTCACTTTCTTGTTTCAGTCCCAGGCAGCCAGGGCTCATTATGAGCAGGATGGGAAGAAGGGAACACAGCTTTGGAGATGATCTGGGCAGACATGAGGGCAAGGTAGGATGAGAAACTCATCTCCAGCAGGAAGGTGGGATGGTGGCGAAGGGGAGATGGTGGCTGATGTTTTGGGCAGGCTGGGGGAAGAAAGAGCATCCTTGAGAAAAGGCAGTTTGGCTCCTGCTGAGGAGTTAAGAACCCAGATCCCCTGGTAAGGACAGGTGCAACGCAGTGTGGTGGATCACGGGCCACCCAAACCATGGTTGCCCTGGGGCAAGCACAAGGAGTGGTTTGGCTCAGAGACAATGCTGTCCCGGAGTCCAGCTGGACACTGGACAAGTCCCATGATGCCACGTTAGCAGGGAGATAAGCTGGAGGAGTCAGCGGGCTGTGTTGTGTTGACTCCCAGGGAGGGGATGCCAAGAAATGCAGGACTTGGTGTCTCACCAGCACACAAACTGGAGAGTGACACCAGGTGGGACAGCACAGGTGACACAAGGACACTGAGCTCCAGAGGAACACACAGCCATGTGAACATGGCTATGCTATGCCTTGATGGCAAACGGGTCCTAGTCACAGGAGAAAACTCTGGAGGAGCTCCCCATGACTTGGTGAGGAGATTTTTAGCTTGGTACAAGTGGATTCTTAGTAGGGAAATACCCTGGTGCAGACAGACTTCTGAGCACTTGAAGATGATCTATGCACGGCTTCCTGCCTCATCTCCATGGCTCCTAACAGCCTCTTGCTGGTCACCTTGATCCTGCATCCTTCATCTTCCCTTCCGGCCACCCTGACCCCGAATCCTTGATCCTCTCTTCTCAGTCACCCTGACCCTGCATCCTTCATCTCCTCTTCCTAGGAGGAACCACTCTGTGAGACCAGCACCTGTTCACCTTGGGAAGGGTCTATTTTTGCCTTCTAGTCTGGTGCTATCTCTGAAGAACCATTTTTGCTCATGTCAGCATTGATGGTGGATGTTGAGCTATGCCTTTGACTTCAGTCTGGGGTGGCTGCACCACAAGCAAGGCACTGCTGAGATATTGGTGGTGGGAGGAGGGAGAGGGGTTAAACACTCCCAAATGTCTTAAAAATAGCCGGATTTTTCCCCGCTCTTGTTGACTCACCCGTCACAGACCACAAATTCCTGAGACACGTCATGGGCTGTGGGGAAATTGCCTTTCTGCTCCAAACAGACCATGGGTTTGTCTCCAGAGTGACCCTTGGTCATCCTCCAAGCATGCAGGAGTGTTGGGCTGGAAGATGATGCTACCAGAGGAGATGCGTCAGCATCCCAGCAGAGGTGGGCTGGAAAGGAGGGTGGGCTGAGAACCCTCACTCTCTTTTCCTTCTCCAGGCATTTTCTGGGGACCCTTTTGGGGTTCACCCCTACCACTGTGGCTTCCTATGCCTGCAAGTACCCTCCTACACCACAATAAGACAGCCAGAAGAAAATAGGACTTTGTGTGTGTCCATTCCCATCAAACAAGGTTTCAGTTGTCTCTGGTTTCAGTTCACTCTCCTCTAGCTTTCAGTCTTCCCCGTCTCTTCCCAGGTGCCAGGGCTTTAACCCCACGTGGGAATGGCTCTGAAGTCCCTTATCAAAAAGCCTCACTTAGTGGTTCCAGCTAAAGAACAGAAAGGCAGGAGAGACATAACCCAGATTATTTTGGAGATGCAGGGCCCAGGGGTCTGTCCACCTGCCTCCAGCTGTCTCAGCTGGGATCACAGCCAGGGGCAACACAGCCTCCAAAAGCCACCAGGAGACCCCAGGTCCTCACACAGCCATGGGGTCCTTTTGGCCAGAGAGGTGGTAGCCACAGGAGATGAGGTAGAGGAGAGGGTCCATATGTTTAAGGACATTTAAGCCAGATGCAAACAGCTTTGTGAGCTTTGGGGCCAACCAGCTCCATTGTCCCTGCAGGAGCCCATCCTCTCCTACTGAGCTCATCTCACCAGGAGATGTAGATCACGTAGGTGAGGTTCTTAAGGACATGGGTTAGTGCCAGTGTTAGTTTAATGGTTAGACTTGATGATCTTGAGGGTCTCTTCCAACAAAAATGATTCTATCATTCTATGTCACCTCTTCAGCACCCAGATACTCATGGTCCTAACCCAGCCCGCCCAAAGCTCTGTGGTTGGATCACTGGAGCCTTCTCCCACCAAGAGAAGGGTTCAGAATGATGTGCTCACATCTTCTGCTGTGCTAGGTCCCACTGGTGTAGAGACACCCAACCCACAGCTGCAGCTGGGCTTAAAGGAAAGGTTGTCATTGATATTTTGGGAGCCACTTCCTTCCCTTCCACTCCTTCAGAATAGCTTTTTGTCTTTGGGCTTGTTTTCTTTCTTGCATTAAAAAGGTTTGACCCTGACGTGTTTTGAATGGATTCAAACATGGCATTGAATGCCTCTTGGGAGGTGGCTTTTTCTGGGTAAGAGGGGGAGGAGGGAATTTCATTGTGTCCAACCCTGCAAACCTTCAGCAAAGAAAAGCAGTGGCTTCTCCCACTCCTGTTGCTCTCTGCCTGTCTCCGTTTCTCTCTATTGAGTCTCACGTCCTCACCCAACTCCTCCCTTAGACCGAATGAGCCACCAACCCCCGTGCATGCTGCTCATCCTTTGCAGGGCTGTTCAGTGACAGCTCCACGAGCAAAACCCCTCTGCAGTGGTAAAAATGGATTGTCCACCTCTTGGCCAGCTCCTACCTGGCTGGGTCCGATGCAGTCTGTTTATGAGCTGCCAGGGGTCTTCAATCCTCTGCTGCAGCAAACACAAATCATCACAAAGCCCCAACGTGCTCCTTGTGCTGCTGAGACCTCATGGTCCTCATGGTCCAATGGCTTCTTAAGTGTTTGGAGACTCAGCCACCAGGTAAATTGGAGCACAAGTGTGATGGGAGCAGCTGAGGGACCTGGGGGGTTCAGCTGGAGAACTGGAGGCTGAGTGGAGACCTTCTGATCTCTGAACTGCCTGAAAGGAGCTTGGAGCCAGGGGGAATCAGGCTCTGCTCCTAAGGAATAAGTGACAGAACGAGAGGAAAAAGCCTCAAGTTGCACCAGAGAAGGCTGAGGTTGGATCTGGGGAAAAATTTCTTCACAGAAAGGGCTGTTGGGCATTGGAACAAATAGTACAAACCCAGGATCTCCCTTAGCACCCACTGCCCACTTCCTACCTTTGCCAGGTCCTCAGAAAGCACCAGAGATGGTGACAGAGCCTCAGGTAGTGCTGACCTGCAAACCTGGCTGCAGACATGGGTTGCATCTGCTGTCACCATGACATTTGGCCCTGGGACCCCCTGTGGACCCACTGTGTGACTTCAGAGGAGGACAAGTGACCCACACAGATGGTGAGGTGACAACTCTCTGCAGCTGGGGTCACTGGCAGTGACTGATGGCATTACATGTGGTTGAGACCTGCTTATGGTGTTTATTCAGCCTGTGGATGCCCAGCTAATAATGTCACCCTCTCAAAATAAAGAATAAAAGGTCTGGATAACATTTTGGCCTTTTGGCAGCACTGGCAGAGAGTCAAAGGGTCTTGGGGGCCCCGCTTCCATTTGAGCTGTTTTTTCTCCACCCAGAGTACAGAAGAACCAACACTGGCTACCAGAATAAGAGCCTGCTGATACTCTAGCTCGAGAAAGTTATGGCATTTACTCTTCAATTAAGTTTGCAATGAATGAATCCCATTCCCAAGCATTGCTTATGTCAGATCTCACGGACAACCAGGAGGAAGCGGCTTTTGTTTTGGTTTTGCAAAACGAAGAACAGTGAAATAACTGAGCTGCAGCAACGTTCCCTGTCCCCAGGCTGGAGATCAGAAAATTGCTGATAACAATGGAGAAAAGGCAGCAACGCTCAATAATTTCTCTTCTGGTTTTGGCAAAAGCAGGCTGATGTTCTCATATTGCACAGGGGTAACAAAGTGCTTTCTAGTCCATTAGTAACCTAGGAAGACACTAAATGGCATGGCCTAGGGATAAACATTTATAAAACAGTGATCTCAGATTAATTTGCTCCCAAGAGTCCCTTAGAAGCAGGGTGAGGAGTGGTGTGTCCTGCTGCTCATCCCCTCTAAGAAGTCCAGGGATTTCTCTCTGATCCCAGAAGATGGGAAAGACGATAATTGCAGGGCAATATTCAAGAAAAGGGGAAAGAAGAAGAGCTGGGGTGATGCAGCTTAGCCTGGCAGAAAGTGATGCAGGACTGGAGGGATGGAGCGTGGGAAGCTGTCAATATAAATAGATGGTTCATGCAAAATAAGATTTTGAAGATTCATTCGGCTTCGTTTGGGGCAGGATGCATTAGATGGAAATATGCTCATATGAGGTGCTTTGGTTTGGAGTAACATGGTTATTCTGGTTAAAAAATGAGTTCAATTTATCATTCAAAGTCTATGATGGGGAGTGATGAAGTGATGGGTCTTAACTGGATGCCAAGGGGTGGGACAGGGGTGTTTCTCATTGGGTTCCATGGAGGTCCTCCCTCTTCCATCCTCCCTGTGCAGCTGGTGCTTAGAGGGAAAAGGACTAGGAAGAGGAAAAACTCACTGATCCTTCCTCATATCTCTCCTGCAACAAAGCTTTTCAGGGATATCTCACAACCGAGGGTGCCTTTGGACCCCTCAAATGGTTTGATGCCATCAGAGGGTATCAGGACACTACCTGGTCCCTCCTCAGTCAACCTAATGGCTTTTTGTCCTCCGTGAATTTTTGGCAGTGAATTTTTGTGAGGGAATGATGGCCTCTGAGGAAAACTACCTCATTTGGTTTATTTTTAGCCCAATATTTGAATCATCGCCAATTGCATTTTGAGGAAGAGCGAAGAGTCGCATCCACTCATCACTTCATGCCATAAACAGGTACTTCAATCCATTTTAGGCTTGACAGTAGTTATTTTGAATATGCTTGAAGTTCTGCTGCCTCTTGGGCACTCTGGGAATTAAAAATCACTGTACCAGGCTATGGTTCCTGTCTTGTAATTTCTCTGCATCTCTACGAGTCCCAGGGGTACCTGTAAGAGGTGGCCCTGGAGCAGAAACCATCTCACTGCTGCCATTCCAACCTCTTACATGTGACACACCGGCCACTGCCGACCGACGAGGAGGCAGAATCCCCAGGGTAATTCCTGCCAATTACTGCAATCAGCTAATTAGCAAACAAGATCGATTCAAATGACGGTGACGGTGTCAACAGCTATCATGCAGGCTTGCCTGTGCTGGAGTAAAGCCATCCCGGGAGGGTCTGCGGTGGTCGAAAAGCCCTTGGGGATGGGAAATTGGAAGAGTTAAAGGGGATGTGGTGGGTGGAAGTGAAACTAAGGGGAAAAAAAAATCGTTGAGACAAATTAAGGAGTAAAAGTATAAAAAACTAAAGCAATCCAGGTACTTGCTTGCAAATAGGAAGGGGATGACAGAAAGGGATGATGATGACCGGCCAGGTTGGGATGAGAGGGGGAAGTCAGCTCTTAATCTGCGAATCATAGAATAGTTTGGGTTGAAGGGACCTTCCCAGCTCCCCCAGTGCCCCCCCTGCCATGAGCAGGGACATCTTCACCAGCTCAGGTTGCTCAGAGCCCCGTCCAGCCTGGCCTGGGATGTCTCCAGGGATGGTTCATCTACCACCTCTCTGGCCAACCTGGGCCAGGCTCTTACCACCATCAGTGTAAAAAGGAGGGGAAGAGGGGATTTCTCCCCACCCTGGGGTCAAACAGCCTAGGAAGAGCTTTCTCCTCCCCGGCCACAGGCATGGTGCAGGCAGAGGGCAGGAGATAATGCTCAGCCACATCCTCAACCCGCACCAGAACCAGCTCTGCAAATAATAATAATTGCCACTTTTGGAAGCGAATTGCCAGCCTGGGCTTGCTTGGGATGCAACAGCCTCCTGACAGGACTTAGAGCCAGACTTGCTCTGTTTTTGTCTGAAAATTATCTTTGGGAAATGCAACCCTGAAGCTGGATAGGGTGACCAGGGTGGGATGCTGGATTCTGGGGCTACCCAGGTGGGATGCTGGACTCCAGGACCAGCTCCAAGCCAGAGTCAGAGGTTGGTGTAAAGCCTGTAGAGGCTTTAAATCTTCCCCTAAGTCCTGCTGTGATGGATTTAAAGGGTGTTTGTATCACTCACCCCCAGGATCAAGATCCTTAGAGGATAAGTGTTTGAAGGAAATGAAGGGATTCTCCTTCCCATGGCATGAAACGGAGATGGGGCCCCCACTGGGACATAGTGGGGAGCTGGTGTTATCTCCTGCATGCTCTCCCTAGGAGGAGAGGGATGCCTGCTGTCACCTTGCTCCGGACTTTTGGGCAGGGAGTTTTGCTGCCCTGCTCTGGAGCTGGCAGATGCCCTGTTTTATTTACAGCAGCTGACCCAGAATCACAGAATCATAGAATCATTTTGGTTGGAAAAGACCATCAAGATCATCGAGTCCAACCATTAACCCACCCCTGGCACTGCCCCATGTCCCTGAGAACCTCATGTCTGTCTGTCCAACCCTCCAGGGATGGTGACTCCAGCACTGCCCTGGGCAGCCTGTTCCAATGCCCCACAGCCCTTTGGGGAAGAAATTGTTCCCCACATCCAACCTCAACCTCCCCTGGCGCAACTTGAGGCAGACTTGAGAAAGACTATCCAGCAGCCCAAATCTCTGCTTGCCTTTAAAACCCTGGAAGGATGCAAAATTGCTTTTCACCCCCCAGACAGGGGTGGGGAATTGAAGCAAAAGGGTTTTCCCCCTTTCCTGTCTTGGCCGAAACCTGGGCTGGAGCTATAACCACTGTTGTCCTACCTGTCCTTGACTTCTCTGCTAAGGAGGAGGGGAAAAGGCATCAACAGATTGATGGGAAAGTTCATCAAAGAAGGAACAATTAATTTTTCCAACTTTGAAGAATAACCTCCTGGTGGTGGATGCATCTGTGCAACCTGATGCTGCGAAAGCTGTGCGGGCTATATGGGCATCCACAGTAGAGAGGCGACTTGGGTCACTTGTAGGACTTGTTTTTAAAATAAACATCTGAAACCCCGCACCTCCAATAGGAGAAAATATATTTAAACAAGAAACACCACCATTAATCACCTTTGGAGCTTGAAGGTTTGCTCAGGAACCTTCCTCCGAAGCCATGTACCCACCTCCCACGATGCTGGGCACAACCCAGCCCTGCTTGGAGCCGGAGTGGCTGGTACCCAGCACATTGCTGGGAGAAGGAAATAATCTCTCCTTTCTTTTCCAGCTATCAGGAATGCACCACACCTGGTGCCTCTCCAGGAGTGTTTGCACTCCTGGGCTGGATTGTTTACCCAGGGATTTTTTTTGTGTGTGTATTATTATTATTAAAAGCTAATTTGGTCCCCTGAGAGCATGGAGGGGGAAATACAAAGCCCTTGGCTGGCACTGAGGAATGTCAACAGGCCGTGGGTTGGTTTGGCTGGTGTCACGCCGCCCTCGTGAGCCGCAGGTCACAGGTGAGGTGAGTTTGTTTGGGCTTTGCTTGGAAACAGGCTGGTCATTGCATGCAGGGGATTACCCATTCCAAACATGTGCAAGTCACTCGTTCGCCAATTTAGCCACAAGATCGGGGTTTAAAATATCTCACCATAGTCCCCATTTTAGTTCCACTCAGTCCATTGCTGCCCTGGGTTTGGGAGACTGCAATACAGCCTATCAGAGGGAAACGGAGGTCCGCAGGTTAAGGAACATGACAAGGGTCACATAAAATGCCAGTAGCAGAGCACAAAACACAGAACACATATTTTGCTTGGGATTCAACACCGCTAAAACCAGTCCTGACTATTGCATATGTCCTGATCCCCAAAGAGATCAATCCCTGCGGTCTGCAAATGCAGATGTGACTGCATCCCAGATCAGAAAAACAGGGGGAGGGAGGAAGAGCGTGGCAGCTGGGAGGAAGAGCGCAGCAGCCTGCAGGTCGGAGGAAGGAGGAGAACAAACTCTGGCTGCTCAATGGCTGGCCAGGGACCAGCTCGGCAGCAGTGATTTATTATTTGCATTACGGGAGGAGCTGGAAGCCACGGAGGACGTCAGGTCTCCCTGAGACCTGTAGGAGAGCCGTGCTTTATGGGCTGCATTCAGCTTGCTCCTAGAGACAGGTATTTATGCCCTTGCTGAGCTGAAATTAGGTGGAGCTGTGGCTTCTCCTAGAGGGCTTTTGAGAAATGTAATTATTTGAGGAGGGAGAAATTTGAGCCAGGAACAGGCCATGGTCCTTCCCAGAGCATCCCTGATGTGTGCTGGGAGAGCAGGACCCCGGTGTGCGGTGCAGGGGACATGGGGGTGCAGCTCTGCCCACCTCAGCCCAGCATCCCAGATGCATTTTTACACTGAAGGTGGTAAAACGCTGGACCAGGTTGGCCAGAGAGGTGGTGCATGCCCCATCCTTGGAGACATCCCAGGCCAGGCTGGATGGGGCTCTGAGCAACCTGAGCTGGTGAAGATGCCCCTGCTCATGGCATGGGGTTGGACTTGATGAGGTGTTAAGTTCCCTTCTGACCCAAATTATTCTATGATTCTGTGTGTTTTGGGCTGTTTTAATCCTCTCCTTTCTCTCCTGGCCTCTCTGAGCCTCCCTGAGAAGCCATTACAGGGACAGCCCTCTTCGGCTTTCACCCCATTGCTGGGAGGAATCACCCTGGGTGGACAACACCAGGGCAAGATGCATGGTCTGGCCAAAACCAACAACACGCCCCTGTCCCCTTGCAATTCCCTGTATTGCTGGAGGCAGAAGACCCCGCTGCAGGGAAATGTCTGAGGTGGGATGGCTGGTCCTGCCATCCCCAACATCTCAGGTGGCATGGCTCGGCTGTTACTGCAAGTTCTTGCCAAGGGCAGAGCTGGGGATGTGATGAAGGAATGGTCCATGGGGAGCAGAATGAGCTTGTACTAGATCAACTGATATAATTAGAAAGCAAGGACAAGGAGATGAATTGCTGTGCCTGAAAGCTGGTCTGGTTTTTTCTAGATGGGCTAATAAAAACTCTGACCTCCCCTTGTGCAAAATCTCCAGCATGTGTCTGCAGGGTGCTGCGATGGCTGTGAGCTTGGGCAGGAGCTCCCATCCTTGACTAGTTCCAGTGATGGAGCATCTGAAACCCTTCTGGGCAACACCCATGACCATTGCTTTGGCCACTCTGTCTCCTCTTGCTCCCCTTGCCCTGGGCAGGCTGAGGGTGGGCAGTGTCCATCCTGCCCAAAGCCACACAGCTGGGGATGCTCACCCAGTTGACTTTGCCTACCAGTTTCATGCCCAAGGAGCCTCTCTTCATAGAATCATAGAATCACTTTAGTTGGAAAAGACCCTCAAGATCATCGAGTACAACCATTAACCCACCCCTGGCACTGCCCCATGTCCCTGAGAACCTTATCTCTGTCTGTCCAACCCTCCAGGGATGGTGACTCCAGCACTGCCCTGGGCAGCCTGTTCCAATGCCCCACAGCCCTTTGGGGAAGAAATTGTTCCCAGATCCAACCTCAACCTCCCCTGGCGCAACTTGAGGCCGTTTCCTCTCGTCCTATTCCTTGTTACTTGGGAACATACTTTGGTTCAGGCAAGAACCCCAAAGTCACCTCAAAATGACAACCCTCTTAATAAACCCTCACCCATACTCCCCAGTGATGGTGGGGAGGAAATGTTGGACCTCTAATGGGAATATCTCCACCAAATCCCACCCCCACAAGCCACGGTTTCCCTGTGGAAGGATGAACTGGGTGAGAGATCTCCATTCATCTGCAAACCCACCTCATCTCCAGCACTTACTCCCCAAATAAACTTCCAGAACTTGCAAACTGTCCTCACAGCAAGGATGTAGTGACAGGGAAACTGGAAAACCCTCATCAGTTGGAGAACACAGACCATGTCCGGGCAGGCTGGGGCAAGAAATATTCCCATTGGACTTATGGGATGTAACCACCTGGTTTGGAGAGGAAGAGGTCCAGTGTGTCCCCCTGCTTGGCCCTGGGGCTGGATGGAAGCAATGGGCTGTTTTATGATATAGGATGGGCATAGGTGAAGGAAATCTGCAAAACCACTGAGTGATGTAAGGTCTGCAACAAGGTACCTTGAATACCTGAGCCTATAGAGGGAACAAGTTTCCCCTGGGATTCACTAAGTCCTGGACACATGGTCAGAAATCGCTTATCAGAGGTATTTTTTCCTGGCTAGGATCATTATCATAATTTCTGGTGCTTTGCTTCTAGAGAAAAACATATCTTTGGGCCACATACCAAGGGACTGGTTTAATTCGTCACCAGCAGGCACACATATATTTATTTGAAAGTGCCTCTTGTTATGTTACTTGGCAACTTCCAAGCCCGTGTATTTCTCCAGCTGATAAATATTTGTGAGGTTGTTTGCGTGAAGAGAGGCATGTGTTAATAATATGATCTGCTTTCTTCTGAGCTTCCTACAAAAAGAACGGGCTCTGTGACATCTGCCTAAGCCTGGAGCATCTTGCTCGCTCGTCATCAGGATCTGGTCCCAGAGGAAGGAGAGAGTTGTGTATCTTCATATTAGTGATGAGGTGTGCGAGTTCATTTCGTACCCATCGATGCTGCAGTTCAGACTCCAGCAGCACCCACCGGGACTAGTTGAGGACCAAAAGGCTGGAGGTGGCTGTTGGGTGGGTGGTGGTAGTGGTGAGGATGCTAAAGGGTATGCAGGGGCTCAGAAAGCAACCAGAAAATAAATGATAGAGCAAAAGGGAAAGCTCAACTCATTGAATAAATCCCATAAGTACCAACTGCTGGAGGCCAGAAGAGTTCCTCTGATGTCTGAGCTAGCCCAGGCTGCTGTGGGTGTAGCCAACCTGGATCCTCCTGTTGAAGGATCTCCACTGAGATGAAGCAGGAGCTTCTGCAGTTCCTCCACCAGGTCAAGGGGACTTTCAGCTCCCTCTGCCGGGAGAGCTCTTGGCTCCAGCCAACCCTGGATTATAATTCATAAACCATCTCCCTCTTTCCTGATAGCTGCTTTAACATGTGTTTTATTTTCTTGCTGTTTAAGGAGCTACATGAACCTTCTTGTCCCCCTGAGAAGATGAACCTCCTCCTGGCTGTGCTCTCCCTGTTTGATCCCCTCTTGTTCTGGGATTGTGTGAAGGTCTCAGAAGAAATGACCTTCTCACCCACCATCCCACCAAGATGTCTTCCCACAGGAATAGCTGGAAAAGGCAAAAGTCCATCCTCTGGCTTTCAAAAAATGGAGGGTGTCAGAGCGGCTGTTTCCCTCCACAATGGGGCCTGGGGCCAAGGGGCAATGGGAGAGCTGAGCTTCGGCTGCACGTGCTGCCTGCTGGCAACCACCCAGCTTATTATCACAGAATCATTTTGGTTGAAAGAGGCCCCCAAGGTCATGGAGTCCAATCATTCCCCCACCCCTGGCACTGCCCCATGTCCTGAGAACCTCATGTCCGTCTGTCCAACCCTCCAGGGATGGTGACTCCAGCACTGCCCTGGGCAGCCTGTTCCAATGCCCCACAGCCCTTTGGGGAAGAAATTGTTCCCCACATCCAACCTCAACCTCCCCTGGTGCAACTTGAGGCTGTTTCCTCTGCTCCTGTGACTTGCTACTTGCAGGGTCTCAAAGCTCTTGGACCACCACCACCAGGATGGACCATCACAGCCTTCCTGTGGCTCCTGGTGCCACCGTGTCCTGCATAAAAAAGCTGTGGAAAACACAACCAGAGGAGGAATCCAGTGACACAACGTAGGGTATAAAGTCTTTACCCATGGAGAAAACATGTGAGTGAGTGGAGGGTTTGGGGGGTCCCTGGCTGCTCCCTCTGACAAGATGGGCAGGGATGTCTGGGATCCTGGATATCTGCCTCCATTTCACTTTCAGATCCCTCAAATAATAACCGTGTTTGCCAGCTCCTGTGACAAGAATGACTAATGGGGAAAGATCCTCAGCGAAGGGAAACAAGAAATCTCCTCATTTCACCCTTTGTTTGCTGGATTGACGGCCCCGGGCACAGCGGGGCTTTCCTTGGTGTGCTCAGCTCCTCTTCATGAGAAAGCAGATTTTAAGCCCTGTGACAGCTCCAGCAACACCCTCTTAACTCTTAAGCATCCCTGTTGAGACATGACTCCCTTTAGAAACTTTTTGCAGGCCCGTTTATCCAGGTTTCTGCCCCACACTGAGTTATCGTGCAGCAAACGCCTGTGACTGCTGATGCAACGTGATTTTCACTGTGCATTTGGAAATCAGCCTCCCCACTTGCCTTTGTTTTATTTTGTTTTCTGCAAGGCATGGGACTGTTTTTCCTCCTCTAGGGAGGGATGGATGATCAAGAGATGCCCTCAGCATGCACCATGATGTGGTGATACCCCTACAATGGATGCAGCAGTGGGTGCCTAGGACTGAATCTGCAGCCCCCATGGAGGCTGGGGTGCTCTCAGTCCCATCTCTGGTAGGACAAGCTGTCTCCCAAATATTTAGGATCCTGCAGCCAGATGTTGGTCTTTCAGACGTTTTCTACCTCCTCATTGAAAGTCTGGGGGTTAGTCCCTAGAACATCAGCCCAGTGACCCAGCACAGAAGAGTTCAAAGAGAAGGGAGCCTCATCCCTGTATGGATCCCACACACACCCCTGCACCGCTTTTTAAATGCCCATCCCTGCAGCAGAGAGTGAACGGGGGTCAATTTCAGTCCCTCCACACATTCCTCCTCTGCCCCATCGTTATCGCGAGGACAACGCTCAGGACAAGGCGCCCGGTTCCCTCGCGGGAGGCCGGACCCCGCAGACGGGGAATCACGCCACTCTGACATTTCCACGCCTGTTTTTCAGACCATTCGCCTCCCAACCTTTGCAGAAAATAAATTCCCCAGCCAGGCTGAACTCGGATGACAGCATCGCATGCTATATATAGCCACGGCAGATCACCGCTCGAACCAGGGCCACACATAAACAAACCGCGCGGTTCCCTGCGTGGAGAGGGGACGGGCGAACGAACCGCACGTGATGGAGGAGCCTCCCACCCCTGGCTGCTCGAGACTGGGGGTGCTTTGCGATCCTGCACCCTCTTTTAATGCCAGCACCTCCCTCGAGGGCTCAGCTGCTGGCATAATCTGCTGCCCAAGGGGGTTTGCAGATGAAGGATGTGCTGGAGGGTGTTGAAAGCAGAGCATGGAAGAGCTAAGGGAGTTGCCAAAGGTTATCCCGTGGGGCGAGTTGGCATCCCCTGTCTTGAATTGCACCCGCTGATTCCCAGTGTGAATTAAAGAAGCTGTTGGTATCACTCAAGCCACGTACTGCGATGTGGGGCAGAAAATGCCAGCACAGCCCCACGGCAGCATCTGCCCACCTCTGCTGCCTTCAGCCCATACCTCCCTACAGTCCCGCTTGTATCTGCCTGCTCCTCTCCCTGACTGACCCTCTGACACGGTGCATGGGGCTGCACGGTGCTACAGGAGGCTGTGTGGGGCTGCACAGGGGTGCACAGAGCTGCACAGAGCTGCGTGGGGCTGCATGGGGTTGCATGGGCTTACACAGAGCTGCATGTGGCTGCACAGAACTGCATGGGGTTGCATGGGGCTGCACAGAGCTGCACGGGGCTACACGGAGCTGCATGGGCTTGCATGGGGCTGCACGGAGCTGCACGGTGTGCGGAGCAGAGGGAGGCGATGTGCAGCGGGGACCACGCCTGGCTCAGCTGGCAGGCCTTGCCATCCTTCCCCAGCTCCCCACACACATGAGGAAGAGACAGGGGATGCTCAGGGGAACGCTCAGGAGGCTGTGGAGCATCCATCTGACCGATGGTCTCCTCCGGAGCACAGAGACCAGCCAGCCTGGGGGGGTCACTCACAGCCACAGGTCCCCAGGCTCTTGCCTTGGCTCTGAGGAGTGGCTGGGGGTGGCAAAGGGGGTCCCTGCCCTCCGCTCAGGGCAAAACTGCATCCCCACATCTCTCTGCTGCAGTGCCGCAGCTCCAGCCCTGCTCTCTCCTGGGGAGCTGGCAGAGGGGATGCCTTCATCCTTCCATCTTCACCCTCTCCGGCTGTTCCAAACCCGGTTGCTGGGCCAGTGAGCAGGATAAGCCATCGGGAACAACCTCAACTCTCTCCTCTCCTTGCGTGGGGATGGAGCCCATGGGCTTGGGCACCCAGGGGAGCTGCGGGCAGCGGGGTGGGTTTGCACCCACACCCCTACCAGCGTGCACCCAAGGCTCAGGACTTGCAGTGGGTGTGGGGGGAACGAGCGATGCCCGTGTCCTCGCAGAGCCAGGGTGAAGTCCCAAGCGGGGAGACCCGTGTTGTGACGTGCCCCTCTCAGCGTCCTCCCTCCCTCCCCGCCGCTGTTGGGCGAGGGCCACCCAGCACCGAGGCAGATGACATAATTCCCAGCAACTGCACGTTAATCACTCGGCCGCCAGCAACCTCCTTCCCTCGAATCCAGCCCCCATCCCCAGCCACCGCTCCCCTCCCTGACATCGCGGCACAAGAAATAAAGAAATAAATAAAAGAAGCTGAGGGAGGGGTGGGGGGAGGAATAACCTGATCCTGCTGGGCACTGGCAAACAGGTCTGCCCCCCCCCCCCCCGCCCCTCCCTGCTTCTCACTCTATTTTTGGGTGCTGTCATATCCGAACGGCCCCGCGGGGCCAAATCCAGGCAGCTGCGACTTTCCGCACAAACAAGCCACCCTCCCCTCCATCACACCCCAAATTGGCGCTGCCAACCCATCCTCCACACCCCACTCCCCCTTCTCCAAAATCTTCCCCTCCTCCTTAACCCCCACCCCAAATTATATTCGGGTGGGTGGTTTCAGCTCTACCATCAGGTCCCCTACCCCCTCCTCTTCTTCTCTGTGCACCCCACATGTCTCCTTGTCACCTCCCCACACCCCGTCCCGTGCCCCCCCCACCTCCCAGTACCGCTTCCCAGTTCCTCCCAGTTTCTGCTCTTACTCTTGGCGGGGATGCTCGGGGCTCAGGCTGGTCCCCGGTGGGCAGCGCAGCGGGCAGGGAATCAAGCGGCGTTGGCTGCGCAGCCGGGTGGCCGCTCCCGTCCGAGGGGTCTCATCTCATTTTGTCATATGTCACCAACACACACACACACACTCGCAGCCACGTTTCCCCCCCCTTCTTGCGGCAAACGGCGGCCGGCCCCGACCCCACCCCCTGTCAAAGCAGCAGCCTAACAGCGAGGGAGGGAAGGATGGAGGGAGGATCTGCTGCCTTCCCTTTAACTCTTCCCTCGCCACCCCCCCGCCCCCAGGACAGGGCTCCCCCGGGATGGGGATGGTGGGATGCTGACTGGACCCCCCCGTCCCCCCGGCGTCTTCCCCCATAGGGCTCTGGGACAGGGAACGTTGGGGGTTTGGGCAACCCCTGTGGGGCACTGGCTCTGTTCCCCACAGCCTCACCGTGTCTCATCACCCCAAAAGCAAGACCCCCCAATGCAGCTCAGTCCCGACACAGAATCATATAATAGTTTGGGTTGAAGGCACCTTCCCAGCTCCCCCAGTGCCCCCCCTGCCATGAGCAGGGACATCTTCACCAGCTCAGGTTGCTCAGAGCCCCGTTCAGCCTGGCCTGGGATGTCTCCAGGGATGGTTCATCCACCACCTCTCTGGCCAACCTGGTCCAGTGTTTTACCACCTTCAGGGCAAACAATTTCTTCCTCATATCCAGTCTGACATTACCCCATTCAGTGGGTCAGGGGGGATGTGGGGTATTTTGGGGCCATGGTTGGAGTTTGATGGGGACAGGCAGCCTCATGACATGTGGCTGGGGGTGGGAAATGTGTCTGTCTGCCTGTGTCTGCCTTGAGACCATGAAAAATCCATTTTGGCCCTTGGCTCCTCCCCATCTCCAGGAGCAGAGCCCTTTGGGGTGACACAGCCTGAATAACAGAATCACAGAACAGTTTGGGTTGAAGGGACCTTCCCAGCTCCCCCAGTGCCACCCCTGCCATGAGCAGGGACATCTTCACCAGCTCAGGTTGCTCAGAGCCCCGTCCAGCCTGGCCTGGGATGTCTCCAGGGATGGGGCATCTGCGCTGCGGTTGCTGCAGGAGGGTCAGGTCCTGCCATACACACTGTCAGGCTACAGTTCTCCCCTTGGTCTCTCCCATGGATGTGCATACATTGTTGCTGGCAGAGCTCCAGGGGCTGTGTGTGATCCTCCTTGAATGGAAAGCACAACTGAGGCCCTCTGACTTACTTACAGTCATCTTTGTGGACCAGGATTAGAGCCTGGGACAAAGCCATCTCTCCAGTGGGTGGAACTCCACTGCTTCCCACCAGCACTGCCAAGCAATGGAGCAGTTCAGGTCCTACATGGACAACTGGGGGCTCCTTCTGTCTGTTAAATCTAGCAAGGCAAAGGGAGAGAACAGGACTGCGGTGAGGGATGGAGAAGGTCCAGTCAGATGTGTCTGCTGGGACTGTCCCACCAGAAATGAAGATGTGCCCAGGAAACAGCAGGATTACATCTGTCCATGCAATGCAGCCCCTTGCTCGTGGGCAGCCTGACCTCCTCTGAGCATGGTGGTGCAGCCTCTTTTAGGGGATATGCAAGGACATGGGGTGTCTCAGACATGAGCTTCCCATGCTGCCAGCCTCAGATGAACCCCTCTCTGATGGTCACCCAGCCACATGCCTCCAGGACTGAGCACCAACACTGAGACAGAAGCACCTGAAGGGTGCAGCTTGCCTCTCCAACATTTTGAAGATCATTTGGGTACTCCTGGACACCCTGAGGAAAGAGGAACCCACATGTGTCCTCTAGTCCCAGCCATGGCACACACTCATGCTGGGGCAGGGCTGGTTGGGTAGCTCAGAAGATGTTCCGATGATGCTGCAGCTCCACCAGCTCAGCCCAGCATCCCGGGGTCAGCAGCAGCTGTGTGTAGAGTCCCAAGGAACACTCTCCACCACAAACACTCTCCAACCATTTCAGTTCAGCAGGTTTCCTGTTGGTGAGGTCTCTACCAAGACACCCAAGAAGATAAAAGCCCCAATGGATGTACCCTCTGTGGACAGAGCAGCAGCGTTTTCCACCTCTTCTTCCTCACTGCTGGAAATGAGCAGTATTTGCAGGGTCCAGACCTCCATGAGGGCTGAGATCCCTTCATGTGCTGTGTGTGTCCCCACTTTGTCCATCTTCACTGCAAGGTGTTGCCTCCTTCTGCCTGGGTTGAAGGCCAGAGACTGTAGGCACTATCCTCCTCTCTGCTTTCAATTGCCAAGTCTTTTTATAAGGATTATCCTGGGACTAGCACTGGGACAGCAGGTTTTCTGCTCTCCTCTCCTCTTCTGCACCATTCTTGATCCCTTTCCAAGAAGTTCTTGCAGATGTCGTTGTTTTCAGTGCCAGGCTAGGATGAGCACTCTCTCCAGAGGACATTTCCCTGCTCCCTGTCCTCATCGTGGCCCCACTAACGTCTCGAGTGGACTTTGTTTTCCCTTATTTGCTGAGTGTTTTGTGCGTCTTGATGTGGTTATCATGCTCCAGCCGTCAGATTGTAGCGAGTCCCAGGGAGAAGGTGCCAACTTTAACATATGCCTGAACAGTTCTTTTCAGACATATACAAACTGGAACAATGCCTCGCTGAGAATATGCTTGTTGATGCAATTTGCCAACTGTGGTTTCAGATCTGCTCTTTTCAGCAAGTACCGACTATTTGTAGACAATGCACAATCTTGCATAGCTGGGGATTGATGGGGTCTCTGGAAGTCTCTCTCTCCAGGCATGAGGAAACGGTGGGGAAGACAACCTCAGGCTGAGTGAAGACCTCCAGGAGTACCACAAATAATGTTCAGATCAAACACTTTGCCTCCCAGAACCCCAGTCCTTTCCCTCTTCACTTTAGGAAGCAGCCAGCAGTGAGCAGTCACTGGTTTCTCTAACCACACAAATCGTGAACATGTTCTCACCTTGTGTAAGCAGGACTTGGCTCCACTCCTCACATCTCCTGGGCTGAAAAATCTTGCAGTCCTTCCTCCATCAATGGTGCTCATCATTCAGGTAGGACATCATCAGGATGTGGCTTTAGTGTACCTGGACGTAAGGCTGCCCAGCACAGAGCCAGCGGGGGTGTCTTTACTCCAGCACGTCCTTGGAAACAAGACTGACAAACTTTGGATGGTAGGTGGACTCTCCTTCTTCCTATGGATTTCCAGACACCATGGCAACACTTCAAGAAAGGGTTGGAAGATGATGACAAGGTGGGTTTTGCAGTTGTGTCTAAGGAATCACAGAATGTCCTGAGTTGGAAGGGATCCACGAGGATCATCAAGTCCAACTCATGCCCGTGAACAGGACAACCCCAAAATTCAAGAAGATGGGCATGAGGTGTTTTCTCACCACCATCCATTAGGACGTGGCTCTGCCCTTCCCCACGTGCTTGCCTTCAGCTGCCAAACTCCCAGGGCAGGCCTCAGGTCCTGTTCTTCGCTGATGAAACACCCCGTCAGCTGGTGGCATTGGATGCGGAAATGTTGATGAGTCGGTCCAAGAGCAGGACGGTCAGCACTTGAGCTGCCTGTTCTCCATGGAGGACTGCCAAAGGCACATGTGTTTAACACAGTGAATAATCAAGAGACCATTGTTCATAGCAACCTCGGTGGAAATATTTTTGTGTGTGTGTGTGTGTGTGTGTGTATGTGCTGGCATCCAATTTGGCAATGGTTACTCAGCACAAGTGGGCGGCCTGTCCCTTTCTCTCAGCTGGAGTCTCCTCCTCCTCACAGGACCCAGAAGAGGGATGAAACTAGAGCAGATGGTTTGTGGGGTGCTCAGAAATACCGGTGCCAAGGGCTGTCTCATCACCCGCTAGAGCTTCATGGCATGATGAACATGCTCAAGACCAAAGAGGTCTCTTCAAGGAAAGGGGGACATGGGGGGCTGCAAGAAACTCTTGGAGATACTGATGGTTTCTGCTTTTGGTTGGATTTTGAGGAGAAGGAGCAGAAGCAGAGATCTTGGGATGTCATGCAAACTACAGGGTTCTGTGTCAAATATTCCCTCCCCAAGTCCAAGGGAATTTGAAATACTGATGATGAAGGCACACAGAGAGGGGCCATGCTGGTCTTGCCAGAAAAAGGTCCCAAGGCTTTCTCCAAGTGAGAACCCAAGGTTGCAACCCTGGAGACCTAACCAAGGCAGATGTGCTCCAGACTATCTCCTCTTCTCATGCCACATAAAAACTGCCACATTCCTCCAGCAAATAAAGTCCCAGGCTCCCATTGAAAGCTTTGCTGCTGCTCTCATCCCCTCAGAAGTGAATGGAGAGATTTGTCCTCACCTCCATCCCCCTGCACAGCTCCCGGCACTTTGTTCTCTCTGAAGCAACACGCTGCTGCTTGAATCAGCTGAGATGAAACCAAGCTGGCTCCTACACACCTTGGGAGCTCAGGCAGGGTTGCTGCCCACACAGTGTCTTTCACCCAAATTAAACAGCTCTCAGCTGAGCTCTGCCATCCATCATGCCAGCCTCGCAGGCAGAGCTCAGTTTTGGCAGCTTTTGACACCCTTGGGTTCATGTTTTGTGGGGAAAGAGTGGGGACCTTTTTTTTGTGTGTTAATACATTGCAAGGGGTGCACAGTCAAGGAGGCTACAGGGCCATCCTTGAGATTATGCTGGAATCGGTAGGAGACTGATAGTTGTTAAAAACAGTAAAGACCTGGGCACTGAGGGCTCTTTTCAGACTGCCTACTGCAGTGTTAAGTATCCAAAGGGGTAAGGATGGATGTGGACTCACTGCTTCCCAGGGCTGTGTCACTCCACGAGGAGGTATCACTGGGTTTCTGCAGTAAAAATAGCCTGTGGACCTTGATGGAGCATCAAAGGGAAAAACAGCTGATGTTACAAGGACTTTGCTGGCCTGGGACTGAGCTGCATGAGAACTCCCAGCTTCAGATGACTCGCTCTTTGTCAGTGGTGTCTGGGTGTCATTCGGCTGGTCGGATATTGGTGTCCGCATCAACACCAGGTTATTGGCTCCTCAAGCTGCATTGACTGTCTTGATTTGAGCTCGGTTCAGCTACCCATGTCTAATAGTACTGCAGATGTCCTGGAGTATTTGAAGCAATGACACAGAGCAGGTAGAGATGGCATAGGGTCTCTGTTAGCACCACCAATGGAGAAGATCCTTGGTGGAGACCAAATACTGTTTGTTTTCTTCTGCAACTAAGGTATCAGCCCATGTGAGCTGGCAGCTGTGTTGGCAAGTGTCAGATCCACAGGTTCACATCCAGCTATTTGAGGTAGGAAACAGGGGAGCTTTGGCTATCTCAGCTCCCTGGGCTGGAGGCATCTGTACTGTGCAAGCCCATGTGTTGGTCTCTCTCCCAAGTAACAAGCGATAAACAAGAGGAAATGGCCTCAAATTGTGACGGGGAGGTTTGGATTGGGTCTTGAGAACAATTTCTTCCCCAAAGGGCTGTTGGGCATTGGAACAGGCTGCCCAGGGCAGTGCTGGAGTCACCATCCCTGGAGGGGTTGAATAGATGGAGATGAGGTTCTCAGGGACATGGGGCAGTGCCGGGGGTGTGGGTATGGTTGGAGTCGATGATCTTGAGAGTCTCTTCCACCTGAAATTATTCTATGAGTCTATGCTTCTATGTCCACAAATTTCAGACATCCCCAGCCAGTTTTGTTATCAAACCTGGTCCACAGAAGACTGATTTCTGGGGTGATTTTAGCAGCCCTCCCTTCTCCCACTCCACCAGGTCTCTGGGTGGCAAACAAACATCTTGCAGCTCTGCGTTATGTAGCCTTCACCCTGAGCTCACCAGATCAGCCACTTCAGCAAGGTGGAAATCTCTGTCTCTTTGCCACTGAGAGGCTTTTGGGAGAAACCATCATTAACTCACCTTCTAGCTCGCTTTTCAGATCCCCTTTCGGGAAGGGTAGCTTTGGCCAGCAGATCCTCCAGCCTCTCGCTGTTTACTTGCCGGAGAGCAGCCTGGGGCAATGACCTTAGACTCAAATTGCATTAAGACAGGTCCTCGTTAAACAAAGCTGTTCTCAGAGCCAGAGTTTACAGCCATCCTAGGCAACCGCCTTGGGCTTTTTCCAGTCCTCCAGGGAGAAGCACAGTCCCCAGAAATCAATAACTGAGTTCTTTTGAAAGTCGGCAGGACTTTGGCTTGATCTAAGCCACTCACTTCAGTGATTTCACTCTGCTGAAAGCAAATGAGGGTTCCTAAGTGAGAGTCAGGGGTTCAAGCAGACTAAAGAGGATCAGCCCTGACCCCTCTGTCCCATTGCAGGGGGGTGGTTTGCTTCATGCCCCCATCCTTCTGGCCAGCTTCCCCCTACACAGAGACAGGCAATATTTTGACTGAAAATACTTGTTTTTTTAGGTGGAAATAGCACCCTGAGGCACCACTGAAGCAGGGAGAGTCAATCCCTCCTTCTTACATTGGGCTCAGCCCCAAATACTCATTTAATCTTCAGATGTTCTCTCTCATTCTCTTTAAACCCAGGATTTCGTTCCTGACTGCATCACCCCAAAGGCTTCTCATTTCACATGCACACCAATAAACACCCTATCCCCCCCCCCATCTATCTTTTCCCCTCCCCAAAACACCCGAAATAGCGAACACAGATTACTCTTATACTAATTCCTCTCCCAACAGACCTTGGTCTCTCTATGTATCTGGACTACATGTGCCTGACTCCCCTCAGGCTTAGGTTAACAGAATTAAAAGGTCTTGTTCGCCCATCTCATCCCCCTCCTGCATCTCTCCCAAAGCAAGGTGCCATAAAACAGCATCTTTCCCAGCTCTTAGGGGAGACATCCTGCTATAATCCTTCCTCCCAGCTCAGCTCAGTGCTGGGCCATGTAAAACCCACCAAGGCTCACTTCTGAAGCTGGAGCACCATAGAGTCAAAGCTGAGTCTGCTGTGTGCTTCTCCTCATGGACAGGAGCTGTATTGTGAGCCTGCTTTAACAGAGAAGATGCCTAACACCCATTCATGTGATGAATTCATACATAATTCTCTACAACTACTTGAAAGGAGGTTGTAGCATGAAGGGTGTTGGTCTCTTCTCTCAAGAGTGACAGGAGGAGAGGAAACAGCTTCACGTTGCACCAGGGGAGGTTTAGATTGGGTATCAGGAAAAGATTCTTCCCCAAAGGGCTGTGGGGCATTGGAACAGGCTGCCCAGGGCAGTGCTGGAGTCACCATCCCTGGAGGGGTTGAAGAGATGCGGAGATGAGGTTCTCAGGGACATGGGGCAGTGCCAGGGGTGGGTTAATGGTTGGATTCCATGATCTTGAGGGGCTTTTCCAACCAAAATGATTCTATGACTCTATAATTGTATGTATATATGCTTTATGAGCAAAGGTAGCTGAGAAGCTGGGGGAAGCATCAGCCAAAGAGCTCCACGTCCCACCAAGGGTCAATCTTGCATCCTGCTCGTGTGCCTGTGGTTTAAAGGGAACAAAGAAAAATTGAAGGAAGTTCAGGAAAGCACCACATTTATAATGGCCTGAGAAACCTGTTTCATGGCCAGAGATGTAAAGAGGTCAGCTGGGTTTGTGCAAGATGAGGCTAAGAGGTGAGCGGGTGACAGACCAACACCATTTGGACTGTGAAGACCTTTCTGGAGGTTCATGGCTCACCAGTGTAGCTGGGAAAAGACCCAGTGAAAAGCAATGATGGGAAGATGTAGCTGCCTGAATTCCCAAGTTCACCCATTTCTCAACAGTGAGGGTGTTTTACCAGCTGGACAACTTACAATTGGATCCTCTCCCAGTCTTTAAACTGAGCCCATCTGTGTTTTTAAGTACTAAGTTTAACCCCAGAAATTATGATCCGGATAGAAAAAAATTAAGTCGTTAGCCACATTCTGGAAAGGTTCAGAGCAGATGCATCTAACGACCCCTTGGAAAACATAATGAACGTATGCACCTTTCAGAAACAAACTCCAGGATGTTTTAAAATATGTTTGTGCTACATCTAGCATGATGTAGCAACAGCTGAAGGTCATAGGCACTGTATAAATAGAAAGGAGGTTTTTATTGTGACATGTCCATCCGGAGCCGTTGCTCTTGGCTATGCCATCTGGGATGGGAACAGGAGCCTGCGCATTCCTACTATAATAACGAAAAAGAGATACTTGTCCTTGCGAGGAGCGTAAGGCAATACCATGTTGGGGGTTGGCGATGAGGTTGTAACTTTACTCCTAATTTTACCAATTCTCAAGAAAAATCGGATGTGTGATGGTGACCTTTGGAATGCATATCCTCCTGTGGGGATTAAATCACATACCCAAGTAGAGAGAAAGAAGACTTTCACCCATAAAGAGCATTTTCTACCTGCTGGAGCGTGGCTTATAATGATTGTGCTTCTAATTCAGGTACCACAGTGTCCCCACCACTAGAGGCTCTTTGATGCCCTTTAGCTTGTGCTGATAGGATTTTATACTGGTGTCTGACAATGTGCTATCAGTGTCCTTTTCTGGAGATGCCCAAAACCCTGCTTCATGCAATTTCTCTGTGCCACCCACCAGCTCCCTGCACCCAGCCTTTTGTCTTCCTCATGTATTTAGGTGATAAAGTCTTCAGAGTGAGGAGCAGTGGATGCTGCATTCTTGGTCCATGCCAGAACAACAGCTTCAGGAGGCTGCCTGCAACAACCGGAGATGATCGCTCCAGCAACAACCTGTGGATGTCCTGAAAGAAGCAGAGCACAGGGAGACATGGGGGAGGAAACACTGAAATCATTTAGCAAAACCAGAGAGGATGAAACACTGAGATGTTAGAGCTTGACCCTGGGAACCTGGCTGAAGAACGGGTGGAGGGCTTTGCTGGTGCAGCGTGCTGCAGTTGCTGCTGCTCCTGAAGTGATGAATTGAGGTAGCCACAGAGAGAAGACAAGACCTTCGTGTTCATCACTTGGTGTCAAAGATAACTCATGGTGTTTAAATAAGGAAAGCAATTTGAGAGGGACACAGGCTGTAAATCTTCAGATGTCATTGCTGGACGAGAGCCAAAGAGTCTCTCAGCTCTGCCTGTGCAGGGTCCCAATTTATCTAATGGGCCATCTGCTTCATGGATGAAGGAAACAATGTCATGTCTTGTCCCATGATGGGGTGAACCCAGAGAGACCCAAGACTGGGTTAGGGACCAGACAAGCTCTGAGTGCTTGGTGAAGACTCTTGCTTTGGAGACCTGACCCTCACTTGGGAGCAGGTCCTCTGGCAGCTGCTCAACATTGCCTCCTCCTCCTCCTCCTCCATGATCCCACGCTCAGGAGATGCATTTGCACAACAAATACAGATCAGAACAGCATCCTGTCCGCCCACCTCCCTTTTGCAAGACACAGGTTGTCTGAACCTGTTTGGGCACAAAAATGTGGATAACTCCCCAAATGACAATTGTCTGTGGTCTGGAAGGAACTTGCTGATCCAGGTGACATGCTAAGGAAGGCCTGGAGGTGAGGGATGCTGTAGCCACAGCAGGGTAATCATAGAATCCCAGAATGTCAGGGGTTGGAAGGGACCCAGAAAGCTCATCCAGTGCAATCCCCCCATGGAGCAGGAACACCCAGATGAGGTTACACAGGAAGGTGTCCAGGCGGGTTGGAATGTCTGCGGAGAAGGAGACTCCACAACCCCCCTGGGCAGCCTGGGCCAGGCTCTGCCACCCTCACTGGGAAGAAGTTTCTTCTTATATTTCAATGGAGCCTCCTGTGTTCCAGTTTATCCCCATTGCCCCTTGTCCTATCATTGGTTGTCAACCAGAAAAGCCTGGCTCCATCCTCCTGACACTCTTTACATATTTATAAACGTTAATGGGGTCACCCCTCAGTCTCCTGAGGGGAGATCAGGTTGCTCAGAGTCCCGTGCAACCTGGCCTGGGATGTGTCCAGGGATGGGGCATCCACCACCTCTCTGGGCAACCTGTAGTCTGGAACTTCAGTAGCACAGGTAGTGCTGGATATGCTCCTGCTGGGTCTTGCTTCTTCTGTTGCATTACAGGCTTGCTGGGTTTATTTTTTATTTGTCCCTGGAGTTATTTTTAGCAGGTGGCCAGGATGGGGTCTGTGAGTCTCAGGCTGGACATGAGGAAGAAATTGTTGTCCCTGAGGGTGGTGAGAGCCTGGCCCAGGTTGGCCAGAGAGGTGGTGGATGAACCATCCCTGGAGACATCCCAGGCCAGGCTGGACGGGGCTCTGAGCAACCTGAGCTGGTGAAGATATCCCTGCTCATGGCAGGGGGTGCACTGGGGGAGCTGGGGAGGTCCCTTCAACCCAAACTGTTCTGTGATTCTATGAAACACTGAAGCACGTAGTGGTGGCCTGTGGGAAACCCACAGGAACAAAAGGAGGAAGGTGCCAGCACTTTTCTGCAGCATGGGGGGAGCGACTCTTTCTTCCTGTCCTCAGAGGACAGTTGGATGTGTGGCATTGTAACTGCAGAGGGGAAAATCTTTGCTCTCCTGCTATCATTGCTGATATGGTATTGGATGGTGCAATGGGTCACACCTATTGATCACAGCAGGCTAAAAAAGAAACAACCCATAAATAACTCCTGACATCCCCAGCTGTGCCAGAAACCCTGAACAAAGGACTCTTGGGAAAGCTGCTGTTGTTATTTCTCTGTCCTCCTCTGGAAAATGCTTGGGACAGGTTTGGTTTGGTTCAAGCCAGGTAACTGGGGCTCACAAAATGTTTTTGCGGGCGTTTTCTTCAGAGGGCTGAGTTATCTGGAGGTGTTTAAAAGACGCGTAGATGAGGTTCTTAGTGACATGGTTTGGAGCCAGTGTTGGGTTAACAGTTGGACTCGATGATTTTGAGGGTCTCTTCCAAACAAAATGATTCTGTGCTTCTGTGACTCTACAATCTCATTCCTTAATCCAGCCCTTCCTGGAAGAGCATCAAATTGGGATGTGGCATTGCCACTGGTGTTCAGTCCTGTGCTGTTCCCATGTCTGAACTTGCTAACACTGAAACTTGTACATGAGCAGATGGTTAATACAAGAAGGCAAAGATGACTCTCCTGCTCCTTCACTGAAGCTAGTCATTTCTTGTGCTGAATATGGCCTTTGAATTTATGAAACTGCATGATTTTGGCAAAAAATAACTGTAATAAATGCATGCCAGGAAGGCTAAGGGAGGATAATTTCTTAGATTGTGCTTTCTTAAGGAAACTCAGCCGCAGATGGTGCCAGGGTGGAGAGGCAAAACATGGTCCCTGCAGAGCACCAGGGACCCATCCAAAGCTTCTGCTGGGAGGCAGCGATGGGAAGGGTCAGGAGTCTGTAAGAGATGCGGTGGGGAGCAGTGATGTGTGCGATGCTGGGGGGTGCACCCTGCGGGAAAAGGACAGACAGACAGACAGACTCCTCCATAAAGCACTTACTGATACTCTACCAGATCCCATGTGCTCTCTGTGGACACCAGAGAAGAGGAGACAGCCAGGCACCATGCCTCTCCTCCCCCTGCCTCTTTCTTTCTCTCTCCCTCCCCCTCTTTCTACTTTTTACACTGCAGAAAAAAAAGAAGTGTGTTCCCCACATAATGATGATTCGGTCAACAGGTCAAGTCAAGCATGATAGATTTCATTTTCGAGCTGGGGTCAGGCAGTAAATTGCCTTAATGCTGCTGGCACAGCGATCGTTGTGCCGAGGGGCTCTTGCAAACGAGGTCCCCCGGCATTGCTCAGACCTTCCCTTTCTGCAAAAGCAAAGCCTTGGGGTGTTGAGGGGCTGGCGGGACCAGCCACAAGCAAAAGAGGCTTTGAGACCAGCTTGTAAACATGGCCTGGGGTCATTTCTCACTTTTTAAGGGGCTGCAGCAACATGCTTGATTGATACGTGAGTTATCTCTGCTGCCAAAAGCTCTGCACCGTAACACAGGGCACATCAGGTCCTGCATTCCCATGGCAGGAGGGAGAAGGCAGCAAATGGCTTTGCTAGAGCAAGAGAGGTCCAAAGGGAGCAAGGAGCTGCGGGTCCCATCCAGGGATTGAAACTGGTGCTGAGAAAGCTCCAGGAGACACCAGGCCCTGATACAAACCCAAGAAATAAATCCATCCCTCTGCAGAGAGATGAAGAGTCAGCCAGGGAGGGGAAGGTTTATTTAGAGAAACAAGCGTGGGCTGTCTGCCCACATCAGGCTTTTAGCTGATGATCTGCACGTGCCGGATTTGGGGGTGGCTGGGGGAAGGAGACCACTATTCTCAGCCTCACAGCATCTCTACCGAAGCCCGGAACTGATCCAGCAGGATCCCACCTCTCATGTCACCTCATCCGACCTTGGCCAAACCAGAGACGACCCCGCGGCAGGTCGCTGATGGCAAACATCAGCAATTCCTGAGAAACTGACTCCTTTAAGGATTACTCAGTATTTCAAATGTGCCCAGAGATCCGCATATGCCGTGAGCATCCTCTGCCAGGGCAGGCAAGGAAAAGGTGGGAAAAGGGAAGGATGACCTGGAGAGGGTGGAAATGTGCAGATTGTCCCACTCCTAAGCAGGGTGCAGTCTGAAATATCAATGATCCTTGGGATTATGGGTGATCCGGGCACCGAATCCATTCCCTTTATGCTTCTCACCCCTCCAGATATGGCCAGCACCTGACAGCGATGTGAATCAGCACGGGATAATCCATCTCTTTCCTTCTCCATTTCTGCCTCCGTTAAACATCCCCTGCTCTGGGGAAGGCTCTGTCTGCAGTAATTAAGGTGGATAGATCTCCTGTAGCAAAGGGCACTTGCTGCCTCGTTAACACAGAGGAGGACTCAGCAAGGGCATCTCTTCCTTGCCTTGGGGAAGGAGGACATGGAGAAAATGGTACTGAGTATCCCAGGAGGTCCTGCTGCTGTGGGGTGCCAGGCATTCAAATGCATGGATGGAGACATCTGGCCAACATGCTTGGAGCCCTTGGGGTCCCAGGCTCAGCTGTGCTCTGGGGGTCAACCACACAGGAGCCGTGGGGAAGATTTGGTGCAAACCTGTGCTTGCATGGGGAATGGACCTCTTTGTTCTCATCATTAGACCTTCCTCTGGGGGTTATTTGGTCTGTCTTTTGGGAGCTCAAGTGTACTTTACCATCCCAGCTAGCTGCAGCTCTTCTCAGCATCCCATGCCTCCTTGCTAGCTGGGCTGGTAATTATAGCATCTTAGAATCACAGGGGCGAGATCATAGAACCATAGAACAAATTGGGTTGGAATGGATCTTGAAGCTCATCTATTTCCAACCTCCCTGCCATGAGCAGGGGCACCTTCAACCAGATCAGGTTGCTCAAAGCCCTGTCCAGCCTGGCCTTGAACACTTCCAGGGATGGGGCAGATGTGAGGGCTGAGCAGCCATCAGGAATAATAACACATGCCCAGCAGGGCCAGAAGATGTGCTGCAACAGGGTTGTGGAATGCGGGGACCAGGAGCCCACCTGAGCACACGAACGTCCCCTGGAAGACACCATTTTTGACACAGCTGCCCATGATGCCCATGTTCATCTCTGAAATACCTGGCTTGTGCAGAAACAGGGACTCTGCTGCCAGAGGGACGGGGAAGGTCTGGTGCTATGGCTCAATGGATCTGGGAGATGCTTCTCCTTTCTCCTCTCAGCCTTGCAGCTCTAGGAGCTGGAGGAAGGATGCCGAAGGACCTGCCAGTCTCACTCCCTGAGGCTCTCTTGAACCCATCAAGAAAGCCTTAAAAACAGAATCATAGAATCATTTTGCTTGGAAGACACCCTCAAGATCATGGAGTCCAACCATTCCCACACCCCTGGCACTGCCCCATGTCCCTGAGAACCTCATGTCCGTCTGTCCAACCCTCCAGGGATGGTGACTCCAGCACTGCCCTGGGCAGCCTGTTCCAATGCCCCACAGCCCTTTGGGGAAGAAATTGTTCCCACATCCAACCTCAACCTCCCCTGGTGCAACTTGAGGCCGTTTCCTCTGCTCCTGGCGCTTGTTCCTGGGGAGCAGAGCCCGACCCCCCCTGGCTCCAAGCTCCTTTCAGGCAGTTCAGAAAGCAATAAGGAGCGATACATTAACTTCAAGGGCTCATTTGCTACAGCCTCTTCATCTCATATGAGAGTAAAGATGCTTTTTCTCCCTGGAGCTTACCTGCAGGAGGTGACAAAAAAAGAAATAAACCCTTATTTTCAATGTTTTCCCTGAAAACATGTGCTCTGGTGCAAAATCAGCTGCGCAGACATGCCCTGGGTAAACCTCCCAGGAACCAGCTGGGATGGAGGGAGGGAGACCAGGGTCATTAGTGCAAAGAGCAATGAGGCCAAGAGGGTTTTCATGCCTCAGCCTCTTAATTGAAATGGGTTTCCCATCCTCCCTGTGGCCACCAACTCGCTCAGGCTCCTTCAAGGACAACCGGCTAATGCGTCTCCTGGCCCAGTGCTGTACACTCTGCATCCTGATGAACTGCACACATCTCTTTAATTAAATGTCAAGATATGCAGGTTTGTTGTTTTTTTTTTTTTCAAGAGCCTTGTACTCGGAAAGATTCATGGAGAGCTCAATTACCGTGTGGTGAGGAGGTGGGGAGGAGGGAAAGCTTCGGGTAGAAAAACTGCAGAGAAAATGGGGATTCCAGACACATGGGATCAGGGCACTGCCTTAAATTTGCCTTGGCTGTGTCCAGACCTGAGCTGTGCTTCCCACCTCATTAGACTGTGGTAACAGATTAATACCAGGATGTTTCTTGGCTGCAGAAGAAAACCCATCTCTCATTTTTCATGCGATGAAATTATTAAGCCCCATAGATGAGACTGGAAATCAGTACAATTAAAACTCATAAGTGCTTACAGCCAGGATGCGTCTGCTGAAAATACTTTGGGTTGTTTATTTGCAAAGATCTACTAAAACCGGCCACCTCCATGCTTGAGGTGTAGATCCTTTGTCTCCAAAGTGGTGAGCAGCCCTAGGACATCACTCCCAGGGGAATCCAGACCCATCCTGCATCAGTGTGGGATGTCCTAAAGGACCAAAACCACTTTCATGCAGCAAAGGGCTGCCTGGCACGGCCATTCAGAGGTTTGGGTAGATGCTACCAGCCTTTTTTGCTTCTCAATACTGTCCTCTGAAGACACTTCCTTCTCTGTGTGCTTCCCCATTAAAGATGTCCTATAAAAGGCACCGTGACCGATGTGGAGAGATGCCAGATGAGCTTTCTTGCAGCTGATGGAAGGCTGGATACTGAGTGCTGGCACTCCCAAGGGAGGCGTTTGGATGTTTCTGTACAATTTGTCCTTGCAAGGAGGCTTGGAGGTGAAGCAGGAGAGGACACAGCACAGCAGGAAGCAGCAGGGCAGGATGGAGGCATGGAGCAGGACACATTCATCACCTCCATCTTCCCATGGCCCAGCACCAACCATGAATGCACACAGCTCCTGCTCCAGGCCACCACCTTGGGTCAGCTTCACCTGCTCTCTGGCTTGCTGTTCCAGTCTCAGACCTGGTCAGAGTCAGCGTTGTACCTAAGAAAAGCCTTTTTTAATCTTGATAAACTTTCAAATCTGCAACATAAATCTTGCAGTGATGGCAGTGGGAGCTTGGAGTTGCCCTGGTAGGATGGAAATGCATTTTTGACGGTTTCTGGGGACCCCACAGCATGAGGCAACTTGGAAGACAGAGAAATTTAGTGTTCCAAAATAACCATAATTTGTTCTGGAAAGCACTTAGCAGGATTTCTCAGATGGAAATATGAACTGGCAATTGATTCCAGCCTTGGACGCCCGTCCATCTCCCTGGGCTACAGCAGGTGCTGACACACTCCATGTGCACATAGACCAATATTCAGGTGAGGTGATCTCCACCAGATCCCGCTCTGACCATCCCAGCACTCCAAGCGTGGCCCAATGATCCCAGCATGAACCTGAGGATGGGAGATCCTGGACTGGGCACATTCTATATAGAATCACAGAATCCCAGACTGGTTGGAGTTGAAGGGACCTCTGGAGATCATCCAGTCCAACCCACCTGCTCACGCAGGGTCACCAGAGCAGATCACACAGGGTCGTGTCCAGGCGGGTTTGAATGTCTCAGAGAAGGAGACTCCACAACCTCTCTGGGCAGCCTGGGCCAGGCTCTGGCACCTCACAGGAAAGATGTTTCTCCTCATATTCAGATGGAACCTCCTGTGTTTCAGTCTGTGCCCGCTGCCCCTCATCATGTCTCTGAGCACCGCTGAAAAGAGTCTGGTCCTGTCTCTTGACACTCACCCTGGAGATATTCATCAGCATAAATAAGGTCCCCTCTCAGCTTCTCTTCTCCAGGCTGAACAGCCCCAGCTCTCTCAGCCTTTCCTCATAAGAAAGATGCTCCAGACCCCTCAGCATCTTTGTAGCCAGCACTGGACTCTCTCATGTTGGATCACAGCTCCAGGGTTGTGATGCTGGTGCTTCCCACCCTCCATCCCATTGCTCTACAATGCAGTTGCTTCTGTTTTGATGCCTGAAATGGAGCGAGGCGGGAGGCAGGAGAACGCTGGGGTGGTCAGTCCCTCCACTGAATGGACCTGGGGGAATGGCAGAAGATGTGGCAGCGGAGGTTTAGGTTGGACATCAGGAAAAGGTTCTTCACCCAGAGGGTGCTGGACACTGAACAGGCTCCCCAGGGACGTGTCACAGGCCCAGGCCTGACAGTGTTCAAGAAGAGAGTGGACAACACCCTCAGACAGATGGTGTGACCTGTGGGGTGTCCTGTGCAGGGACGGGAGTTGAACTCGATGATCCTTGTGGGTCCCTTCCAACTCAGGACATTCTATGATTCTATGAAGAAGGAGAACAGTGCCTCTATCTCGACAGAAGGCCCATGGCAGATGGAGAAGAAGACTTGAAAGACTTGCTGAAACCCTTCAAAATTTCTCTGCTTTAAAATAAAACTTTCAGATTTTAGAAAATGCCTGGGTGGGACGCCAGAAGGACCTGGGAAGCTGACCAGACTCCCAACACCAGTGTGTTGATCTCACCTTGGTGGAAAGGCATGATCTCCCCATCTCAGCGGTTCTCATCTTCACTATCCCAGGATACTCAGCCTTGTGTGGCTTTGATGAAGCTGCTCCTTCTCCTCAGTACATTTTGGGGGCCTTGACTATCTGGGAGGCATCATGATATGGTTCCTCTGGTGGGATCTCATTATGTGATGAACTGAACATCTGGATTAAAATAGATCAAATAGTCACTAAATCCTAAATAAGCCTGAGAGCTCAGCAGCAGCCATATGCTTCCTACTGACAAGCTCAAAAAAATATCTGTCCTTGCCATTAGCTCACGCTGCATGCAGTGCTTTATCCTCCTCCAGCCCAGCTCTGAAAACAAACCCTCCTGCTCTTCATGCTTGGCTCAGACAGGGCTTCAGCTAGCAAAAATCCTGTAGCAACATGACAAATACTACTGTTTTCTTGCCTGTAGCATTTTGGGGTGAAGAGGAAGGCAGCAGCCTAGTGGCCTCCAAGACCAGCTTCTTCTTGGCTGGAGAAGATGGAGGGTGGGATGGACCGGTCTCAGCCCCACAGCTGGGTTTAGCTGGCTCTGATTATGCCACATGTGTGCACAAGCATCAAAGAATCATAGAACAGTTTGGGTTGAAGGGACCTCCCCAGCTCCCCCAGTGCCCCCCCTGCCATGAGCAGGGACATCTTCACCAGCTCAGGTTGCTCAGAGCCCCGTCCAGCCTGGCCTGGGATGTCTCCAGGGATGGTTCATCCACCACCTCTCTGGCCAACCTGGGCCAGGCTCTCACCACCCTCAGGGACAACAATTTCTTCCTCATGTCCAGCCTGAATGTCCCTCCTTGCGTTTAAAACCATCACCCCTTGTCCTATCACAACAGGCCCTGCTCAAAAGTCTTTCCCCATCTTTCTTATCAACCCTTTTATGTATAGAAAGGCCACAATAAGGTCTCCCCGGAGCTTCTGTTCTCCAGCTGAACACCCCAACTCTCTCAGCCTGTCCTCCCAGCAGAGCTGTTCCAGCCTTGGATCATTCCTGTGGCTCCTCTGGCCCCTCTCCAGCAGGTCCATGTGTGTCCTGTGCTGAGGACCCAGAGCTGGACCAGCACTGCAGGGGGGTCTCACCAGAGGGATTCGACTTTTCAACGCTGCTTTCATGGCCTGGCAGTGCAGAAGATAAGCTGTGGCCATTGTCTGTAGGTCATGAGCCTTATTTAGCTTAGCAGGACAAGGGCTAAGGTCTTGTGAGGCCTTGGCGCACTTGTCTTGGTCGGAGCTGTTTTTAGCCGGTTTTAGCCGTAACAGCATATTGCCCAACGGTCAGACGAGTGTTGCTGGCTGTGACAGCCAATCTGCCCCGCGGTCAGGCGACAAGCATCAAGCTTTAGCTAAGCTTTTTTTGCAATTGCGTGGTTTCGCCCTAAAAACATTCTACCAGTCAGCGAAGGTCTAAACAAACAAAAATAAGGGATTCTTATATAAGCCGATCTGCTGGCTGGTAAGACAGAAACGCCAGCAGCAGGCTGCTCGGCAAGGTATGAAAATAGCACCATGTCCCCCAGGACCACACAGGGCACCCTCAGCACCTCCAGCAAAAAATTTGGGGTGCTGGTGACTTACCACGATGACTCTGAGGAGGAATGAGCAGGACACTAGAAATGGCGGGAAGTCTGTGTATAAAAATCATATTATGATTTCATTATTAATGGGAATTAACAGTAATTGGATAATCTGGATGGTATGTGTTGGTCTCATCGCAAAGAGGCTCACAAAAATGACTTGATTTATTGTGATTCCGTTATTAATGAGACTGACGATAAATTCCATGCTCTGCGCACAAGGTCTTCTCCCTTTTTGCCTGCTGCTAAATTTTGAGCGTTAACGCTTCAAAGATAATAATCTGGAAATGGCATCGGCTGCTGCGCACAGAAAAACCAGGACAGCCCATGACCTAGGCTGGCTGGAGAAATTCTCCCTTCTTCTCTGCCTCCTTCCCTGTGCTGGGACCCAGTTTGAGGAAGACGAGGATGGTGGTGGCTGAGCCATGTTGAATCAACCCTTTATCATTTATTAATAACGTGACAAATGGGAGCACAAAGTGTCCCCTCCCCTACAGCACCCGTGGGCACAGTGGCCCCAGGACACAACTGAAGGTGAAGGATGCACATGGCTGCCCATGTGCAATAATTCATGGGGGCCAAATCCTGCTGGGGGAAGTCTGAGGACCCAATTCAAGTTCTTTGATGCCTCTAAGGAGAGGAAAGGACCAGATATTCGTAGAATCATAGAAAGTCCTGAGTTGGAAGGGACCCACAAGGATCTTTGAGTCCAACTCCTGTCCCTGCATGTGACAACCCCACAATTCACACCATGTGTCTGAGGCTGTTGTCCAAATGCTTCTTGAAGATTATCAGTTTTTAGGCAGTGACACCTCCCTGGGGAGCCTGTTCCAGTGCTTCACCATCCTCTGGGTGAAGAACCTTTTCCTAATGTCCAACCTAAACCTCTCCTGGCACATCTTCTGCCATTCCCTCAGGTCTTGTTCACCCCAGGGACGCACAGCCTGAAGGAACCAGCTCTCTGTTTGCCGAGACGTCTCCCCAGCCTGCCTTAGCTTCCCATTTTTTTGGCAGAAAAGTGTTTTTTTCGCTGCGGAAGGGGCTGGTTGTGCTGTGATGACATGGGATTCACACACTCCTTTTTCCTTCTGGGTGAGATCTCATGATTTTGCAGGCTGATCTCCCAGTTCTTTCTGAGGGGAAACAAAAGGGCAGGAGAGGAAATGACATACCCCAGGAGGGGAATTGCAAACCGAGGAGTCCCCCCAGGCTTTGTTTCAGCTGACAAACGCCTTCCTCCCCCCTGCCCTGTTAGCCTTTCTTTTTGCATCCTGGGAAAAGGTCTGAATTTCGGGCCAGGGAAAGCGCTGGGGGAAGGATGGGGTGGTGGGGGAGGGGATGCTCTCCCTGCATCGCCTCTCCTGCCTCCGGTCCTGTCTGCTTGTGGCCGATCCCTTCGCTGCGCAGGGTGATGGTGATGTGGAGCGACACTTGACTGTGCGGAGCGGGGACACGGCATCCCCCCCGCCAGCCGCTGCCCCTCCCGCAGCGCCGGGGACGAGCCGACATCGCCTGGGGAGCTGCTCTGGGGGTGACGATCAGCACCCCAAGCCTCATCGCCAGCCCTCCTGCTCGAGGTGAGGTGGTTTGAGGGGTCCCGGAAAGCTGTGTGACAGAAAAGGTGGTAAATGGGACTTGGTGTGGCAGGGCTAGAAAAAAGCCTGCAGCTACTTGCTGGTGAAGAATCATCCCTTGGATAACTCAGGAGTATTTCTGGGACAGGGACTCACGTGGCTTGCAGATTGGGTGATGGGCTGGGGGTGATATACCCAAGAACTGAGGGTGAAAGTTGTCTGTTCAGCCTGGCTTCACATCTGCAGGGCTCAAATGCAAGCAAGGCTGTCCCATCTCCTTTCCTAGCCTCCCCTTCTCCAACCCCAGCCTCTTCTTCTCCATCCCCAGCATCCCCTTCTCCATCCCCAACCTCCCATTCTTCATCCCCATCATCCCCTTCTCCATCCCCAACCTCCCCTTCTCCATCCCCAACCTCCCCTTCTCCAATCCCAGCCTCTTCTTCTCCATCCCCAACCTCCCCTTCTCCATCTCCAACCTCCCCTTCTCCAATCCCAGCCTCTTCTTCTCTATCCCCAACCTCCCATTCTCCATCCCCATCATCCCCTTCTTCAACTCCAACCTCCCCTTCTCCAACCCCAACCTCTCTTTCTCCATCCCCAACCTCCCCTTCTCCATCCCCAACCTCCCCTTTTCCAACCCCAGCCTCTTCTTCTCCATCCCCAACCTCCCATTCTCCATCCCCATCATCCCCCTCTCCACCCCCAGTCTCTTCTTCTCCACTCCCACCTTCTTCTCCATCTCCAGCCTCCTTTTCTCCATCCCCAGCTTCTCATTCTCCATCTGCAGCCTCCCAGCTCCTTCTGCTCACCTCCTGCATAGGAAAGTCTTGCTGTTGGCTATGGGGCCATGGATTTTACTTGGCTCCATAAAACCCAGCCCCAGATGATACCCAGCTCTGTGCTCTGGTGTTTCATTTAGGAGCAAACCCCTGCTTCAAAGTCTGGAGCCAGGAGGAGAGAGATGGAAGCTTCCTTGTCAGCCCTTCATCATCAAGGTCAGGGCAAGAGGAACCTGAAAACAACATCTGTAGAAAACAGACCTGATTCCTCACCCCTGGATCAAGAAGGCACAGTGGGACAAGGCTCCAGGGAAACCTTATTGTGGCCTTTCGGTGCTAAAAAGTGGCCAATAAGAAAGATGGGGACAGACTTTTTAGCAAGGCCTGTTGTGATAGGACAAGGGGTGATGGTTTTAAATCAAAAGAGGGAGATTCAGGCTGGACATGAAGAAGAAATTGTTGGCACTGGGGGAGCTGGGAAGGTCCCTTCAACACAAACTATTCTGTGATTCTATGACCTAGTTTTTATGGCAGCATTTAATATTTCCCCTGCAAGGCAAGCCAGCCCAGCTTCCTCTCCCTCCCTCTCGGCCAAGCAGCCAGACTGGGCTGCAGTCTTGCCTTCCTGGAGCTTAAGAGCTCATCGGCATGGGACGGAGGGGAAAATGTGACTGTGCAGCCTCATCAGGCACCCAGATGTGCTGCTGATTCATCCGCTAGTTGCGTAAGCCCCGTCAGCGGGACGTGCTCACAGCCGGAGCTGCACGGGGAAGCAGCTGTTTCCTACTTGTGCACCAGCATGGGGGCTGCATGGAGGGACCAACCTCCATACTGTGGGGAGAAGGACCACCCGTTGCTCAGGACACAACATGGACCAGGGCAGAGGGATCAGGATCATAGAATCGTAGAACAGTTTGGGTTGGAAGGGACCTTCAGAGCTCATCCAGTGCCTCCCCTGCCATGAGCAGGGACATCTTCAGGTTGCTCAGAGCCCCGTGCAGCCTGGCCTGGGATGTCTCCAGGGATGGTTCATCCACCACCTCTCTGGCCAACCTGGGCCAGGCTCTCACCACCCTCAGGGACAACAATTTCTTCCTCATGTCCAGCCAGAATGGGGTGCAGCACCTAAAAACCACAACAGCAAGGGGTGAAGGACCTGGAAAAGACAGAATCGTCATGCTATGGCTGGTGGGAACCAGGTGAGCAGATCCAGAAGCACTCAAGAAAGGAAGCCACAGGTGACCAAACCAGTCCTCCCATCTTCGTGTTCAAAACCCAGAAGGGCATTTTGCCAGCTTGAGTGATCCAGTGGCCCTTGCAAAGGGACAAGGGACAAATCTCCATGGGATGCTTCATGCACTCGCTCATGTAATCGTGTGGATATAATTTGATTATTCCTTCCTAGATGTTTAGCGTCACAAAGGGAAAATCCACCTTCAAGCTGAGCCACTGCTCCAGGAATGGTCTGCGGGAAGAAGGGTCAGAAACTGGGCTGGTGAGGCTGCAGCACAATTTATGGCATTAAAAATATCCTGTTTAATTGGAATTGCCTGGATGTGAAATATTCTCCCAGCAGCAAACAGGCTGAGCCCTTCTGGAGCAGATACAAACCCAGATACTGCTTTTGCCCCAGGGCACATGGAAGTTCATTTACTTTCTAGTAAAGACACAGGCATCAACAAAGACCAGGACAGTCTTCTGCCAGGGCTAAAAATTCATCTTGTGGAGTTAAGAGGTTTCAGCGAGACCCCAAAACTCCTGATCTGGTTTAGCGAGAGCAAATCATGAGCAAAAGCTGTGATTTTAGCAGGTCAGGCCAAATTTCAGCAGCAAATTTGGTAGTAGACATGCATGTGCATCTGTCGAGCGTGGAAGCACGAACGTAACACAATGGAGGGTTTGGAAGAAACATTGTACAAAGCAATATATTAACAAGTAACACTAGCCAGATGAGTATATTTGTGTGCTATATGTTAGAAAACAGCTGTTAGTTTATAGAGGATTTTCTCCTGCACACCCATTTTCATGCTCAGTCTGAGCTGCCACATGCCTCTGTCTGCAAGGTGGGGCTTCTGAATTTGCAGGCTGGTCTTCATGAGGATGAACATGACCTTGGCCAACCCTTTGAGGAGGCCACTTGGCCATCTCATGGGCGGCAGGTCTCAAATTAGAGTCACCAGGTGGGCAGAAGCTGCGCAAATGCTGAATCTAGACCTAGCAAGAGGGGAAAAATAAACCTTCTGGGTTGGAGCTGGTGGCTGCACATGTGGAGAAGGGGGTGACGGAGCCAGTCGTGTCCTTCTGGGCTGCTGGAGGGAGGGAAGAAGCTTTTTCTTGCAAAGGGAGTGAAGGAAACAGCTCAGTGGGTCATCCAGGATCCAGAGTGATGTTGGGCTAAGCCGAGGGTTTAGCACGATTATAAGCGGCTTTAGGAGCAGCGAACGTGTGAGTCATACACAGAGGAAAAAAGAAAAGGCAGGAATTAAAAGCAAACAGTGTCAGTGGTTGTGTAAGGGATCAGGGAGTCACCCCAGTGTCACTGGCTGCCGTGTGCTCCCCAGGGTTTTCACCACACTGGTTGCACACGGATGGTCTTTTGGTCCAGCCTTATCACATCCCATTAAGGATTTTGGGGAAAAATTCACAGAATCACAGAATCCCAGAATGTCAGGGGTTGGAAGGGACCCGGAAAGCTCATCCAGTGCAATCCCCCCATGGAGCAGGAACACCCAGATGAGGTTACACAGGAAGGTGTCCAGGCGGGTTGGAATGTCTGCACAGAAGGAGACTCCACAACCTCCCTGGGCAGCCTGGGCCAGGCTCTGGCACGCTCACCATGAAGAAATTCCTTCTCATATTTAACTGGAACCTCTTGTGTTCCAGTTTGAACCCATTGCCCCTTGTCCTATCACTGGTTGTCACCGAGAAGAGCCTGGCTCCATCCTCCTGACACTCACCCTTTATATATCTGTAAACATGAACGAGGTCACCCCTCAGTCTCCTCTTGTCCAGCTCCAGAGCCCCAGCTCCCTCAGCCTTTCCTCACACGGGAGATGCTCCACTCCCTTCAGCATCTTGGTGGCTGCGCTGGACTCTCTCCAGCAGTTCCCTGTCCTGCTGGAACTGAGGGGCCACAACTGGACACAATATTCCAGGTGTGGTCTCCCCAGGGCAGAGCAGAGGGGCAGGAGAACCTCTCTGACCTACTGACCACCCCCTTCTAATCCACCCCAGGTACCATTGGCTTCCTGGCCACAAGGGCCCAGTGCTGGCTCATGGTCACCCTGCTGTCCCCAGGACCCCCAGGTCCCTTTCCCCTACGCTGCTCTCTAATAGGTCATTCCCCAACTTATACTGGAACCTGGGGTTGTTCCTATCCAGATACAAGACTCTACACTTGCCCTTGTTCTATTTCATTAAATTTTTCCCCGCCCAGCTCTCCAGCCTGTCCAGGTCTCTGATGGCAGCACAGCTTCCAGTGTCACCACTCCTCCCAGCTTGGTGTCATCAGCAAACTTGCTGACAGACACTCTATTCCCTCATCCAAGTCATTGATGAATATATTGAATAACACCAGCCCCAGCACTGACCCCTGAGGCACTGCACTAGATCCAGGCCTAACTGGACTCTGCCCCATTGACCATGACTCAGAGAGGAGTGAAAGAAGGTTCAAAGATAAGTGACAGCTCCCCTTGGAGAGATGACAGAGGAGGATTTGAATGGAGCTGAATCATTAAGAGTGGCGGGAGTGGGGACAAGGGACAACTCTTCAGTGTCGCTTCTATTAGGACACCAGAGCTAGGGATACAATGATCTAGGAGACAGCAGTGTAAGGCAGGTTCAGACAGAAAAAGGAGTTAAACCAGGGAATAATTGCTGCAGGATGTTGAAAATACAAAAAGATTACATGGATCCCAAAACTTCAGCACCTGATTTCCAAAAAAAGCTTCTTCCACCCACAGATCCCACCGCTGCCTTAGGAGGCATTGGAATTTCAAGTTGTTGGAGGCTGAGAGGGAATTGGTTGATGATGGCTTGATTTACTGTCTTGCTCTTCCCTGCTCTCAGACGTGGGATAGTGTACTAGATCAGCTGGATGGTCCATTGGATGGATGGTCCATGGGATGGATGGTCTATAGAATGAATTGGCCATCAGTCAGCCTCAGTTTGACCACTCTTGTGTTGTAGGACACGGAGAGCACATGGTTACATATCTAGCTGTAGTACTGAGCTATTAGACCTTTTTTGGGGGTACAGTTCCCTCAGGATCTTTCCCACTCCAGTGTCAAGAAGAGCTGCCCACCCAGATGATCCTCTCCTGCTCCTCCCAGGCAAGAGTGGTACCCATGGATCTGCTGGATCTGGAGAAGGAAAGGGGAGAGAACTGGCTCAAGGTCATCCCAGAGACTGATCACAGGGCTTGGGGCAGCGCTGTCCTTATCAATGCACCCATGAGGAACCAGGTCCTCAAGGCTGGAGCCTGCAGAGAAGAACCAATCAACTTTTCAGCAGGGCCTGTTGCGATAGGACAAGGGGTGATGGTTTTAAACTAAAGGAGGGAGATTCAGGCTGGACATGAGGAAGAAATTGTTGTCCCTGAGGGTGATGAGAGCCTGGCCCAGGTTGGCCAGAGAGGTGGTGGATGAACCATCCCTGGAGACATCCCAGGCCAGGCTGGACGGGGCTCTGAGCAACCTGAGCTGGTGAAGATGTCCCTGCTCATGGCAGGGGGGGCACTGGGGGAGCTGGGACGGTCCCTTCACCCCAAACTGTTCTATGATTCTAACCCAAGCACATCCACAGCAAATACTGATGAGATGTCAGCAAAGTTCACTGAAAGGAGCCAGAACAACATGTGCTGCAGCCTGTCTCGCAGACAGCCACTCCAAGAAAAACGCCCTGAGCCTGCCCTCTGTGCTTACTCATTTTTTTTCCATATTTCTATTTAAAAGATTAATTCCCCTGGCTGGAAAGTTTGTGCAACCCTCAGCCGTGGCTGTTGCATCACACCGCTGTTGAATCTGGCCAGCACAGCAGAACAGCAACCAGCATCCTGACTTCATCTGGATCGCTTGCCTCCCGGTGACACCCATAAATAGGAGCAGGTTGGGGAGGTCTGGGGACATCTGCATGGAAACGCAGCACAGCTGGGCCAGAAAACACCTCTGGCTTCCTTGTGCTGGGCTCAGCCCTGGGCTGCAAGTCCCGACACTTGTTCAGAGAGTGGTTAATTATAAACAGAGGTGATAAATAAGAGCTGAGGTATGTTGTTTTTTCCTTCTGCCCTCCAGCCCAGAAATCTTTCCTAAAAGGGAAACGCAGCTCCAGGAGGTTTGGCATCAAGAAATCAGGCAGCCAGCACCTTTTATAGGAGGTGGAGAGCAGAGACTTGTCCTTGCATGGTCAGCAGAGAGCCTGCAGAGCCACAAGGATGGAAAATCAGTTGCAATGTTGTACATGTAGCTTAATTTCCCCTTTGGGGCTGGCTCAGCACAGGGCGGGTTGTCCTGGGAAGGTCTCACCACCGTGTCAGTGATCGAATCTTTACAGGTTGTGCTCTGTGCCTCAGTTTCCCCTGCTCTGGAGTAGGGCAGAGACACACTGAGCCTGTGCTGAAAAACCTGCAAATCCAACTTGGGTGGAAAGTGATGGAGTTTGCTCCACGAGAAGAAAAATAAATCCTTGGGAGGAGACGTTTGCATGGAGGTTCAGCTTTTCATCAAAGCAGAGCCACAAAAAGCCTCTTTCAGATGAGGCCATGAAGAGAGATTTCTACTTCTCCAGCTAAACATGAAGGTTTGTGTCCTAAAGCTTCCAAAGTTCTCCCATAACTGCTGATGGTGTCTGTGGAGGAGAGGGCACCCCTGACCACCCCACCACCCACCCTGTCATCCACTCCCAGGGTCACCCAGGAGGTCAGGGACAACCTTGTCTGAACAGGAATCCACAGAACAAATTGTCCCTTTACAATGGGACAGATATAACAACGTGACAATAATCCCTTAACGATGCTAAAAGACCTGCTGGGCTAATTATGTTCTCCAGGTGTCCACTTTGCCCTCACCAGCTGCTCCTGCCTTGTCACATTATGCTGCCCAACTTCTATCTTTTGCTCACGTTAATGTCCTCAAACTGATGTTTTCTTCCCTTGGAGAAGATGAGTTGTATCCGTGCCCCTGTCACGTCTGCTCTCTGCTTTGGAACGTCTTTCTGGAACCAAGATGATAAATGGTCACCTGCCTGCTTGTTGGGTGGAGGGAATGGACTCAGGGCTTGCTTCAGCATCAGTTCTTCCCTCAAAAGCTGGAAATACAATCCTCACCAAACCCTATACAAGGCTGAGCTACCCCACTCCCAGGGTGTGTTGTCCCCTGGAAAAAATGGGACGATACTGTCAAAAAAAATAGTTGATCCAGTTTTGGTTAAATATCATCTCCAGCTCATTCGAAAAGGGTGGATCTCTGCCTCCCCTGCAGTGTCCCAGGCCTCTTCAAGACATCCACATTTATTTCATTTCCAAGCCACCAGCTGCTTTGGAGTGTCCATCGAAATCTGGTCTCATTCCTCATCCCCTTTTGCTGCTTTATTACCAGATCCCATTTTCACGTGGAGGTTTCTCATGACCTTCTGGATAACCCCATGCACGTTCTTGGCCTTGGTGCCTGGTGAGGATGAGCCAAATGGTTCCTGCCTTTTGTTTCCTGGATGGAGGAAGGATCAGGAGTGGGAATCAGGTCCAGCTTGGTGGAACACAAGCTCATCCTCCAAAAAAAGAGACCTCAGAGGAGTCAGTCAGGTGGCAGCAACCAGCTCTTGGGTGGTGAGAGGAGATGCGGGAGAGGGTCCAGGCTGCCAGGTCAAGGAGCAGGCACTCGTGTAGCTTGATTTATCCTTCCCAGAGCCTGTTGAAGAGGGATTTTATTAATTCTAAGAGCAGCTTGGCTGCGTGCGTGTGGAGCTGGCACCCATCTGCTAACACCTGGCCCAGGATGAAATCATCGTCCTGCCGCGGGGGGCGGGGGGAGGCTGATTCACTTTGTCACGAGTCCTAATTAGACACAACATGCTGATTAGCGCTCGTGTTTGGGAGCAAACACTCAGCTGGTTAGTGGCCCACAGAGGGATGATGGATGGAGCAGAAGAAAGGTCCCATCCCTCCATGGCTGCGGGGGCCAAATGCAGTCCGGGTGGTGTGATTGAACCCAGACACCATCAGGCATGGACCATCACATCTGCTGGAACATCTGACATTTCACCTGGCCTTGTTTGGTAGGATCATAGCATCGTAGAATCATTTTGGTTGGTAAAGCCCCTCAAGATCACTGAGTCCAACCATAACCCACCCCTGGCACTGCCCCATGTCCCTGAGAACCTCATGTCCGTCTGTCCAGCCCTCCAGGGATGGTGACTCCAGCACTGCCCTGGGCAGCCTGTTCCAATGCCCCACAGCCCTTTGGGGAAGAAATGTTTCCTAATATCCAATCTGAACCTTTCCATGCCTTTCACATTCAACCTCACTCATCTTCCCATCCCATCCTATCCCCCCCAGGGGGGTTTGGCTGCACCCAGGAGGGGTTAAAGCTCATAGTGTCATGCCCTGGCTGTTGCTGCTCCCTGTTTCCCTGCCACAAACCACAAAGTGAAGTTTTCAGGGCTTTTTTAGCCGGCTGAAGACAGACAGTGTTTTGCTTTCCGCTATTTTTAGCCCGGTTCCCCAAGGAAACCAAGTTGTGCTCTTCGTGGCATCCCTGCCCGGTCACAGCCGGGTTGGTGCCCTGAGCTCAGCCTTTCCCCGGGGTCGTGGCCGGGATGAGGGACACAAGCTGAGGTGCTGAGTGCTGGGCGATCGCTGTCCTCACAGTTACCATCATCGCAGAACAAGCTTTCCCAGAACCAACAATTTAGGTTGAAACCCCACAACTGTTGTCATAAAAGAAATGTCAGGCTATGGGGTTCTGTCCAACAGCATCAAACCCTCCTAAAATTGATTGTTGTCAATACTCTCTGCAGCTTTATTAAAAAAAACCTCAAACAACGAAATATTTTGATATTAGGGGGAAATGGAATGGATTTTTCTTTTTTTTTTTTTTCCTCCTTTCCTTTCCTTTCCTTTCCTTTCCTTTCCTTTCCTTTCCTTTCCTTTCCTTTCCTTTCCTTTCCTTTCCTTTCCTTTCCTTTCCTTTCCTTTCCTTTCCTTTCCTTTCCTTTCCTTCCCTTCCCTTCCCTTCCCTTCCCTTTCCCTTTCCCTTTCCCTTCTCCCTTTCTTTTTCCTTTCCCCTCTCCCTTTCTTTTTCCTTTTCCCTTTCCCTTTCCTTTTTCATTTTCCTTTTTTTATTTTTCCTTTTTTCTTTATTCACACATTTACTTATTTACTTTACATTTTCGAATGAAAGGCTCCCCTACAATATTCAGCAGGCACTGCAGCTGGCTCCGTTCATTCATATCCCCCGTATTCCAATGCGTGCAGATGCGAACAAGCGAATCTCAATTCGGTAGAGAGGGGAACCACTGCAGCCCATTGGGATGACAGCATCTGCGACCCACACAATACCTGGTGGGGGTTTCACCATGACCCAAATTTGCCCTCAATTCCCATTAACCGCAGCAGCATCAGCAGCTGGGACCACGCTCCCCGCCCCATGGGCTGCTCCTTTCCCAGATTCATGGGGAAACCAAGTCCCTCAGATGGCAATTATTCACTGTCAGAGGGAGCCGAGCATCATACCCTGGCAGGTGGGACAGTGTGGGGACACAGAGACCACTGGTTTCTATGAGAACCAGTTCAGGTGTCACCGATGGGGGGGATGCTGGTGAGGATGCAGCGGACCAGAGGATGGGGATGCGGCATCACCACGGATTTGCATTTTCGCGGTGCAGGGGGGGAGACGGCAGCGCTGGCGCTTGAAATCTCCTCTGGCAAACATCAAAGCGAAGCTGGGAATGGTCTTACGCAGCTTGTTTTGTTTGGCCGGTCTCAGCAAGTGAGCTCACGTCTCCTGCAAACCTAAGGAGATGTTGTGAGAGCAGCCAGCAGAGCCGGAGGGACAGAGCCGGACGGGCACAGGGGGACGCGCTGACATTGTCCTGCTTGCTGGGAAGACCCTGTTTGTTCCTGGGCACTGGTGGCACCACACGGCCTTTCCCCAGTGCCAGCTCCAGCTCACTGATCCACGCAGCCTCCAGGAGCCACCAGCCTCTGCTGGGACTGCGGCTCTTCAGAGGCTGCCTGAACCTGGGCCAAAAGGCTTTCCTTACTGTGAATGACCCCAGATGCTCTCCAGGGAAGGTGGAGAGGAACGAGGAGTGAAGCAGAGACAATTTCAGACTCCAGTGGAGCCTGGTTTCTTCTGACGTCCTCCTCCTTCTCAGAGAGGTTGTCCAGAGAGGTGGTGGATGAACCATTCCTGGAGACATCCCAGGCCAGTCTGGATGGGGCTCTGAGCAACCTGAGCTGGTGAAGATGTCCCTGCTCATGGCAGGGGGGGCACTGGGGGAGCTGGGAAGGTCCCTTCAACCCAAACTGTTCTATGAATCTGTGATTCCCCCTTGGCCTCCCTTGGATCTGCCCTGCTGGTGTCCCAAATTTAAGTGGAACCTCTTGTGTTCCAGTTTGTACCCATTGCCCCTTGTCCTGTCATCGCTTGTGACTGAGAAGAGCCTGGCTCCATCCTCCTGACACTCACCCTTTATATATCTGTAAACATGACTGAGGTCACCCCTCAGTGTCCTCTTGTCCAGCTCCAGAGCCCCAGCTCCCTCAGCCTTTCCTCACACGGGAGATGCTCCACTCCCTTCAGCATCTTGGTGGCTGCGCTGGACTCTCTCCAGCAGTTCCCTGTCCTGCTGGAACTGAGGGGCCACAACTGGACACAATATTCCAGGTGTGGTCTCACCAGGGCAGAGTAGAGCTGTTACAATTATGACATTAAATAAGGTGGGATCTGCCTGGTGCTTGAAGGCGAGAAAAAGTGGATGTCATCCTTACAGTGAAAGAAACGGAAACTATAGAAGAGGAGGAGCCACCTGGCAGATACATAAGGAACCCGATGGGCCAACAACGTGTTTTGTTTTGTTTTGTTGTTTTTTCTACAGAGCCGTATCTGCTGTGTCAGTCCATAGCTGGAACTTGAAACCACAGCAGTTAATCGGCCAGAGTCAGGGCTTGGGACAACACCGGAGAAATGTCTGGTTGTGCTGTGTCAGGCCCGAGGTGACACCAGCACGGTCAGCACCTCTCGTTGGAGCTGCGGCCCCAAATGAAAACATCCAGCAACGAGAGAGCAGGCTGGGACAGGACCAGCTTCACTCCTGCTCTCTGCTGGAAGGAGAAGGATGAACCAGCTCCAGGGCTCAGCTTAAAACTCTACAAACAAGGTGGAGAACAAGTCACGGTTGCTGGATTATCCTCACCAGCACTGAGGGGACTGAATCGAACTTGAAAAGGAGCTTTGAGAGCATCAGATCAAGTGGCCAAATGCAAAGCATTAAGACAGAAAAGCAACCTTTAAACCTTACTATAAATCACTCTCCAAACCTCTCCCTTGCCCACCTCAGACAACATTCTGAGCTCTGCCCTGACTCCAAGGAGCAATTCCACGTTCATGCCAAAAACTCAGCCTTGTAGCTTTTCAGAGCAGGTCAGAGCTGGGTCCCAAGAGCTCTGCTGTGTGACCTGCCTGTAATTCACCCGTCATGTGCGTGGCATCAGCCACAGATGGAGGGACAGGTCCCCAGTGGCGACTCAACGTTACGTGGTGCCTAATTGCAAAAAATTCAGCGTGCAAATAAACAGCAACAACCGTAATGATTTTCCTGCTGCAGGAGCAAGATTTTGTTAACATGCATATTAGTGCATGCTAATTAGCTCCCACTGCTGCTCCTGCCACCAGCCTGAAGATGGATTATACCACAAGTGCTAAGCAGCTGAGTTTGGGTGGCAGCACACGGGCGAGCAGGGAGCTGAGAGGGAGCAGCCAGGATTCTGAACATGGAAGATCAACCATTTCTGAGCAGCAGGGAGGGATCTGAGCTCACAGACACTCCCCTGCTCTGGCTACTCCCTGTCGAGGGCTGTCAGACTCAATAGATGCTGCTGTAAACATTCTGTCGTCAATTCTGCTGTTTTCCCACCTTGGTACATCCAGGTGATGTGAAAGTTTTGCAGTAGCTTTTCCCTTCTGCTAAAAGAACCATAGAATCCTTTTGATTAGAAAAGATCTTTAAGATCATAGACTTGAACTGTTCCCCACCCCGGGCACTGCTCCATGTCCTGAGAACCTCATGTCCGTCTGTCCAGCCCTCCAGGGATGGTGACTCCAGCACTGCCCTGGGCAGCCTGTTCCAATGCCCCACAGCCCTTTGGGGAAGAAATTGTTCCCCACATCCAACCTCAACCTCCCCTGGCGCAACTTGAGGCCGTTTCCTCTGCTCCTGGCGCTTGTTCCTGGGGAGCAGAGCCCGACCCCCCTGGCTCCAAGCTCCTTTCAGGCTGTTCAGAGATCAGAAGGTCTCCCCTCAGCTCCTGTTCTCCAGGCTAAAGTTACTAAGAAGTAAAAGAAAACTCAGCAGCCATGGCTGGTTCAGCTGCAACACTCAGGCTGTCACCTCAATGCGATGCTGGGTGAGGAGCAAAGCACCAGGCGGCCTCTTTCCACCCGTCCCCGGCCCAGCGGAGCTGGGAGTGATGGGCTGTTTGCTGGGCAGCGATGGTTTCCCAACCTTGTGCTCGTCCTCCAAGCTCGGGGGATGCTTGGCTCCCGTTGCCATGGAAACACTGCACAGGGGGGATGCGAGATCTGCTGCTGCCACCTCCTGGAGGAGCCCTGGATGGCGGGGGGTGGTTTGGGGAAAGCACAGGCAGGAGGGGAGAGGTTTCAAGCAGGGCTCAGCCCAAATCCATAGAATCACAGAACCGTTTCGGTTGGAAGAGACCCTCAGGATCATCCAGTCCAACCATAACCTGACTCTAGCGCTAAACCATGTCCCTAAGAACCTCGTCTAAACTTTTAAACAGGGACGGTGACTCCACCACACCAGACCTAGGTACATCGGTACATTTGGAGCCAAGCAGCACTCACCTGTTGCCACCTCTTAAGGGCAGAAGCTTGCAGAGCATCACCAAAAATCAGTGGACTGTCTGCCAAACAAATTCAAATGGTAATGACCCTGAATCCTGACCAAATTGGCTCACATAATATTTCGGCCAAAGGTTTTTATGTGGTTAGCTTCACCCTAGGGAGTTTTGGGCACATCTTTTGCTGGACTGGGCTCTCTGGGAGGACCCTGAAGGGATGAAGGCCAGCTCAAGGATGGAGAAGGATATGAGGAAGAAAGTGTTGTCCCTGAGGGTGGTGAGAGCCTGGCCCAGGTTGGCCAGAGAGGTGGTGGATGAACCATCCCTGGAGACATCCCAGGCCAGGCTGGACGGGGCTCTGAGCAACCTGAGCTGGTGAAGATGTCCCTGCTCATGGCAGGGGGGGCACTCAGCATGCTCTGAAGGTCCCTTCAACCCAAACTAATCTATCATTCTGTAATTCTGTGGTGTGTGAGTCCATTCAGAGGTATCAGCACAACCAGGACACCCGTGTCCTGCGCCATGTAGTGCCAACGTGACTGTGGTACCCGCACTCGTGGTTGCAGATTCCCTTGCCAGGCTGAAATGAGGCCATTGTTCTGCTCTGTCCCCCGACCTTGATTTGCTGCTGGCAGAAATTTTTCATGGAGATAGACCAGAAATCTCTGTAATATGTGGTGACCCTGGGTCCACCTGACTAGGAGGTGTTGCAGGAGGGGATGCCAGACCCTCCTACAGTTCCTGTCCAATTTGCCTCTGAGCATACAGCGTGATCCTCTCTGCAACCTGCTTTTAGGTTATCTCAACTAAATATTAGGCCACCAAAATGGTCTGACAGAAATACCAAAGGTATTGTGTCTCTGCTGCGTCAGGTTGCACCCCACAGCATAGGTCTGTGTAGGAATGGGGGTTTAGAGACAAAACAAATCAGCTGGGTCTATTGTTGGACATCTTCTACATAGCAATCAGATTATAGCTGGAAAAGTCCTGCCGTGTCCATTCTCTGGTCTCCAGAGCAGGCAGTCGTGTCTTGGCTGCCAGCTCTGCATCCACCCTTTGCCTGAAGAAGCCCCTGAATTCACTCCATCCCCCATTTACATTGGGACAAGGGTCAAGGAGTTTGTCCACCTGAACATCAGCTGGCTGGGAGCACCATGTGCAGCTGAGCTGGGCATCTGTGGCCCAGGAAGGAGGGTTTGGACCCCATCTTCTGTGGCCTTCAGTTGTCCATCTCCATGGGATACACCAGAAGACCAGGGAATGGGACCAGGAGTGTCCACCATTTGAAGGGTTGGGAGCATCTCTTATCCACAGGGAGACACGCAGGAGAAAGGCTCTGAGCCCTGGGTCTGCATCGGATCATCTACCAGCTGCCAAGCTCAGATGCCACCTGGGAAAGGGGAGGGTTCCCACCACCGGTCTGTCTACTGGTTCACAGAATCACAGAATCCCAGACTGGCTGGGGTTGAAGGGACCTCTGGAGATCATCCAGTCCAACCCACCTGCTCACGCAGGGTCACCAGAGCAGATCACACAGGGTCATGTCCAGGGGGGTTTGAATGTCTCAGAGAAGGAGACTCCACAACCTCTCTGGGCAGCCTGGGCCAGGCTCTGGCACCTCACAGGAAAGAAGTTTCTCCTCATATTCAGATGGAACCTCCTGTGTTTCAGTCTGTGCCTGTTGCCCCTCATCCTGTCACTGGGCACCACTGAACAGAGTCTGGTCCATGCTCTGACACCCACCTTGTGGATAATTATCAGCATAAATAAGATCCCTCTCAGCTTCTCCAGGCTGAACAGCCCCAGCTCTCTCAGTCTCTCCTCACCTGTGAAAGTGCTCACTTTCACCCTGAGATTCACCAGCTGCAGCCATGCAAGGAAAAACAGCACTGGGGTTTCATTGGGGCAGGTAGGAATTAAAACACACAATAAAGGCAAAATGCCCTTTTTGTGCAGGTGATAAAAAGAGGAAAAAGCTTCACCATATCCAGACCTATCTGCCAAAAGTAGGTGGGAAGACAAGAGGAAACGGCCTCAAGTTGCACCAGGGGAGGTTGAGGTTGGACGTGGGGAACAATTTCTTGCCCAAAGGGCTGTGGGGCATTGGAACAGGCTGCCCAGGGCAGTGCTGGAGTCACCATCCCTGGAGGGCTGGACAGACGGACATGAGGTTCTCAGGACATGGGGCAGTGCCAGGGGTGGGGAACAGTCTGAGTCCATGATCTTAAAGGTCTTTTCCAATCAAAATGGTTCTATAATTCTATTCTATATAAGTGGCCAGCTGCTCAGTTCACATGCAGTGAAGATCACAAAGCACCAAAACAATAAAATGAGTTTTCCTAAATGCTGATAAGATGCAATTGGGTACAAAGAAGAGGAATGGAAATGGTGGAAGAGGATTACAGACAGACCAGCAGCTACATAGTCACACCTTATCCAGCCAGATGATGTTAGCTCTTCCCAATACCATGTTTCTACACAATAATTCCACAGCCTTAGGACCAAAATGGCCAGGGTCAGGTCCAAAAATGCAATACTGGAGACTCCTCCTAGGGAATCCCAAATAAAGCCAGCACAGACCCCCAAACAGGCTGCCCGGAGAGGTGGTGGATGAACCATCCCTGGAGACACCCCAGGCCAGGCTGGACGGGGCTCTGAGCAACCTGAGCTGGTGAAGATGTCCCTGCTCATGGCAGGGGGGGCACTGGGGGAGCTGGGAAGGTCCCTTCAACCCATTCTATGATTCTATGAAACCCCAGTATTTGTTATGAGCTCAGCAAGGGGAGAGATCCACAGGTTCCATCTTGTCTCCCACAAGGACAGACAACACACAGATAGATGTACAAAACCTGTTTGGTGACACAAACCCCCCGAAAGGGCTCGCTCCAGCTCCCTTGCTCACCTCACTGAATATGGAAATGCTCCTTCTAAGCTCAGAATAGGAGCTCAGGCAAGTGGTGCGTCCGAACCATCCGTTACTGTGAGAATTTAGCTCATAAATACTTTGGTGTCGCGTCATTCTGCCCTGGCACCTCCTTTAAACTGCAGCTTATCGTCAGCCTTTCTGGGACCTGCCAACTTGGCTTTGGCGCAGCCCTGCGAAACTCCAAAACGCAATGCAAAAATAATTCAGGGCATTTCAAGACACAAATCTTGATACAGATACAGAGACGTTCCATTCTCGGCAGACAGCTGGTGGTTTCGCTGGTGCAGCTGGATGGGGTGAGCACAAACAAGCTGGCACTGGGCAGTGAACGCGGCGTCATCGGTTACGTCCACAGAAATTGAGGGTGCTTTGGGGCGATTTCAGTGGATTTAAGGGACCTCTGGTCTTTGGCACGCTGGAATCTTTGGTATTGATGATTGGCTCCTTTATCTCATAGAATCCTTAAAAAAATAAGACACCTTGAATACAAGTATCTGCAATTCTTTCGGTACTGTTTCTTTAATTAAAATAATAGTTCAGGACAAAACAAATCATGGCAAAATCAAATTCAGAATAATTAAGAGACTTTACAAGCCTCAAATCTCAAGTGGTTTCTCTGCTGGTGATGGTTGTGCAGCACAGTAAGGACGTACCGATCTTTCACATCGCCGTAACTCCGCAGCCCTGCGGAGCGTCACATTCAGCAGTGATGCTGAGATTTAGAAGGAAATATTCTGCCTTCCATTATTTTATTGCTCCCTCACCTCACCGACAGCGCAGCTTTTAAGTCTACTCGAGTTACCTCTAAGTTTGGCAGAGACAAAACCAGCCCCTCTTGCCCTCTCCAATTATTGTATAACCACATGGATTCTGTTGATCTCAGGAAGGAGAATTAACAAAGCATCAATCAGGCTATAAAAAAAATATAAATATTCCTATGCAGGAAACATACTGACCCTCCAATTAATACATTAATAATCATTTACTTGGAACACTAATTGCATGAATCACAGTGCTTGAATTTGATTTTGTAAAACAAAACCATCCAAAGCACAAAGGCCACGGGCGGGGGTGTCTGAGGCCTTCAGACACTCAGCTGGCTCTGACTTCAAAGGATGAATCATCAGAATCTGGTTGTTATCAGCAGAACTGGTCTGCACAACAACCGAGGTGACTTCGCCTTTCCCTGGAGGTGTTTCTGTCTCTTCGCTACAGCAAAATAACGCGGCTTGGCCGCGAGCAAAATTTACAACCTATAAACCAAGCGAAACTATTTATATAGCAAAGCTTTTCTAAAATAACCCCTGGAAGTTCTCTCATTTCTAGAGTTTCAGTAGATATTTCAGTAAGAACAGAGAAACACAAAGTATTTTCTTTTTACTCCATCCTTTCAATGTTGATACAGCAGAAAAACTCTGCAAACCTCACCCCTACACAACTATTATTCTGGGCTGTATTTGTCATTGCCACAAAATTATGCAGCTCCGTAAGTGCAGAGCAGGCCTGGAGAGTTCTGAGTGCAATCAACCCCAAACACATTTGACACAGGCATCAGAATCTGGAAACAATGAAAAGTTTGGGTATAGCCACACGAGACTAAATGCCAAGATAAATTAACCATGTAAAAATTACTGATATTGCTGTGCAGAGTGCCCCAAGTTCTTGGCCAGCGTCTGTTGTACAAATGACTATTCCATTTTATATCACCTTTAACAGAATAAAAAGCAAAACTTTTGATCAAGTCTTGCAGCTGATGCAGCTTCAAGCACCGTGAATGGCTGAGAAGGGTTCCCATTTGGTTTAAATTATGCAGCTTATTCATTAAAAGGTTCAACTCCTGCTGTGTTTTTCTCACGCCACGGTTGGAGCAAGAGCTCGGCTGTCAGGCTGGAGGTTGATGAGGGAATTGCTCGCTTGGGCCAGCTCCGCGATGGAGACTCGTCCCCTCTGTTTGATGTACTGAGCCACGGCAGCCATCTCCTCCGGAGTGATGTAGATGAACTTCCCTCTGTCATCAATCACACCTGCGGAGAGGAAAGAAAGGACCTTGAAGTCAGCACTTTGGCTCCTCTCACTTCCCGACACACATCAGTCACTTCTTTTGGAAGGGCCGTTCAAACTGCTGAGGCTGCGTTCCATATCTAGGGCAGGCGGAACGACGAGCGAGCAGCCGGGCTTTGATCTCCTCGCTGCTGCTGGGGCTTTGAGCCGGGCTACGACAACAGCCGAGTGCCGCGGTAAAACTCGTTTTGTTCGAAGTAACACGTCCTTTTCGCTGTGTGTCGCTAGCTGGGACTACTGCTGCTTCAGGTGTGTAGTTTTGGTGCCGAGGTTCTGCTGGAGCAGCAGGAGAGCCCAGAGCCCCACAGGGCCCAGCTCAGCCATTCCAACTTACCCTCTGAAAGGGAATGAAGCTCAGTTTCTATATTTCAGTTGCTCCATCAAGATCAAGAACAGACCTCTCTGTTCTTAACACAGAACCCCAGACTGGTTGAGACTGAAGGGACCTCTAGAGATCACCCAGTCCAACCAACCTGCTAACAAAGGGTCACCAGACCAGGGTCAGATCCAGGCGGGTTTGAACATCTCCAGAGAAGGAGACTCCACAACCTCTCTGGGCAGCCTGGGCCAGGCTCTGGCACCTCAAAGTGAAGAAGTTTCTCCTCATACTCAGACAGAAACTCCTGTGTTTCAGTCTGTGCCCATTGCCCCTCATCCTATCATTGGGCACCACTGAAAGGACTCTGGTTCATCCTCTTGACACCCACCCTGGAGATAATTATCAGCATAAATAAGATCCCCTCTCAGCTTCTCTTCTCCAGACTGAACAGCCACAGCGCTCTCAGTCTCTCCTCATAAGAAAGATGCTCCAGACCCCTCAGCATCTTTGTAGCCCTCGCTGGACTCAACCAGTAATTCCTTGTCCAAACAAGGCATTTCAGGACCAAATGCAAGGCAGGGCCTCATTGACATGCCCTTCACAGACCAAGCCAGGCCACACACAACCTCATGCTTTGACCTCTTTTAGGTCATTTGAATGAGTAGGCACATGTACCCCATGTACCCACCGTGGGAGCTCCTTCCCAGCCATGACCATGACACCAGGTCAGTAAACGTTTGCACTGGCGCCTTCCTCTACTTCATCCTTGGAAAGAAACAGACTGCCCAGCAATAAAACCAGACTTGTTCAGACACGCTCAGGCTCTGCTTATGTTCCAACTCCGATTGTGTGGGTACATGGCCAGGAACGAGCACCTCACTCACCTTGTGCTGGTCCTGAGCTGTTGGGGATGTTCCCCCTTAACCTCTGTATAATGTATCATAGTAACAACCACATCCCATAGTGCTTTAAACCGTAGTTTCACAGCAGCTGAAGTAGGGATAATAAAAATAACTATTTATCAAGTCCTACTAGGATCTTCTACAGTTTAAAACAGAAACGACACAGAAATCTCTCTCCACCATAGCGAAGGCATTTTCTGCACCACCTATTCAGCAGCCGAACTAAAGTGCTGTTTGTATTTTGGCTGTCACCTGTCAGCGTGCCATCTGCCATCAGGTCCTGGATTCTGTTGATTGCATCCTGTTCAGAAGGGAAAACAGAAAAAAACCTGATCAAAAGTGAGGCAAAGAACATTTCACACATTCAGATACACTACAGATGGAGGTTTATGCTTAATTCCTCAGTGAAGGACACACATCAGCATTTCCACGCAGGTGGATGCAGTAAACATGTTGGTTTTAGAAGGATGAAGCGAGCTTCTGCATTTTGGGGTGTTCAAATAATTTCCCTATCCCCAAAAGAGACTTTAATTGCCAAGTGGGCTGTCAGTTTTACAAAAAAGGGGTAGTTATACACATCTTCCCAGGGAAATGCTGTGTAGTGCCAATGCAACACCAAGTTCCATGAAATACACTTAGGTGCTTCTCCAGAACCTGGTTACACTTAATCCATTCCAGAGCTTTTCCATTTAAGAGGAAACCTCTTTTACCAAGCCAAAGAACAACTGGTTCTGTAGTTACTCCAAACATGCTGTTCCACACATTAAGGCAATATCTAAGCTCTGTTTTCCACAGTTCCACCTCCCTCCTTTTCTTGCCTTTATGGGACTGCAGAAGCAAGTTTATATACTAGATTTCAACCAGATAAATTCCCTTAACTGGCTCACTGCATGCTTAAATCAAATCCTGGCTTAAAAAAGTGAGGCAGGGGCATTGAAACCTGGATTTACAGCAGCATAAACTGCTGCGAAGAGGCACCTCGAGATCAGATTAGGTACTTAAAATAACAAATAAAGCTGTGACTATTCTTCAGAATCAAAACATAAAATGTTTAGAGAACAGAAAGAGGACAGAAGGGAATAAAAAGGACAGATAAGAGATATCACAGCGCTCAACAGGCTCATATGGGCTGAGGTACAATACTCCTCAGTAACGCACCAGAAGATGCAAGTTCTTTAATGTTGTAAGAATACACAAGCAATTGGAGCAAAACGGCTCATCTATCGTCTGCAAACATAACAACATTGTCTAATTATGCAGGCAGCCTCTGAATTTGCTTCTAGCTCTGCTTTTGATTCCCAAGCACCCCAAATGCTGTTACTGGGTTTGCAAACGCTATACGACCTGTTAGCCAACAGGCCGCTGTGCAAGTGGCAGATTGAGCACTTCTCCCCAAAAACAACCTTGCAAACCAACAACGCTTCACTGGCTGGATTATACTTTGATAAATGGCCACATTTTTAGGGCTGACTTTGCTGATCTTCACCAAACACCAAGTATTTCAGTAGTGCTGAAACACTTGCATAGGTGTTACCCTTATTTACCCACTTTCTCTCCCGTTCTTTTTAAACTCATGGCTTGTACTTGCACCCCAAACGGGAGCACTTACCTGTGTTCTTAAACCCAAATGCGAAGCCAAGTCCTCCAGCTGGATTACCTTTGTTTTCTACGGAAACAAAAGGAGAGTTACAGGCAGTTGATGAATTACAGGGTTAGCACATTTCCTTTCAAATTGAAAGTGCATTTAATGGACAAAGTAGAACCTGCCTTTCTAACTCATTTTTCCTAGTTAGTGCTTTTCTTTGATGAACAACTCTAACTTACTTAAGTTATTGAAGCCACCGTGCTCTGTGGAAAGACTGGATGCCCTGACCCACCTGGGTGAAGACTCAAACGAATTGGTCAGAGTTTATTCTGCACGTTACGGGACAGGATGAGCACAAGCACAACAAACAGGCCCAGATCCCCCTGTCACCCCAGTTCATCAGCTGCTATCTCTAATTTCTAGGATGCTACAGCAAGATCCGTTTTTGTCTGAGCAATGTTGCAAAGCGCGTTTTAAAACCATCACTGGGGTGTATCAGTGCATCCATAAAAATCCAGACGAGGCTGGCAGCTTTAAGCGCTTCAGTCTGTTTTACTAATGTAATGTGTATTAATGGCAAGCAAACACCTTATTAAAGCTGTCAGTGCTGGAACTGCTCCGCTATCAGGCAGCGCAGGGATATCTGAGAACAACGGCAGGAGCAGGAACTGCAGATTTTCATTTTGCTTTTGAAAGAGGTTCTTCCTGCGGCCTTTCTCACTCAGGACAGAGTCACCAGCGCTCACATCTGGTTTTATGCTCCTCTGGAGCTGCAGAGAGTTACAGAGAAAACACCTGGTGTGCTCGGCTGGAGCTGCTCGGTTCCTGTTTTCTTCTCTGCTAAAGTCTTGGAAACTCTTTTGTTTAGATGCAGTAAATGATGTGCTGTTTATAAGGAATTTTTTATAAACTTTTGAAAACAGTTAATATTCTGACTACATTCCTAAGAGCCATATGTCTATGGCCACATTTACATTACAGATGCAATACTTCAAACAATAAATAAATACATTTGTTGCTGTACACTGGAAGGACACTGAAGAAATAAAGCGAGGCTGAAATAGATGAATCCTTTTCATTAATAAAATCAGACCAAAAATAACAAAGCCACACACGGACTTCGCAGTCGTGAAGTTCGATGCAGCCAAGCTAGAGAACTGAATACCATGGACTGAACACATGGAACTGGAACCAGTCCATGGAATTCAGTTCTCAGAGCTGGGAACTGCCAAATTCATCACATCTTCTTTTAAAAGAATGGAGGATGGGGGGGTTGCAAAGCCACATAAACAAGGAAAACAGGATTTAAACCTTCACTTCGAGATATTCACCCTCCACGACCAAGTTTACTGCAAGTTTTCCAAGAAGAGCCCAGAGGGTGGGGTGGAATTAGGCTGCGCTCCCCACACACTGAAATAAATGACATCGCGAGGTCCCGAGCCAGCAAAACACATCCCACGTGCTTCGTGTTTTAGGGACAGGCTTAACGTTCATCGAGCCACATATACATGTCTATACTTTACTGAATTCATTTAATTTTAGGTAGGATTCTGCTGCTGAAATGGGATGAAACAGAGCAAGAGCTCCCAGGATTAAGACAAGTTGGACTTTCTTTTTCCTTATCTCGCGTCATTTTTCTTAAAGAAAATAAACCAGGAAGGGCTAAAGCCTCTGAATCCTTCACTATCCCTTCCAACCTTAATGAAAGCGGAGTTTGCTGTTTCAATTCACAGGCTGTAATTCGGAAACACCCAAATATACATGGAACAGTTTGATGGAAAAATTCCAGGCTCCTATTTCCCTGGGATTTGGAGAAAAATCCCATTTCAAACAATCCCATGAGGCAGAGCTGCAGAAAAGAGGCTGCATTTTACTTCTAACACCCTTAGGAATGAGCTCCCCCCAGCCAATTATACCAGTAACATCAGTTATTCAACACAAGAGCTAAATTCAATTTTATATTTTTAAAATGCTGTTTGCTCCTTTAATGTGTAAGTCTTTCAGACAGCTACTAGAAGCTTAGCACGGCTTCTTGATATAAGTCAGCGGATTTCTGTGAATAGAACAGAAGATGAGGGCTATATGTAATCTATACATTAAGCATACTTTCAAGATTAAAATAAAAATACTAAAACTTGTAAAAGAAAGCACTGCCCCAGTTCTGCAACTCTACATAGGAAATCAGGTGTTGAAGCGCTTCGGAATTAGGTTTTCAGCCTGTGATTAATTTCTATGATGTCAAGATGAAGTGATTAATATAAAACTATACATATGTGCTTCAACACTGAACAGAGAGCTTGTGATTAATCTGTTGGGTCCATCGCAGCCACCGCGGTGACGTGCAGAACCAGCCCCTACTGCATTATCCCTTGGAAACCCTCCCAATTTTAGCAGAGGATCCCAAGGGACACTGAAATATCCTACTGTTCTACCGACTGTTGGTCTTAACAGATGTGACCACTTCAAGGTTCCCCTCCCTTCCAAAGAAATCTCTCTGGCTTCTGTGGAAAACGCAATATTGAAATTGCCACATGGCTGCAAAATTAATTTTGCTTACTAATGAAGGCTTTCACTCCCACACTAAACATTGTCAGATAAAAATCCAGTGTCCAGTAAAGGAGGAAAGGGGATTAATTAGGACAAAAGATTTTCATCCAGTGAGACCTGGACAGGCTGGAGAGTTGTGCAGGGAAAAATTTAATGAAATAGAACAAGGGCAAGTGTAGAGTCTTGTATCTGGGCAGGAACAACCCCAGGTTCCAGTATAAGTTGGGGAACCACCTATTAGAGAGCAGCGTAGGGGAAAGGGACCTGGGGGTCCTGGGGACAGCAGGGTGACCATGAGCCAGCACTGGGCCCTTGTGGCCAGGAAGGCCAATGGTACCTGGGGTGGGTTAGAAGGGGGTGGTCAGTAGGTCAGAGAGGTTCTCCTGCCCCTCTGCTCTGCCCTGGGGAGACCACACCTGGAATATTGTGTCCAGCTGTGGCCCCTCAGTTCCAGCAGGACAGGGAACTGCTGCAGAGAGTCCAGCGCAGCCACCAAGATGCTGAAGGGAGTGGAGCATCTCCCGTGTGAGGAAAGGCTGAGGGAGCTGGGGCTCTGGAGCTGGACAAGAGGACACTGAGGGGGGACTCATTCATGTTTACAGATATATAAAGGGTGAGTGTCAGGAGGATGGAGCCAGGCTCTTCTCGGTGACAACCAATAGTAGGACAAGGGGTAATGGGTTCAAACTGGAACACAAAAGGTTCTACTTGAATTTGAGAAGAAACTTGTTGGGGGTGAGGGTGGCAGAGCCTGGCCCAGGCTGCCCAGGGGGGTTGTGGAGTCTCCTTCTGTGCAGACATTCCAACCCGCCTGGACACCTTCCTGTGTAACCTCATCTGGGTGTTCCTGCTCCATGGGGGGATTGCACTGGATGAGCTTTACAGGGCCCTTCCAACCCCTGACATTCTGGGATTCTGTGAAATGCATTTGGTTTTTGATATACTGTTAGTGGAGAAAGAAACAGATCAAAAGTGGAAATCCTCACAAACACACGACAGTTTTAAATAATCAACCCCACAACAGCATGAAAGGGCGACTAACACACCCCGTTAAAAATAAGTGATCTCCTTAAACATCCCTCCCAAACATTACGACAACACTGGGAATTGCACGGATGAAAATAGGAAAAGAAACTGCAGGAAAAGTCTGTAGGAAAATGCCTGCTGAACTGAGATGCAGAGATTGGTCTTCTAAGTCAGTAACTGATGTTCACAAACAAAAACGCCTGAAAATCCTAAATCCCCATCACCAGCAAACATCGCTGTTCATAAACAGGTGCAGAGTTTGTAACATCTACCCATAGGAAAGAGGAGAAGAGCTACAATCCTGCCCCAAAAAGCCAAGACGCAGCTATAATTACAAACCATTTTAACAATGACATGCTCATGCATGGTTAATTAAATAATGCAGACTTTTTCTATGGTATCACTTTTGTTACTTGTTGAATATTTAAGTAAATCAAAGAGGAAGCGAAGATTTCACTTCTTTCTGCAACTCAGCTTATTGACAAAGATATTTTACAAGTATGGAAGGAGCAGAGAGAGCTGCGGTCGCTTACCTTAACGTATTCCAGAAATTCCAGCAGAAAACTGCGAGACTGCATACAACAAGGAAAGCAATTGTTATTTTAAAGTCATTAAATGCATCACAAACTCGGTGAGTACAAATATTATTTATGATAGATATTTTCTAAGACAGAATATAGCTCAAGCACAATTTGTGTTCAGGTGTTTTCTGAAAGGACGTTTTATTCTCTCATCAAACATACCCTGAAATAACCACATCTGGGTGTGTTGTGTGTTAAGTTACATGTGTACACGAGGGGCATTTTGTCCAGAGGTGAAGTGCTATTCAGGTGAAACCTCCTGCAGATGGCCAAGGGCACACACAGCTGTGCGACACGGGTGGGGGCTCAGGCCGTTTTCAAAGCTACGCACCCAAAATCCAGCATTTTAATATCAGCAGCTCCATTTTCAAAGGAAATACAAACTACGTACACTAAAGTGAACAGATCAAGTTCCTCTGCAATCCTGCCAATCAATCAGCCTTAATTAAATGCTTAATTCTGCACTCAGGATGTTAATTTTCAGCAGGAGGCTGGGCACACCAGCCTCAACAACACAAGGCACCAGGATACTAAAATGCTTCTGTCTCCAAATAACGATGTGCCTGGGAGAGCTTCTGAAGATGACTTTCAAATCATCTATTATTAAAGTATTATCTCTCTACTCCTACCACAGATAAGTTTTGTTGAGATCCGGGCATCGTCAACTGCCTGCCAGGCTTTTTTTTGCATGAGGAACACCCTTCTCTGTTCCTACTTATAGAAAGATTAATTTTTCCTTGACAGACAGCTGCAGGAACATAGAAAATAAACACTCTAGCTTTAAAGACATTCTAAAGTGGAATAATTCAATCTGATCTTCTAACAGGCCAGGCACACATTTTTGAAGGAATTTCCAATAGTAAGTACGCATTTCGCCGTTCTTAGGAAATTCCATCACCAGAAAGAACTTCTCTTGGTGTTAATCCTGGCATGATGGAGGGATTCCTCTCAGTGGGAACAGTCCGTAGTGAGAACTTGTGATTAATGCCAAGCGTTGTTGGCTCATTACAAGCTCCTCAGCCCAAAACCACTCTCAGTCACGCTAAGGACAAATCCATTCTATTCAACAGGGTCATATTAGCTGAGGAGTAAACGCAAACTGAAAAAATACTTATTGTGGAATGCACCGGGCACCTCAAATTTGGCAGCTATGACCCGAGAGTAATTTCTGCATTTGACAGCAATTAAAATGAGTCTCATAGGTTTTCAGCAGCCCGAAGAAGAACGCTGCCTCCCACAACAGTGGAACTTGTTCGTGTTTGCTGTGATATCATGTAAAGCAGGACATTTCAAGCAGCATCCCCAGCAGTGTGTCTGCAGGCAGCCGCAGCAACAGCGCGTTAGGAGGTTATGCAGAGGTTTAAATACTATCGACCATAGAAACAATTCGCAACACTGAATGCAGAGTTTTCCAGCCCACAAGAACCTGTTGTTGTGTCCTGTGAGTTCTCTTAGCAAAAGCCTTTTAAGAGACGAGCTTGGTTTTTCATTTGATTTCACAGCAGCTCTGTTTGTCTAGAAAATAAAACCAAAACCAAGCAATTTTCGCACTAGCAAACTCCAAATTTAGGCTTGCTTTCCTCTGGCCCATTGTACATGGGTCAGGCAGAGCTGACGACAGCAAAAGATTATCTGAATTCCAGAATGAGTTTCTTTCAGTCCTTAGATGAAGGGATAACTGATTTCCAGCAATATGCAGATGCCTCTGCACTCTTGTAGGAGTCTGGGATGAGGAACTGTAGCGTTCCCCAGGAAATACTCCAGGTTAACCTGTGCCACGGACACAATTTAGTCTTTACAAGCAAAAATATTTGGCTGACTCCCGCTTTCAAGTTTATTTTACATGGGACAGAATGGAATAAGGCCAACTTGAGTCTAACAAAGAGAAAGGAAGCTGCAGCACCAGCCCAGCACACGTACCTCTTCCTCTGTCATTGATTCTTCAACCCCTTCCTCTTCAACTACAAAACTCTCCTTCAGCTTCAGGTACTCTTCATACTCTCTCTTCTCCTCTTCTTCCTTTGCCTTCCTTTTTTCCTCTTCCTGGACAGAAAAGATGACAAGTGGTCAGTTTGCTGCTCTCCTAAATCAGGTTTCGTTTTAAGTAAAGTAGCATCTTCCGTCAGGTTTTACTAGGACAGACAGCAGATAAAACGTTTCTAAAAATGAGTCTAAGTTCTCCCTTGATGGCATCATTAATTTCACAAGGGAGTAACCACCTCACACGGCAGCGTGAGCCTGCACACAATGCACCAAGCTGGTTCTTAGCAGATCTGACCCAGGGGAGAAAACCTCTCTTATATAGCAACCTGCTCTCTGAATTTGCATGAATATGTTTCTCCTGTGGGTCCCGTGACAGGAAGTCCCTGCTTCAAACTGCACTTTGATGCAACAGCCACATTTTGGGTAACTGGCCCCAGTTCTGGTCTGCCACATGCTGGTGTGCACTGGGAGTGATCATGAAGACTGGAGTTTAACTGGTGTCCGTCTGTGCGTGGCCTGTAAAAGAGTTCAGTAAAATCTCTTTCATATCACATACAGGCAAACTATGTCTACATGGAATGTAAAGAACTGTATGAAGTATTATAGGCACAGAAGACAAGGTATGACTGTATTAAAAAATGGGTTTTTTACACGTTTGATTGTTAACTAAAACCTCCAGGCTCTGCTTTAGTTATTTGCAATAAAAATTGAATGTTACCTACCGGAATGTTAGTCTTAAAAAAATAATAGTGCCAACCCAGGAGACTCCAAGCACATCAGTGGAATCACAGAATCATTTCGGTTGGAAGAGATGCTCAGGATCATCAAACTCAAGCATAACCCCACTCTAGCACTGAACCATGTCCCTGAGAACCTCATCTAAACACCTTTTCAACCCCTCCAGGGATGGTGACTCCAGCACTGCCTGGGCAGCCTGTTCCAATGCCCAAAAACCCTCTCCGGGAAGAACTTTGTCCTAATAAATGGTGATGTATACAAAGTGATGTAGAATCATCACACATTCACAAAGCAAAACTGTGATTAAAAGTTTTGAAATGTGACAGATTACTTAAAACAAACGTTTCAAACAAGACCAGGTTTTTAATGGGAGCTCATCGATTTGCAGCTTTCCAGGATTTGCTTTTAAAATCTGTTTAGCTCTTTCCAAACCACTTTACACGTGTAACTTCACCCAGAAGAAAAATGTTTCCTTACACAATGGTTTCTTCCGCAGATTAATTTGTGTTGGTACAATGAGATTCCATTTTGACCGGCCTCTGTTCGCTGTCACATTGCAAAGGCTTGATTAAAACTTGGAAAGATGAGTTCTTCAAATTGCGGTGACAATCTCTGCGCATTCCTTTGCTATTAGCACAGGAACTGATCTCTTAAAGAACAATTATATTGATTTCTAAACGCTTGCCATGCTACATCTTTGACACTAATATGGTAATTGCTTCCTTAAGTGGCTGCAAAGCAAACACTTGTTCCATTAAAACAGGAAGAGATAGCAACATTAAGTATATTGAAAAATGTCCATATTAAAAAAGATGCCATGTATGGTCAAAACCAGCAATGGTTGTGGGAGGGTTGCTCTTCAATAAAAACTGAACAGAAAGTGTATTTGGTTCCAATTGTATTTAATCGAACTCCCATAAAGTCACAAGAAGAAATGCTACCAACACAGAAGTACGAGGAAAACAGGACTGAGAGGATCTTACTGTTTGTGCAAAGTCAAAACCGTTCTTTAAAACACCAGAGATCTGAGGAAGCTCTTGAGACAAAACAAGACCATGTTCTATGTCATTTATCACTGTAATGATCATTAGCAAAAGCCCAACAGCAGATTTTTTCCTTATAGGAGCTACAGGTGCCAACAGCAACGTAAGCCTATTTCATCTGGAAGTGGCAGCACTCGTTCCTTTCTTGTAAAGGCATTACGTTTAATCACGTTGGAAATACAAGACTAAGGTTCTTCGCCTGGTCTATTACAGAGGTTGAAATGCAAAAGGATTTGAAATGAGGAAAAATAATAACCACAAAACCTGGAAACTGCAGATGATTCTAAACAAAAAAATAATCACAAGACGGTGTCCCATTTATAACCGAGGGCAACAATAACTAAGAAATATTTTCCTGTTTCTGGAACATGTAACGACAAATGAACAAGCCTCATTCCTACCCAAAGAACAGGACCTTCAATTTTACTAAAGCCCAGCAGCCCATTACTATCAGTACTTCTATTTCCAACACGTGCAGAAAAGCATCTCTGCTGTGAGATTGGCAAAGCACTCACTACCAGTCCCTCTTTTGTGTTCTCCTTAAATGAGGAGTTAATTTTCCAGATCCCAAACTTTGATGCTATGATCAGCAGAGCATTTTCAAGCGGTCTGAGCCGTTGCTTTGGTAGTTAAAGCGCATCAGCCCTCAAAGCCTCATGTTTTATGGTGGTTGTAGCCTCTTCCATAATACTAAGTATTTCCAGATGCTTTTTCATCCCATAACTAAAAATCCCAGTCCCTTCCTGCACAGTCTCACAGGCTTTACTACTCAAATTCACCTACAATTCAATCTGTAGAATAAAGAAAGCTTTAGCTAAACTGGTTCAAAGCCAAGAGGAGAGATGAATGAAACTGAGCGCAGCGCTTGCTTTGTGCAAGTCACACCGGGGGCACTCAGCTCAAATATAAATGTGAAAAACCTCACATTTTGGTTAGTCAGGCTTCTTTGCCCTCCCCCCATTCTGATCTCATTAACTGCTGTGGAGTTCAGTGGTAAAACATGTGGCTCGGAGGAGCGATACCAGCTGGGCCACCTCCCTTCATGGGTGGGGTGGTGGGGAAATCCCAGCAGGGTGGAAATTTGGCAACTGCAGATGCTCACCTTCAGCCGCTTGCCTTTTTTTCCTTTTGCATCTTTTTTGAAGCAGGTTTGCTTCTCTTCTCACCCACCTAAATGTTACCCAAACTGACGGCTTGCTAGAGTGTAAAGGATTTTTAAAAATCAGTTTACTATCCTGCATGTGAGAATAAACTCTCCCATTTTGATCACGTCTTTACTGGGGGAAAAAAACCCCAACAGACTAATCACTCAGACCTTTCTCTCTTCACCTCTTTTTCTGACAAAATGCCCACATTATCACTGCTGGATGAGTCTCATGTGTCGCCTTGTGTACCAGACAAGATTCCAGAGCTCTGTGCAGCCTGGGGGTCTCCAGCACTCTGGGAAACACTTTCCAACACCCTAACTTACCCCTCCCTATTAATTATAGAATCACTTTGGTTCCAAGAGACCCTCAGGGTCATTGAGTCCAACCATAACCCAACTCTGGCACTACCCCATGTCCCTGAGAACCTCATCTCTCTGTATTTTAAACCCCTCCAGGGATGGTGGCTCCACCACTGCCCTGGGCAGCCTATTCCAATGCCCAACAACCCTTTCCATTATGAATTTTTTCCTATTATCCAATCTAAACCTCCTCTGGTGAAACTTGAGGCCATTTCCCCTCATCCTATCACTTGCTACTTGGGAAAAGAGACCAACACCCTCCATGCTGCCACCTCCTTTCACATAGTTGTGGACAGCGAGAAGGTTCAGCCTCCTGTTCTCCAGGTTGAACAGTCACAATTTCCTCAACCGCTCCTCATAAGATCTGTGATAATATCTCCAGTCTGGTCAGCACCCCCTTCCCACTGCACCCAGTCCCAGTCCTGCCACTGCTCTCCAGGCTCCCCCTGTCCCACCTGCCCACCAAGGCCCTGGATTTGCTTTGAGGCTCCTTTCAGCTCATCACCTTCTGTTTCGGCCTCTTACCTTGATCCCAACAATTATTTCCACGACATTAAAAACATTTGTTGTGCCAACTGCGCAAAAGCTCAATCTTTACCCGGTGAAACCCACAGTGTCTTGAACACTCCCAGGCTTCCAGCTGAAAGCAAAGCTTGACTCTTGGGATCACAAATCCTTCTGGCGTTTGGGATGCTGCTTGAGGAACTGCACCGTTCCGGTTGACAGATTACAGCCTTTGAAGGTTTATTTTAGCAAACGGGGAGGACCGTATCGTCCGGCAAGATACTGAGCCACTGTTTCTAGCTTTCACTGCAGTAACCCATTTAAGGTGACACTGAGTCTAAGTGATATCGGCCTGCAGAGTAAGTAGCTTTTCTGAGGGCTTTGCCTAAGCAGCTTTCCCCAAGAGGAAAGTGCTCGTTGTGCGCTGGGCCAACTCTGCTCCAAATCGGATAAAAACCCAACTTGCTGACAAACAAATCATTTCCAGGCAGCTTATTTGAGTGCTAAGTGGAAGAGATCTCATTGCTAGGGAGGAAGGCAAAGCAAACCCTGGACTCTGTTCAGCCACCACCTCCTACCAGTCGTTCCTGGTTTGTGGCTGTTTCCTTAATATGCAGAATGAGGAAGAACAAACCAGTTCCTATGCCAAACGCTTTGAGGTTCATGGACCAAACAGACCTTGGATAACATCCAGTTTTCATGCTGTTAGTGCAGGTTCTGCAGGAAGCGAAAAGGAACTTTGATCATTTGGCATAGCACAGATGGATCTGTAGGATTCCTCCCCAGTACCCCAGGGTTTAGACACGAAATTTAAAAAAATACCTTTAGAAAGAGAGAAAACGTGTTTCTTACCAGTCCTTATCCCCTCAAAACCAGAGTAGAAAGAGTACACTTGAAGGCTGATGCTTAAACTGAAACTATAATATGTAGTAGCCTCCATCAGCCTCCAGAAACGCACTGTCGATGTATAACTAGCAGATATAAATGTCAAACAGATCATGAAAAGCTCTGCTGAGGGGCACACAAATCATAACGTTCACATAGCACCACATGTAATGCGATAACTCCATGATCAAACACTTAGTGCCTATTCTTACATGATCAAATATAAAATCAAAGCACCTAAACTTCAGGGGTCTTAGTTCTCAAAAGCTTCAACAGGATCCCCAGGATCACAAGCAGATCCTCCATTTCTATAGCTCTAAACATCCAGATCATTTTTATTTAGGCACTTAAACACAAAACTGAAAGCCTAAAGGAAACTGCCCCGGTTTGGAAAATTTGGGGACAGCTGTAGTTGAGCAATATAGATCTTGTTTTAACGTGAAAGTGAATAAACACCAGTCCGCACTCCTTTTATTTCTGGAGCAATCTGCAAGGTTTTGTATGAAGACGCTGTCTTGCAACATCAGAGGAAGTTCGCTCTCATTGATAAGGTGGCGGTTGGTAAACCATCTCACCACTAAAAAACTCCAAGAGTGAAAGGGAAATCCCCGGGGTAAAGCGGCGCTGAAGCAAATGCCAATTGTAAAGGAGCTTCCTCACCCGCAGAGCCAATCAGGTCAGCAGAACGCTGGAAAGGAAACTTGAATTTAAAAATATATGAGCTGGTTTGCAACACTGGAGCCAAGGGGCAACCACGTTTTATTTGTATGCGCATACAAATCTATTTAAATAGAACCAGGGGGTTATTTTTCACAAGAATATGCAAGATTTTAGCCCAAATAACTTCCATGAAGGTAATGTTCCTGCTTGTACTATAGCGTTGGGTATACTTGCCCCAAAATAATTGGAGAGAAATATCCATTTGCCTATAAAACAAGGTGGGTTTTCATCTGACTCGAGAATTCAATATTTCCACTAGACTCCATACCTCAGGGTGTGAAAGGGTTAACAGTCCTTATCAAAGATCAACACTGGGGAATTTCTAGGAGATCTGCACACTGCAACATGTTGTTTCTCTCCTCCTGAACTTCTTTGGTTTCCCTCCTCATCTGACAAAACTTTTAGATGGTTTTAATGGTGCAGGAATCGCCTGTTGCTGTTGACTGGGATTGAGCAATTAGTTTAAGGCTGTAGCTGGAGCTCTGAAAGGAAACTCCACGCAAAGCCAATCTCAATGTTCACAATTTTGGTGGCACTTCTTGGCAGAGACACTGAAAAAAAGGTTCAACTGAAATGCAGCCAACAAAGCTGGTTGTGCTCGTTTGGAGACGCCGCTGTATCTGCAGAAATACTCTGGTGCAATGGAAAAGGAAGGGAAAAATGAAGCTATCTGACAACCATAGCGTTTCTCAGACAAACTTTAGTGATGAACTCTAAAATCCTTGTGGTTTATGGGATGCTATGAAGGACAGTTATCAAATTGTCTCCAAAAATCATACAACCAGCTACAGTCTGTTTGTTATGTCATGACTATCAGTCACTTCTCGAGCTACCATTTGTCATTTTGCATTTCGATCTAACTTACACAGGGGGACAATATCATCACGTGCAGTCCACAAGGGCTTATTCTTGACAAAGTGCTACTTGTGGAAATAAAGAGTCCTTTCCCTAGAGGAACATATAAATGCCATTTTATCCTATGTACAATATATTTAATGATCCCTTTATCGCTTACAGGGGCCCAGACGAGAGAGGCAGCATCTTTTACAGCAGACAATCCGTCTGTAACAAGATTTGAAAGATAAGATGTTGTGATCATAAAGACACGCACAGTAATCAAGTCTCTATTAATTCTATTTATTTCCCCTCCTACCATCCAGTCAAGACTAAACCACCAAAGTCTTGTTATTACCAAGTTCCCTGTAATAGTGTTTTCTTTGCTGACTGAAGCAGGAACTCAAGCAACGCTGCCTAAACATGTACAATTTGTTGAATTGTTCTGCTTCCACTTAAAGAACTGGATGAAGACAGACTTCAAATTACTAGAAACAGCCGAGGATGGACATTAAATATTGTCAGAGACATTTACTGCGACCCACGCTCAAAATGTTCTGCGGCTACTGGGTTATTGACTTGTCTTAGACACAAGGAAAATATAAAATATTGAAAATACTTTCCTCTGAGCAGCAGAATAATGTTTGTGATGTAGCTGGGTTTGCTGCCCTGATAACGACTGCTGGAAAGAACAAAGAAATGAACCAAACAAAGGTTAAAATTACAGATTGCAGTAGCCAAGGAAGTTATTGCCGAAAGAGAATAGCAAACTAGATTTAGGCATCTGAGCAATTTTCAAAATTCTAGTAAGCAGCCCTTGGGACTGTTGAGCACAACACTTAAAACCTAAAATAAAGACACCAAAGCCTTCGTTTATATTCCTCTTTTATCACCGAGCTTTCTGACAAAACGTCCACATTATCACTGCTGGATGAGTCTCATGTGTCGCCTTGTGTAGCAGACAAGAGATTCCAGAGCTCTGTGCAGCCTGGGGGTCTCCAGCACTCTGGGAAACACTTTCCAACACCCTTACTTACCCCTTCCTATTAATTATAGAATCACTTTGGTTCCAAAAGACCCTCAGGATCATCAAGTCCAACCATAACCTAACTTTCCTCATTCAACCAAAATACTCAGGATTAAAAAGATTAAACATGTGAATAAGCACCTTCTGTGTGAAGAGACCCCTAGTTAGAATTTCACCCTTATTTTCTCCTCAACTTTTCAACCGTGCCTGACGGATCCTGATTGTTCAGCCACACTGTGAAACCCCAGGTCAGACCTGGAGGCATTTAACAGGATAACATCTCTGTCCTCTAGAGCTTCTTTCCAGCAGGTTGGCTGAGCTCAACTGCAATTTATTTAGCAATTCAGCTGCCGCACTGGAAGGAACGGAAAGTTTGTTCATTAGCCTCCTCTAAAGGAAGTGACACTTAAAACAGTCATCAAGCCAGTGCACCCTCCTAATTCCCCATGGGGTATTGGAGTCATTTGGTTAATTTCGACCAGGTTTTAAGGATATTAAATTCCCAGAAATCTAGGAAAAAATATATTTAAAAGAAAAAGAAATGAAGGGACTGGGTGGCAAAAAACCACTGGAATTAATCCACCACTGGAAGGAAACTTGCTATCTGAGTTACCTGTTATGCCAAGCCCCACGGCAAGCAAGATGGGTGATAGACGCGTGATTTAGAGCTCATCTTGCCTCCTTCTGAACTGGGAGAAACAGGAAATACTCAGGAGAAATGCAGAGTAGTCACAGGGACCAGAAGTTGCTGCTACTGAAGTGTGTGGGCAGGGGAAACGCAGCAGACAGAGCCAGAGGACGCCAGGGCTGATAGTTGTGCTGGTAGGAAACACCTTGGCCCAAGCACAGGAGGGACTCGGATTAACCGACATCCCTTATCCAACCTCAGGGTTTACTCTTTGCCTACTACCAGGTGTAATTCTCACTTTGTACACTTCTCTCAGAAGGGCAGCTGTAGAACAATGGGTCCCCTGGAAGTTTGTTCAAGTTGCTTTATAAGTTAAAGTCTCAGACCATGCTATACATCCTGATGGTGTAGTATTGACATTCTCCTCATCCATTTTGATTTCTGAAATTCAAGGGCCTTCTATTGATGAAAAGGAAACAACAGAATGTTCAGCAGATATAGGATTTTAGGACGGATAACCCCAGAAGTAAATGTACATTCTACAATAAGATCTCATGGATATAATCTACGTGTGTAACGTATGGAAAAAATTAAAATTGCTTTTTCCTGCCTTTGTGCCCCCAACAGAGGAAAGGAAAAATTGCATTTTCCTCTTTCAAAATGTTATCAGCAACACACTCCACTTATACAACCCACGCTTCGAATGAATTAAAATAAATGTGCTCATTACAAACCAGACACACACATTTCCACGCATGTTTAAGTACCCCAGAAAATCCACACTGAAAGCTGGGGGCTCTGCTCCCCTGGGACGGCAATTATTCAGCACTGGATCGTGCAGAACACCTCGGTCCTCGCCTCCAGAAGCACATTGCAAAGCTACCACACAACTTGCTCGAGCAGCAGAGAGCGTGAAGCTTGTTCTCGGTTCTTCACCAGCAGCACTGATGCCCAAAATACCCAAAAGCAGCTCCGAAATAAGTTGGCCTCCCTCACTGTATCCAACAAAAGCATTTCACTTGCACAGAAGCTGTTTTTCTGGGTCGCTCCTGCAAACACACACCTTTGTATGCATAGTTTAGAAATCTTTAATCGTGAAGCACGTCTACGTTTGTATAATTAGAATAATATAATATAACTTTACCCAACAGTTGCAAAATCGGTTGCTGATGTGTCTCACTTTCTGCCCGGCTGGTTACAGCTGTCAGGAGCAGCTCAAACGCGCGTGATGGAACAGGGGCCTGGTCAAGCTGCAAAATCATCTTCCTTAAGCCACACTCCAAGTCAAAGTCCTGAGCAAGCTGCTCTACCTGGACACGGTTTGAGCAGAACAGAGCAGACGGTTGCCTTTCAATCTACATTATTCTACAATTCTGTGATAACCAAACTCCTCTTATCAACCACCAAGCAAGCAACCCCCAAAATTTCTCTTGCGACAATTCCTTCCTTCACGTACGTGCACTTCAACACCTCCCGGACAAATTTATGGCCAACTTTATCAGCTACGTTTGTCAACATAACAAGTTAAGCAAACAATCTGTCACCCTGGCTGGCAGCAGTAGCAGATTTACTATCAGGAGATTGGGTTTCATTTTGCGCTGGACTCGGCCGTGGGTGGGTGTTCACTGCTGTGTGTGCATTGATGTTTGGAGCAGTCTTCACTTCTGCCAAGCACTGGAAGGATCAATGCTGGGATGTACGGTTGAAATAACTGAGCGTTACTGTCATTCAAATAAAATGGAGCAACAAAAAAAAAGCCAAATTAAAAAATGTAGAACTAGAAATGAAAGGCAAAGGGGGTTCTGCTGATCAGAGAACTTACACAGATCAATCTCAAAGGCAAATCTGTACAAAATTTCCATCTACAAATACAACCAATCCCACCTGCCGTTCTTCCTCCAGACGTATTCTCTCCTCTTCTTTCCGCCTTTCCTCCTCTCTTTTTGACTCAAGTTTTTTCCGTTCTTCTCGTTCTGCTTCTTCAGCCTAAAAAAAAACCCCAAACCAAAGCCATTACTCTTCCTGAACAGACATTTTCAAACTTCATATTGTGATACGATGGGGGGTTTCTTAATGTCTTCCTAGATGCATGTTCAGAAAGAAACGGTAAAGACAATAATAAAGAAATCATTATCATTTAACTCCCTGCACCTTGATCTGTAGCACATTTAACATTGTGGTTTAGAAATTACCCTTCTCACTGGCATTATCTGCATCTCAATGAGGGTTTAAGCCTTGAATGTGCATATGAGCTTATTATTATAGTGATATTATGTAATAAAGTGTCGTGACATTCCATTTCTCCACACTTAAAATTTAGTTAGAATGGACTCTAAGGAGGGAGGTACATTCAAATCTATCATTAACCTGGGCAGAAACTATTAAAGGAAAAGCTCTCTTCAAATCATCTTATAATGTGTTTTTAAACCAAACCTATCAAAGAGATTGTTGCGAGATGGGGAAAAAATATAAAAGGGTGTTTAGTGTATTGTTTAGAGATATTTTTAGATTCAGTCTCTTCAGGATACTTAAGGTTGAAAATATAGTAAGAAAACAAGCAGAAGTCATCCAAATGGAGGATTTGTGGCTTTAAATGTGTCAGAGCAAAGGCTCTAAGCGAGGAATTTATCTGTCTACACGGGAAAATAAACATCAGCATGGTTTAAAATGAAACAAAAGATTCCTCGCTCCGCCAACCGCTACTTATCTAAATTCATTCGACTTTGCTCAAATTTTCCACAATAAAAAAGAGTCTAATTAAACAGAATGAATATGGAAAGTAATGACAAAATGGTTAAAGCGTAGAATGAGTGAGAAAAGGACCGTAATGGAAGTTTATATACAACATAATAATCAAGTTTATTATCAACTGCCTTATCTGTTCTGGAAAGCAGAAACTGGATTTAAACCTCTCAAAATTGGGTTTCACAAGCTTTGTTTGGAACCTCCACGCATTAGAAATGTCGGTAGTTTCCTAAAACCTCTCTTTTTGTAAGACGTGTCAAGTCCGCCCTGCACTCCAGCCTCTCTTAAGCAAAGGCTCTATCAGTTTTATCTACTTCTTGCAAGCCCACGTTCCAAGTTACAGAACAATATAGGACTTGCAAAAAAATATATAGAACAACTAAAAGGAATTAATGTATAACCTGCTGCCATCCACGAGCACATTTCAGAAATTAAGATTCAAAAGGCCTTCCCTGGAATTAACAGCAAAATGCTGGGCAAAATGGAAAAAGTGCAACAGTATTTAAGTACTTTTATACACAGATTTGAGCAAGAACAACCAAAAAGTTACAGTGTGTTTGCTCTGCATACTCGGTCTCTGTTTAAGGGCCAAACTTCTACTAAAATCTGTCTGCACCACAGTTTTCAGTGGATTACAGGGTCTACTTTTCATCTCCCCCAATCCATAGACACAATAAACACCGCTAAACACAGAAAAAGCCATGCAAAGATTTTGCACTCTGAGAGCACATGAAAAACGCCGCTCAGAACCGCCCATGGTTTTGGTCACAGCCCCAGCGATACAACAAAGTGCTGTGGGCTTGAGTGTATCTTTAAGGGGAGACAGCACTGCAAACCAATGGAAACGTGCAGTAAAAAGCCCACGAGAACGCCAGAGAACCTCAGGGAAAGAAAAAGAGACACGACTTTCCACGGTCCTCTTGGGATACGACATAAAAAGCTCAATTTAAATTTTTAAGAGAAAACCACAACCCCTGTAGCGATGACAGTGTCTTTACCTTTCTGGGGTGTCTGTCATCACCAGTTCTTTGCTGAGAGCTGCTATTCAAGCTCTGCTCCAAGCTCTAGACGTGGCAGGAAATTCTTACCTCTCTCTGTGCTTTTCTGGCTTGTTTCTCTTCTAATTTCCTCTGCTTCTTCGCTCCGATTTTCCCAGACACCTGAAATTCTGGCACCTCCTCAGCATCATCTTCCTCTGCAATGTGACATAAGTGACAAATTTGACATCGCCTGTAAAACGTCCCTTTGAGAAACTTCGCTGCTTGCTAGGAAAGCAGCAGCAGATGAAAAGGAGACACACATACATTTCAGACAAGACCTATTAGATGGAAAAAAGCAAAAAAGAAATCGCACCAGACTGCCAAAGCCACAAAGTAACAAGGCAAACACACGCTCAAGCGAAGCCAGAGGTAAAAATTTACATGATCATTTGGAATAAAGCTTTTCATAAACATTTTCTGCTTTCCACAATTCAAAGTAGACTTTCTTTCATACACAAAATGTGCTCATGGTTGTCGTTAACACCCACCTGCAGAGAATTTCTTCCCAGTTACCTCTAAGCTCAGCACAACAGGCTGAGTTCAAAAGTGGGATTCAGGTGCACGCTACTCACCCACTAGTTCTAGCTTGATATAATATAACCAACCTTTTGGGAGGAGGAAAACAAAATCCCTGCAATGCAAATCTTGGGCTTGACTGCAACAAAACTACATGTAAATAGCTCCCTCTTGTATGACAGGTGGTTGTTTCTAAAGATGATTTCTGCAACTGTGGAATGGGAAAGCGTCACGCCCAAACGGTGTGCAAATATAATGTATTTCTGCTCACCCAGGGACTAAGACTAAAGAGTTTTTATAAACTGCTATTTCCTCCCCTTCACCCCAGACCATGAACATCTGGCCACTTTATTTGCTGATCTAAATTAGCCCTTGATCCTACAACACAAGAGCTGTGGATTGACCTGAACGCTCTAAGAGAAACCGCCGGCTCACTTCATGGAACGCTGCACAATATGTAGAGATTCACGCATCTGAATCGGTGAACGGAATAAAAATGAAACATCTTTAATGCACGGACCCCTTTTTGGCTGAAATAATTTACGCTTTCAGCACCCACAGTGCTGTTACGCTCGAGGCTGAATTCAGATCCACGCACTTGGAGTCTGCTGGGTAACCTGACGAACGGCACTGCCAGGTCCTGCCGTATTCCTGAAATGCGGCATTGGTTTAGGGGAAAACTGCAGGGGAAGTTCTTCCATGATTAAGTTTTATCCATCATCACTGGCGGAGAAAAAACAAACAAAACAAACCATTCTCCACTCACACAACCCCCAAGGCCTTGGTTTCTACAACCGGGCTAACAAGAGGAAATTAGAAGATAAACAAGCCCATCGTGTTTGATAACCAGAGAACCTGGCCCCCTTTTTCTGGGAACCCAAAAAGCTGCTGTTAAAGGAGCATATGGATGAACGAGACCCACCGTTCTTTTCCATGTAGAATTAGGTTTGGAACACTCCTGTTTTACTAATTCCAGTACAGAGTATGGTACTATGGTTAAGCCACTGAGACACATCATCAGAAATAAATGTAACTGAGAGCTGTGTAGGTGGCTCTCAAATAACAGAGCTGTTTGCAGAATATGGAAGTTAATTTGAGGCAGCCTCGGTGAATTGGGCTTCAGAGAATTACTGGTATCTGACTACTGGGATGATCAAAAGGGTTCCCCCTTCCTACACCGCAAACAAACAGAGCAAAAAGGGCCACTCAGACTTGGCATAGTTGCTTCTACAATTTTGCTGAAGCATAAAGCAACTGTTTATATTTTAAATAGCAGGCCGAGGGGAGTTCCAAACACAACGGGTGAGCAACCCAGCTTCAGCAGTTATTACTCCAAAATTAACAGTTCAACGCTGGTATTATTATCTAGAAAATTATTTCAGGAAAACATCGCAAGTATAAAACACCATCCATGACGTAATTCAAGCTGAGGCTCGGAACACTTCTCAGATTTCATCTATATTAAGAGCACCTGAGGCAGAGGTCAGGCAGAAGTCTAGCAAAGCTTTTAAAGTCTTTTTCCAGTCCTGGATCAAACATTCCTTTGTTCAGTTGCATTTACTTTCCTCCCCTTTGAAGCATCTGATGTGATCCCTTAAGTCCCACTTCCTCCAAGCTCTTTCTAGCACATGGAGTTAACATCCAACAAAAGGCAGAGGCAGCGGTGCAGCCGCAGCCCGTGATTCAGCAGAGCTTTAAAGGTCAACAACGCACTAAACCTGGCTGCAATAAACATGAGCTAAATAAACCTGAACATGCTGACGAGAATATAAGCACGTGGTAAAAGGATTTACGGAATGAATTGGTTATTAGAGCAGAATAGCTGCATCAAAAGCAGAGTGGATGCTGCACACAGCCAGCAATACGCAATTTAACATAAAGAACCTATAGTTTCAGCAGCTTTTAACAATCACTTTTCACATATTTATAGTTGCCAACACAAGCCCACCTAACAGGGGGTCAGTCCCTGGGAACACGTGCTCCATCTGCTTCTGTGCTTCAAATGGGATGCAAGATGTTCAATTTATTGTGCTCACTTGTGAAGGCAGTTTGTCATCACCAGAGCACTGGGGTTGGCCAGTCTATATAAATACTCAGTTGGGGAACCCAATGACATCAGACATCATCGTATAGCTGAAGCTCAAAAAGTAGTTTTGTTTGAATGGGTGACCTTATTGCGGCCTTTCTGTACTTAAAAGGGGCTGATAAGGAAGATGGGGACAGACTTTTCAGCAGGGCCTGTTGTGATGGGACAAAGGGTGATGGTTTTAAACTAAAGGAGGGAGATTCGGGCTGGACACAAGGAAGAAATTGTTGTCCCTGAGGGTGGTGAGAGCCTGGCCCAGGTTGGGCAGAGAGGTGGTAGATGAACCATCCCTGGAGACATCCCAGGCCAGGCTGGACGGGGCTCTGAGCAACCTGAGCTGGTGAAGATGTCCCTGCTCATAGCAGGGGGGGCACTGGGGGAGCTGGGAAGGTCCCTTCAACCCAAACTATTCTACAATTCTATGCTGCTCCGCACAATTTGTCTGATGTCTCAAAGCACAGCAGTTCTGGAATGTATGTAGGGTGGCACCAGAAGAAGTTCAGTGCTCCAAACTTGACACAAGCAGTTTTTAAGCAGCGATTTTCCCCTGGCAAGAAAAGAAAGTCCTGTTCCCACTTCACGATACAGTGCTGATGAAGAACATCAAACCTCAACGTGCACAGGACCCTCTTCACCTCAACTGCTTGAATGTGACACGATGGGGCTACTTTCAACCACAGTCACAATTTCGCTAATGTGTCCTGGTCCATGTGTACAGAGTCCAATATAATGATATCAACATTTCCAGAGCTTGCAAAGCATTCCCACCAGCTCCGAGAGACAGAAAGCAGAAATAATCTGACTTACAGAGATGCTTTCACACCACTTTACATATTCTGTTTTACACAAATATTGGTTTTGCTCAGCTAGACAGCTGAGTAGTTTCAGGCAACTTTAGCTTTTCCTTAATTATTTTGAACATACTGAGAGGCAGGACAACAAGAAACAGTTAATAGTCACACAGATGTTTGAATCTCTTGAAATTTACAGAGTACTTTTTAAAAATACTTCCCAATACCATTGGAAAGTGTGCTGGAGTGCGAATGTTCTCTATCAGGACTGGAATTCACCAGCTACTGTGTACAGAATATGCAAAACCTCCAAATGAAAAAACCCACATCGTATATTTTAGTTGCTGTTGCCATCTACATCAAAGAGTCCGTCTTGCCTCCCGTTAAGTTTTGAAAATGACACAAATGGATTCCCATCCATGAAAAAGGATGCAAGCTGCACATGTGGCTACTCACAAAAAGCCCTTTAGGCATGGCTAGCTGCTTCATTTACTATTTAAGTGGTACCTAACAAAAAGAATAAGAGAAAGGGGGAAAAGATGGCAGGCAAAACAAACAGTTCATCCTGAAGGCAGAAGACATAAGTGTTATCAACATGGAATGCATGTGTGACACCAGCCGTTGGAAAGGAATCAGTCTGCCTCATCTCAAAGTGTGGACATTCATGATTAACTCAGCCCTGTGCTGGTACAGTTATAACAAATTTTAATACATTTTTTTAAATTTAGTAGCTATCTGGTTTAGGAACCGAACGAGACATTGGCTTATTAATCTGAAGGCACAAAACCATCCTACGCTTAGGACAGAAAAAAGACAAACAAAGGCCATTAGTCCTTTTGAGCAGAACTCAAATGACATGAAGTTTTTTCTCGACTAAAGCCATATGGCATAACAGAGAAACCACACACCCACCTCTGCCACACACCATCTGCGCTCAAAATGTCTCAAGGGCAGATCCACATTGTGGATACTTTGATAACACTAAACGCACTTTCTATATGAGTAGCAACAAGTCAAAATTAACTTTTGATTCACTACTTAGGGTATTAGTAGTTAAACTTTAACTGTACTAGAAAGGTTTTCCTACTGATTAAGCATTAACATTATTTCGACTACTGCATCAATTAATATAGCTCTATTACCAGCTGTTTCACAAGAACAGGATGGGAGCACATCAGTGTTTTTAAGTCTACACATTTTCCAGATGTTTTGGCACAGCACAGTATGGGGAGGTGCAAAGCTACACGAGAGGTAGGTGGTCTGCTCAGGAAAAGCGCTTCTTGTTTTGGGACAGTTCAGCACAAACACCGTCTTCTCTAAGTCATGCTCAGTATCCATCACCAACTGGGGATTAAACAACATTTTAAATCTTATTTCTTGTTAAAACTATCAGAAACACCCATGCAAATGTTTATTAGATGCAAGATTTGAATGCTGGACTTGGATGCTACACAAAGCAATGACAGGAATTTTAAAATGTCCAAATATTATGTTTTTTTTAAACTTCTAAACCCCTTTTTTATTCGTTTTGTGCTTTCTGCCTCAGTAGTGATTAACGCTTAGAAAGGAAAACATGAGATTGTGATCTCTAAGTCTTGCCAAGCAAAAGAAGAGAGGAACTATGCTTTAATTTATGTTGGAACTGGTAAGCTCTTGTTATCTTTTTTTTATTTTAGAAGCTAGAGCACTGAAACCGTCAAAAGCTGTTGGCTTTATCAATTCTGCAGAAGTCAATTCAACCCAATGTTCACTATAGTGGATGTTCCTACACCTGTGCTCAGATGCACAGGGCTAAAAGCCTGCAGATGTTGGAATATTTACCCTTTTGGAGTTATGTGCTGCTATCAAAAGTAAAGAGCCGGTAGTTTGTTCCAGTCATGAATACAGGCTGTTGAGGGAACTTACTTTCTGTTTGTTACAGAACAAAACAAACATAATAATCCACACAAAGTACCATTTTTGACAACACTTTTTGCAACAAGTCCAAGAGGTCAATTGTTTGCAGGATGTGGAAGTGAGCACCTTGGAAAATTAAACCCTTGAAAATATTCCCTGGCAACATATTGGGGCTACTTTGGAGATTCCTAACATTCCTTAGAGAAACCTATTTCTTTGTAACTACCCCAAATCATGGTGTGGTGACACCCACCAGTTTCAGCCAACAAAAATGCAATGTTCCCCCAAATGAACAGCAGCAAGTTTTGGTCCAAGACACCATTCCAAGCAAGAGAAAACCTGGATTGCAAAACCTGCATCCTGCTCACCCACCGAACCACCCTGGAGACACCTCCCTCTCTCCAGAAACTCTTTGTATCGCATGCTGAGGCAAACAGGTTTTCTCGCTACATGTTTGTACAAAGCCACTGTCGGAAATAAGGTACAACAGCCCTCCAAGCAAGCAGATGTTTGCCCCGGATCATCATCCTCGTTATTTCTACCACAGTGGGATCAAGACAACATCCCCACAAGTTTCTTGTTGCTTCATTGGAAATTACAGAACTAAAACTTTTATGCAAACATCAAATTGGCCGGGTTGCTTTCTGCTCCAAGAAGCAAAATACGTAGTGTCAAGAGAAGTACCAACCTCCCTGCAGTGTACAAGGCACAATGAGCAGGTGTGGAAGCACAAGCTCAACTCAAGAACTGGCCGCCTGCTTTTTCTGCACACGATCAGCAACCAAATAAAAACTCTCAACACAACATGTACCCAAAGGTGATCGAAGTCCAAGTGGACGCAGTCAGAGTATCAGTCAGGCAAAAGACAAGAGCCACAGACATTCTCTTTGGTCAATAAAAGTAAGATCTGAGATTGAAAAATGGTTTCATGCTATTTATTCACACTATTTCATGCCCCGAACAACCGTTGACCAGACTCCAGTTTACCCCCTTTCCCTCGCTTAGCTTGCCTGCCCTAAACGATTGACGTCAGAAATCCACACAGAGAGTTTATTTGCATCTTGGCTGCAGCCAGCCCCACAAAGCCACTTCTGTCTGGGTTCAACTGAAATTAAAATGCAACTGAGCTAATTAAGTCTGCTAGCTGGGTTATCAGAAGCAACATAGCCACATGAATACAGAACTCTCCTTCCAGACTCATTTTCCACAGGGAAAGGCATGGGCACGCTGCTATGACGTGCGGAGCAGATGTCCTCTGAGACACGCAGAATTTAACAAGTCGCCTAGATTGTGCTGCATAAAAGACTATGACTAGAATTAAGTTGGGCAATATAAACCAACCAAACCCATTTTTCTAAAGCCAGCCTGGAAGTGACACCGGTAGAACACAGCTTGGGGGGGGTCTCAAGTCATTTTGAGAATTACTTTGTCACCAATAAAAAACCATCTCCCCGGCAAATCTTTGGTCATCAGAGGATATTAATAGATGCTGATATTCTCATAACCGATGACCTCCTTTGAGTACTCAACTAACCACTGAAAAACATTAGTCAGGCAAACCGAGCCAGTGTAGGCACCCGGCTGGCGGGGCTGCCCCCTCAGCATAGCCCACGTGGAACCCGTGAATAAGGAACCTACCTACGCCGTGTGGGTTACAATTCTGGTAGGAAAGTTGAGGCATTTAGTGCTTCACCGTTTATTTTCTGTCTGTGACAATCTGCAAGTAATTTAGATGCCTCACCCCACGGAGCTAAAGGAAGAATTATAACCTGGTTTAGCTCTGCTGGCAATGGGTGTAGATTTGAGCACTCAAAACAACCATTTACCATCCTTGTCTGTATTAAATGACTCCTTGCAAGTAAATAAGATTAAGATTTCAACCACAGAAGGGACAATTAGAAGTTTTCAAGGTTCTGATCCCTGTGCCACAATTTGTTTTTGTTCCTTCCCCATTACTCTGCGAGAGATTTGAGTACTGGCATAACACAAAAACCAAGCTTATGCAGCAGAAACCGTGGGCTACTATTTTACCCTTGAAGCTTTCTTTGTCATTCTGGAATTGAAATCTGATTGTCAGATGGAAAACAGAAAACCCTCATGCAAACCACAACTCCGAAGCCTGCAAGTGGTGCTTTGAGACCTTTCCTAGAGTCAGCAGAACCGGCTCCTGATGGGCAGAATATTTCGTTAATAACAGAAGTTCCTACCTGACTCTGCTTCTATGTTTGTAACGATAACAGAGATACAGCCAGGGAATCCTTCCCAAGTTCAGGGCTAGAAATCTTGCAGTGCTAGGTTGGTGTGACCCACCTCCACCAACCTGTGGCACAAGCCAGAGTGACACAGAGCAGGATTGAGTAACTTTCCCAAAGCTAAACACAGGCCCAGAGTGGAAATTCCACACGCAGAACAGAAACTTGCAAGTAAAACATTTCAGCAAATTTAACAATATTTTAACAATGAAAAAAAAAAAAATCCACTTCAGTTGCAGATGTTCAGAAGCCTTCTGAAGCAACAAGAACATTTACAAGTCAAGGCTGAAGAAACCAGACTGGCTTGTTTTCAATGTTGCTGTCTATGCTGCCAAATCTGTTCTTCAGCCGCAGGTGCCCCAACTGGTCCTGCATTGCCTGGGACTGTGCATCACTCCAGGCATTTTGGGCTCTCCTTCCATGGGAGCCAACTGATTTTTAGAACACAAAACTCTGCTGTAGGGATAACTTGCTATTTCAACAGGTTCAAACGGAGTAATCAGACAAAAGTGGTCTATCTTGCAATGAAAAAGAAAATGCACATGTCCCCCATATAAAGGAGACAATTCCAAGGGTGATTGCAGACCTATGCTATATGTCCAGGGAGTGGGCTTCAAAATATGTAACACACCCTTTTTTAAGGGGAAAAATAACCCGTCTGAGAAAAGCTCAAGGCCAGGCTATAGGCTTTGCAACACAGACACAGCCAGTCCATGGCAAAGCTGGGGGTCTAATCCCAAGTATTATTAATAATAATATGGCCACTGGTCACTCACACCTCAATGCTGCTCAAGTCTACACTCAGTCTCCAAAGTCCGGTGTTACTGCTGTGCAGTGGTGCTCAGGCACTTGGAAAGAGCATCCCAGAATAAGAATAAAAAGCCACACAGAAGCACAAAACAGAAGCAAAGAGCAAAAAGTTGGTTTAATTTGAAAAAGAAATTTAAAAAGGTAAATAAAACAGGGATGTCATTTCAAAGAAAACTTAATGCAAGAACCTCAGCTCTTGCATCTGATGTACTGCAAGCTGCAAAAGAATTATTTATAAAGCTCAACAACACAGATTCTTTTATTGCTAAAGTGATAAAGAGACAGAAGTTGTTTGTTTTGACAGCTTCACTGTTGTCCTTCGGCATTCAAACTTTCCCTGTCTGGAGTTTAAGGCAAAAGATTTTCAGATTCCATTTTCTTTACAGGATGTTTTCACATGAAAAAGAAATAACCAAGTTGAAAAGTTCAGACCTGTCAGTGTTTCGTTTGTGAAACCGTTGAATGCAATTAGCTCCAACAGCACGTTTAGAGGCCAACGTGAGTGCAAGATGGTTTCTACAAACTGCAAGATGAGAAAAGCTGAAGAAAATGCAACTAGACCCTCATTAAGGCATCAAACAGACATGTTCCTACTGTTTCTCACCTTCTGCAGACCAAAAGGACACCCTGATCTCCACTGCAAACTCAAGTAAAGCAAAGCTCACTTTTATCAATACTTAAGCAGAAACCTTAACATTTAACCCACAATTTGAAAGTAGAAGGAATCCAGTTAGGTGAATCATGGTGATGTGGTCTCTTTGATTAAAGATAATAATGTGTGAAGTTTCACCAGAAAAGGGAGCGAGGCTCACAGGGTGTAGAAAGATGTTATTTATCACCATATTCTTGTCTATAAGCACAGCACAGAGATGTAGCTACTAACTGTAGATCCAACACAGAACAGAGGACTTGTCAACAACCTGCGGGCAGTAAGACAAAATGCTGCAGTCTGTGGTGATCCCCAGCATACCAGCTTGATTCTGACCACCACCTGGATGGCTTCTCAGAAAGAAAACTCCAGATTTTCCAGAGATTACATCAGGGAATTAACACTTCCCAACAATTTGCAAGAAACAAATACTTTACTACAGCTTCTTATTCTACTGCAAGGTGCAGATTCTGGTTACCCAAATTTAACCTGCATGGCGAAGCAGGAAATGCAAAAGGCAGCTTCTAAAGAGCAAGCTAAGAATATGTTGCGATGCACTGTTGGCACAGCAAACTGCCACAAATCACCACAGAAGCAGGTACACGCTTCAGTTAAAGCTAAGCGGCGTCTAGAGATAAGTGATGAAGTATGGAAAGAAGGTGGACAGCGAGCGAGATGACAGTCAAGCTGTAAATGATTCAGTCAGCAACACTGAAAACTTTTCTTCAGGAGCCAATCACACTCCTTCACCAACCTTTATGTCTGCTTTTAAGGTATGTTTCAATGTTTGCAAGATGAACCGAACCAAACGTTACCTTCCACCCAGTCTTCTGCCTGCTGCACTCTCCTCTGGGCCATCATCCGGGTTCCCATGTTCCTCCGGCGCCTTGGCATCGCGTCTCCCCGCTCCTCATGGGGCCGAGGCCTGGCCACCGCCACAGCCACATTTTGCTGGTGTTCCTCATCGGCTGGAAAAGAGAAATAGAAGCGATGAGAGATTTGCCATCTCTGCTTGCTGCAGTTATCTTTTTGCAAGTCAACTTTTTTGTGCATGGTAGGAGATATGTGCAAAGTTGCTTTGCCATGATTAAGTGGAATCATGCACTGGAACCTTCTTATCTCTGCACAGTGCTCTGTGCAACGGAAATTTTATCCTGATAGCAGTCTCTTTTGCAATAGTGTAGAGATCATCATAAAGAAAAACATATAGCTGGGTGCTGGTAATGTTATTTGATCTCACAGAACCCACACAAAAACCCTCAAAAAATCACCATACCACAAAGGCACCACTCTCCAACTGCTCAAAAAAACATTCTTCTTTAATCTAAACTGATAATCTGTTTTTCCCTTCTGCCAGGAAACCATTCCCTTCACCTGGTAGGACTAGCAGTCTAATAATTTGAGTTACCAAAAGTCAAAAACCCAGAGGTGCTTCTTTTTCCCTTCTGAAGGATTCTGATTTTTATTTTGTACTTGTGTAACTCAGTAGATTCATCTGAATCCAAACCTCAGAGCATATACGTTTCAGAATGGAATATGTAAATTATTATACGTGAAACAAACCCTGAATAGCGAAGAAGGATTACAAATTCCAGCTGTAACTTCATTCTACCACGCTGTTTTAAACTGCAGGTTTCCCAACAAACACATGGAGGGGAAGACCAAAAGTCACTGCAGCTCCTGCTACCATCCTCTCTGCATCTGGTGCAGTTACTAATTAAAATCTGACAAATGAGGAATATCATAACAGAGGAGCAGCTGAGATACAGCATGGCGGGAAGTGACCGGTGGGCTCATTTCAGAAGTTCTCTGTAGAAAATCCTCCCCCAGGTTTTTCTTTGAGACCTCCATGATCCTGTTGCTATCAATTACCACAGTCATGCCAGAACAAACAGATAATGGCAAAATATCACCATCCTTGATACCTGCTTTGCATATTCTGTTGATAAGCGTAACTGATATTTCCGTATGTTAATACTTGCTCATTCCTGCAAAGTATTACCTACTATGTTTTAATTCAGGTAAATATTCAAATGGTCTCACAGAAAGCTGCAAAACTACTCATCTACTTAAACTCAAGATGCATTTCTTGTGCCGTGCTGGACTATAAGGTGCCCCAATAGGAACACAAACTGCTCTCCACACTCTGCCAAGTCTCCAGAATGCTCAGATCCAAACAATGTCTTCCTAAAAAAACCCTCCTATTAGCATATCTGTGATCAGGAAATAAGATTCATTACGACTACATCTACAGGACGATCAAAGGTGTGCTCACAGCTCATCTCAGCATATCTCAACCAGCTTCAAAGCAGCTAATGTTGGTACTGATAACAATACAGCTGCAGCAGCACCGAACTCACCAGAAGCTGCAACACAGAATAATGTGGGGAAGTGTTTGGCCAACAAAGCCACCACGAATTCAGGATTGCTGCACCCTGTCAGCAGTCCCCCAGCAAACCCAGCGCTAACACACACCGTGACATTTTGAGCTGAGTCACTGCACTATCACACTGCTGTCACCCACTTGTTCTCATCCACCCCTTTTATCTGTAGACCAAACCAGGTCTGTAATAAATCACAGGGCGTAGGCTCCAGGGATCTGAAAATTGTGCTTCAAGGCTTGCCCCGTCTTATTTATATTCCCGTGCTGGGCACTGGTGAGGCCAAACCTCAAATCTCGGGGTCGGTTTTGGGCCCTGAAGGATGAGAAAGCTCTTGAGATGCTGGAGTGATTTGAGAGAAGGGAATGGAGCTGGTGAGGGGCTGGAGCACAAGTGTGATGGGAGCAGTTGAGGGACCTGGGGGGTTCAGCTGGAGAACAGGAGCTGAGGGGAGACCTTCTGATCTCTGAACTGCCTGAAAGGAGCTTGGAGCCAGGGGGGGTCGGGCTCTGCTCCCCAGGAACAAGCGCCAGGAGCAGAGGAAACGGCCTCAAGTTGCGCCAGGGGAGGTTGAGGTTGGATGTGGGGAACAATTTCTTCCCCAAAGGGCTGTGGGGCATTGGAACAGGCTGCCCAGGGCAGTGGTGGAGCCACCATCCCTGGAGGGGTTGAACAGACGCAGAGATGACATTCTCAGGGACATGGGATAGTGGTGGACTTGCCAGTGCCAGGTTTCAGTTAGACACAATGATCTAAAGGTATTTTGCAACCTAAACAGTTATATGATAATGCTTATTTTGAATGCTGTCAAACATGCTATAGGAAAGCATTACACTGCAAAGGCAGAGCAGCAGATCACTTATTGGGACACTGCTAAATGCCAGAAATAGTCTGCAAAAGTACTTTCTATACAAATGCAATATTCCTCCTTAACACTGGGGTTCAAACCTCAGCACCCTTCCATGCGAAAGCTTCAGAGTGTCTATCTCAGCAGCTTCCAAAGGTGGTCCTGCACGGCGGATCAGCTGTGCAGCTCTAGCACTCATTCATTCTGGGGCTTGTTTTTGGTTCTCGTTGTCCTGCTTAACAGAGACTGTTTTGCATTTTGTGAAAGAGGAATCTATTTATACGCCATGTACTCATTTCAAACTGAGGTGCTTAACCCTCACAGAGACAAACGTGTGAACTAAGCTGTCCTGTTCTCTCAATTAAATTCTCTATAGGAGACATGGTAATTCCTCAAAGCTGACTAGTGTTGACAGGGCTCAGAAAGTAGTAAAAGTCCCACTGAACCTGACCCATATCATGGTCAAACACACAAGTTGTTGGACAAGACTTGTCAGATCTCCAAAATGTCAGACAAACAGAAGACACCTAGAGACTATGGATTATCATTTAGTAGGAAGAGAGATGCTTTACTACAGCTTTTTTCTTCCTTCTTCCCCTACAGCTTCTGTGTGCAAGATATTCAGCTGGATAGTCATCTGAAAATTATCCATGTTAGTCCTTGCATTTCTTTTCATCCTTCATGACGTGGAGGAGAAAAGGATCATTTACTCTGCCTGTAACACTTACACCTGGTCAATGATTAGTCTATTTATTCCAGCATCTAGAAATTTAGCCACGCTCTCTTCCCTCTGATCTGGAAGCATCATAGATCGATCAAAACTGCACATGGAGGGGTGTGACTGCTGATTTCACAGAATATGGAGGATATACTTAAAAACTCTTTTGCTCTTCTTGGAACTGGATTGACTGTCAGATTTGAGGTCAAGAGTGATTTTCTGCGGGGTCTAGCTCTGTGGTTTTTTCACCTCCTGCTGCAGTACAGGGTGTGGTTTGGCCACTGCACTTATCTGAATACATCTCTTCATTTTCCTGTAGAGATCTCAGGCAAAAGTGGCACCCGAGGCTAGCCAGTTCAAGCAGAGATTAGTCACACAAGGACTAATTAGACTTGGTATAAAGCCATCTGAGTGAAAGTTAATGACAAACATTATATAGGTAATACAAGTTGATCCAAGAGTTGCTCAATGGTTTGCAGAATGGCAGGCCAGACGAAATTAATTAGATAAAGCCCTCAAATTAAGAGGAAATACAAACAAAAAATTAAACAGATGTCTGGATAACAGACAGGGGTTTAGGTTGTATTTTAAGTTGGGCATTCTCCAGTTTCCAACTCAGCCTTTCAAAAACCAGTCAATCCCTTTCTCTCGGGGCCAGCAGGTTTACTGCTGTGCTGAGACAGCAGCTCTGCCTCTGCGTTTTCAGAAACATCAGCACAGCGCAGAAGCAGCAACAGGGATTATTTCATCTGACTTGTCAGCCAGTGCACAGCACAACTGTGAGACTCCGGTTGTACCACTTCCTTCCCAAAGAGGAACAGCAGAGCTCTGAGAGAAGAGCTCTTTCCTAAACTGGATGTGGAGCACAGCTGTCATACCATTATAAAATCTTTCAGAGCCCAGACTTCTTAGGACCTAATTTTACATCCCCTAGCTTGAAATCTGCTCCTTTGCAACTTTTCACTTGCTCAGAGCAAAGATATTTTCTCTCAAGAAGCCTATCACAGCAGATTAGCTTCAGTTATATCAGATAACCAAGTCCATCAGGGTAACAGCTGGCCTGGCAAGTTTTGAGGCAGTCCAACCAGACACAGCTACTAGTTTGTGAGCACTGATGTGGGGAGAGCTCCACCTACCACGCTCTCACACAGTGGTGGTGCTTCCCACCACACCGGCAGCATCCAGCAGCTTCTACCTTCACGCTGACCTAACCTGTGAAATTCAAGGAGAAAGAGATTCAAAACGTAACAGGCAGAAAGGTGTTGGGCTTCCCCGAGGAGCTGCTTTTGCCTAGCACAGCTTATCACATCAGGGCTTGTTCACAAATAGATATGCCAACCATCTGTAAAAGTCAGTAACGTATGTTTTTCTCAGCAGAACAAGTCCAGGCATGATCTTGCTGGAAACACTGTGCTGCTCCAAATGACCTTTCAAAGGAAATCCAAAGTTACAGGATTGACTTCTTGTGATCCTTTGTCAGCTAAAGCAGGCAAGTCTTGAACAATTTTAAAATTCCCCAAAAGAGAGCATGAAGAGAAGCTGCTGCCCAAATCCCCAGACATTAAAAAAACCCAAAAGGTCAGAACAACCAATCAGTTCTCTAGGTCAGAGACCCTGGTTTCAAATCCTTTCCATGACACAAGATTTCCTTGCAGAATTGTAGCAGCTTCCATTTTCCACAAAAGAAAAGGAAAGCAAATCCCCATCTACGACTGAATTTTGACAATAATACACCACAGCCCAAATGGTTTCAAATAATAATTTCTGCTGTATAAGGACAACAAAGTCATTCTCCCAATCTGAAATGCTGTAAAGGGGTTTATAATGACAGAAATCAGCATATTAAGGTAGGAATTGCCTTAAAATCACAATAAGAAAAAGCAAGACCAATGTGGAAGTGTCAAAAAGATGCCACTGAAAGAGATGCTTCAAAGTAATTTAATTATTCTGAATGTAAACTAAATTTAACCAAGCTGCTCAAAAACAGTATCAAAGCTTTTTGAGAACTCAAACCATTTAAAACAAATGTTCGGGCTTCAAGTTAGTTAGAATTTTGTACACTTAAAAAATCCTCCCAAGCTCCATAGCCCCTTTTTTACCTACGTCACGATACAAGTCAAGCTCAGGAAATTATGTATTTCCAGCAGTCTGATTTCTCTAGGACACGCACCACTCACTTTTAGCAAAAGCTCAGTTGTAACTAACTAGAAATCTGACAAAACGTCATCAGTTTCCAGGCTGTTGAGAAAGGAAGATTTAGACCATGTCTATAGAAGGAAAAGCAGTTGGAAAACTTAAAAGCAATTTTTGCTGATAATAATTAACACAAAGTACTTACCAGTGCACACTTGTGAACTGGCAGGACTGTGTTTAGACTACAGAGTTTTGTTCTGTCTTAAAACACAAGTCAAAGCTCTAGTCCCCTCAAATACAAACAAACAAAACAATAAAAACCAAGCCCCAAAACCTGGAACTGCTGTTGTTTTACTGACAAAGGGTTCAGTGACTGCCCTGGCTAAACATCCAAATGTGAGACCCTTGGAAAACACAAGAAGGCTGAGAAGCTCACAGCCACATCTGACTTCTCCCCTAATATTCAACTTGCACCCACACAAGGTCAATTCCGTAATGGTTTGACGCTTCCACAGCTGCTGGTCAGCAATAAAATAGAAAGAGGTGGAAAGACTCAAGTGCTGGATCATCCTCCTGCTCCCAGACTGCACAGCACCCCACCTCAACCTGGCCCAGTTCACAACCTCCTCCAGCATCAGGCGAGGTGGAAACAGAGCAGAAGTGGGAGTTTTCTGGGAAATTAACGTAAAACAGGCCTCATGTGTGACAGGAGCATTAACCAGGGAGGCCCAGGGGTCCCGTCAGCCCGGCTGGGCCGTCCCCTCCCGCGGGGGTTTCACTCTCCGTTGGCAGGAGGAGCCTCAGGGACACGTTCCCTGCACCCGGCCAGACACCAACCCCCCCGGCTGCCCCCACCCTGGGGCCCACTCGGGGAACCAGGCCCCGGCCGGCTGCTGGAGGCCTCCCCGCGGCCCGGCGGGAAGGGCAGAATGCCAGGGATCCCCAGGGAACCAGCAGGACCCCCTACCATGGCGGGTCCCTCATCAGGGGAAGGCCTGAGGCGGTGCCCCCCCCACCCCGTTTCCATGGAGACGCCCCCGCAGGCCTCCGCCGAGGGCAGCGGCGTGGCGGGGAGCAGCCCCGGCCGGGCCGTGACCCACCTGCCCTCGCCTGGCCGCGGACGCGGGTGGCGAAGAAGAGAAGAACGGCGAGAATGGCGGCGGCAACGGCGAGCAGCACGGCGTCCATGGCCCGCGGCTCCCACAGCCCCGGCCCGGGCCCGCCCGCACCGGCCGGCACCCTCCGCCCCGCCGCAAGGCCCCCGAGCGCGGGCTGCCCTTCTTGTGCCTGCAGCGGAGCGACGCGGCCGGGCCGGCGCAGCGCTGGGCAGCCCGCGGGGGAGGGGGCCTGGCGGCGGGGAGAGGCTGTGAGGGAGCGCAGAACCGGGTCCCAGCCGGTGCTGAACGCGGAGGGAGGAATTAAAAACTGTGAGGAGAACCGGCCCCACGCAGCGCCTGGCCGTCGGGTGTTTTCCTCAGCAGCACCGCGGGGTGGCCCACGCGTGGTCTGCAGGCTCAGGGAACACAGGACAGACATGGACCTGCTGGAGGGGGCCAGAGGAGTCACAGAAACGATCCGAGGCTGGAACAGCTCTGCTGGGAGGACAGGCTGAGAGAGTTGGGGTGTTCAGCTGGAGAACAGAAGCTCCGGGGAGACCTTATTGCAACCTTTCTGGACTTAAAAGGATCGATAGGAAAGATGGGGACAGACTTTTCAGCAGGGCTTGTTGTGATAGGACAAGGGGTGATGGTTTTAAACTAAAGGAGGGAGATTCAGGCTGGACATGAGGAAGAAATTTTTGCCCCTGAGGGTGGTGAGAGCCTGGCCCAGGTTGGCCAGAGAGGTGGTGGATGAACCATCCCTGGAGACATCCCAGGCCAGGCTGGACGGGGCTCTGAGCAACCTGAGCTGGTGAAGATGTCCCTGCTCATGGCAGGGGGGGCACTGGGGGAGCTGGGAAGGTCCCTTCAACCCAAAATATCCTGTGATTCTATGATATCCAAAACCGTGAACCTGCGCTTTGATTCCTGCACTGGGTCCAGCTGCACTAAGCACACCATCTGTCAGGGTGTCCCTTTTAATGGCACTTAAGTTACACCTGTGAGTAATTTGTACTCCACCATTAACTCAGGGGTGTGTAAGTGTGGAATCAAGCTGAAGCACGGTCATGTTGGAGCTACCTTTTCAGTAGCACGCCATAGATTCATGTCAGTTGAAAGAGACCCTCGGTATCATTGAGTCCAACCATAACCTAACTGAACTCAGCAGCACTATACCATGTCCCTAAGAACCTCATCTAAATGCCTTTTAAACCCCTCCAGGGATGGTGACTCCACCACTGCCCTGGGCAGCCTGTTCCAATGCCCCACAGCCCTTTCCAGGAAGAAATTGTTCCTAATATCCAATCTAAACCTCCCCTGCTGCAACTTGAGACCATTTCCTCTTGTCCTATCACTTGGTACTTGGGAGGAGACACCAACCCGCTCCAAGCTCCTTTCAGGCAGTTCAGAGATCAGAAGGTCTCCCCTCAGCTCCTGTTCTCCAGCTGAACCCCCCAGGTCCCTCAGCCGCTCCATCACACTTGTGCTCCAGCCCCTCACCAGCTTTATCGCATCCTCTGCACTCTCTCCAGCACCTCAGTGTCCTTCTTATGATGAGGGGCCCAAAACTGACTCCAGGATTCAAGGTGGGGCGTCCCTAGTGCCCAGTACAGTGGCACAATCGCTTCTCTAGTCCCGCTGGCCACACTGTTCCAGACACAAGCCAGGATGCTGGTGGTCTCTTGGCCACCTGGGCACACGCTGTCTCATGTTCAGCCACTGTCGCCAACACCCACAGGTCCTTTTGTACCGGGCACTTTCCAGCCGCTCTCCTCTGATCCTGCAGCATTTGTGGGGTTGTTGTGACTCAAGAGCAGGACCCGGCACTTGGCCTTGTTGAACCTCAGACAATTGTCCTCATCCCAATGATCCAGCTGGTCGAGATCCCTCTGGACCTCTGCCCTCTAAGCAGCTGGAGAAATGATATCCTGACATGGCCCGAGCCAGAGAGAATTTGCCCCTTAAAATCAGAGACACTGACCCTGAACTTGCCATCTCGTGTAGTAAGCTGGCTTAATTTGGTATAGATGTAGGAAATCAAACTTCCCAGAGGAAAGTTATTTATTTAAAAATCAGGTTAGCATTGGTCTGTTGGCCTGTGGGAGGTTGGTGGGCTTCAGCTATAGATTGGTAGTTGATTTAAGCCGATCTTGTGCTGGTGTCCAGCCAAATGAAGTATCTACTGCCTGTTGCTTCCCTTTAGCTGGCAGCAACGCTCTGTGACCACACAATGGAAACTAATGTTTTGGGGTGTTTTTCCTAGATTTGATTTTTAGCCAGACCAGAACACATACCAGCACAAAAAAGGTAGAGGGTGGAGAACAAACTTCTCCCCACCCTTTGGATGGTCACCCACTGTTAGATCTGAAACCATTTGTCACGTTTAGTCCTGGTGTGAGTGAAATAGAAGGATTTTAGTTTTTACTTGTTTTGACTTGCTTTGCGGTTGTAGCGTTCTGACTGATCCAGCCCTTTCTTGCTTTGGGGATCCCTTTTAAAGCATTGTTTGCCATTAGGGATATTTTTTTCAGAAATGTTTTGATAAATTGAGAATGGAAATGAGAGACCCTTGGACATATAGTCATAATCAAAATAAATGTTTTAGCTAATTAGTCATTACTGTGGACTGCACAGCTGCCTGTGAACACACCATGGTGAGCTTGAGACGAATTCAGATCTGTCTGCCACAGAAAAAACAGCTTCTGCCAAGAAATTTGGGAAGTCTGAACAGTGTGGACACAGTGAGAAGTTCTCAAAAAGGAACTAAACTACAGACTGAATGTTTTATTACAAGGTTTTAATGATAATATTTCAAATCTCTTTGTGGAAATTGATGATAATGCCCCCTTGTCCATATTCTACTCAAACTGTATTGTCTATAGTCTGGTTCTGTACTACCACATTAGTCTAATACCCACTGTGTGGTCAGAAACTACACGTCCTCTTGTGACTTTTGAGGCACGAGGGAAATTGCACCTGTAGGCAATTAGATAAATCACAAACCGAAGCTTTCCAGGTGGTTATCGTTAGGGTGCGCTTGGACAATGGTTATTTTGTCTCATGTAATGGTCAGGATTGCTTGTAAAAATAAAAAAGGAATGAAAAATGTCTGGGTTTTTCTTCCATGGCTTTACCTGTGAATTTGAAAAATGGTCACTCTTTAATAGCAGAAAAAATAATATCTGTAGAATACTCAATTTTTTTCTTAAAATTCACTCTGATTAGAGAACATATTAAACTTTCTAAGAAATATTATGGACTTTTAAGTTAGACATTAAAATATTCTTCTATGGTTCTGTATCAAGTCCTTTAACGCTGGTGGGGAAAGGAGCACAGACCTGTGTGGTATGGGTAGTCTCGGTTTTACTCAGTAGCTGGTTACTGGAGCCACACACAAGCAAACTCTAAGCAAAGCTTGAAAGATGCATCCAGAAATAAGTATTATTCCAGAAATTTAACCTTTTATTCTTTTTTTTACTTTGCTTAATTTTTGCTACAGCTGATGCAGAAGGAGTTGGTGCCTCCCAGATCCTGTTTTGTCATCATCCAGCTGATGACCTCGTTCTCCAGCCAGCACTTACTTGTGCGATATGTATTTTATTTGCTTGCACGGTCCTTACGGCCTTAATTAAAGAGTTAATATTAATGATGTGATGTGATCTGCTCCCCTCTGGGCTGCAGAGGCAACAGATGAGGGTTTTCCTGTAGGTGTCACCATTATGCCGTGGAGAACCGGAGCTTAAACTACAGATGAACCATCAAATGCTCCCGTCAGTTCAGTTACAAGACTGGGGGCTTCTTCAGGAACATTTTACATCCCTTGGTCTGTATTTCTGTTGTATTTTTACCCCTCGAAAAATCCCTCAATTTTCTTTCATAACCACGCAGATTTCAGAGGATTTTGAGGCTGACTTTCTACCAAGACACTAGAAAAACGTGTGTGATGAGCAGTGGCTGTTAATTAAGTGACCGCTGTTGGAGGGTGACACTCGTCCCACTCAGTCTTGCAACTATTGGGCTACGGTGGAATTATAGCAATCCAGAATTTGCAGATTTATCCGGGGGGCAGCGCCTGATCCTGACACAGGTGGTTTGGGGAGAAAATATGTGGCTTTTCAGATGATTCTTTATTGTGACGAAAGGTCAAATAACAGCACATTCTCCCCTCAAATGCCTCATCGTCTGCAGGAATTATATACATTTGCGTGAGTGATCGTCACTTCCTTATAACAACACCAAGAATTAATCCAGCTGGCAGTGTAGTCCCAGAGTTTTGCATTCGGTAAGCGATGGTGGCATCATGCATTGATGTCCGGTAATGAGACTCTAAATAGAGGCGAATTCAGCTTCGTTTCTGCTAATAAACTTAAGTGCATCCAGGAGCTAAATGTATCCTTGGCCCTGTGGCCAACTGGCACAAATTTCCCTCTTCCACGCTCATAAACTGTCTCACCTTCCAGAAGAAGGTGATTGGATGCAAACCGGGAGTTGTTCCTGGACTGTTCTGTGCATCCAACCGTGCCTTGGAATTATCTAGGAAAATGAAAATTGCCATCTAAATTTATCCTGGGGAACTTTCTTAACAGTTTTCTCACATGGATCATTACTGGGTGTGCCTGAATTTATGGCGTGGATGTAACCTTTGTGCAACAGAATGTATTTACAGGGAGGAATAACGCAAGTGTTGCCTGCCTGCTCCCTCCCACTTGGGTACGGACCGCTGGGATTCTTCCAAATCCTCATTTATAAATGTGTTAATGAACGGAAACATTTCTGGATCCACTCATTTGTGCCAGTGGGTACAAAAGGTCTTCAGCACCTTCCAGGAAGCGTTCGGTGAATTACAGGATCTGACTCTGGCAGGCGTCTGAATCAGTGTGCCAAAGTTAATATATTTATATATCATTATATTTTTATATGTTATATATATTTATTTTCAATAAACCGACACGTGGGGTGAACTGTACCCAGGACTTGGGTGCATTGTGGTAGCTCAGCACCTCCCCAAATCCTCTACAGAAGCTTGTGAGACCTGTCATGGTCTCACCCTGATGCTTTGTTCTCACTGCTCTACTTGGTTTGCTCATTTTAAGAAAAATAACATGGCGTTTTGTTGCTTGAGATGATGACCTTTAAATTTACCTTTAACAGAGAAATTTAAATAAAGGTAATTGAAACAGAGTCTTAGCTCTTGAAAACAAAACTGCAAAATTAAGATGTGTATGAAAACAAACTGAAAACGAAGCAGAGATAAATTAGGTTCTGCACACGTGGGTTTTTTGGGCCAGAGTTGCTGGAATTTTTGAGCGAAGGGGACGATTTGTCAGGACTTTGTGTGCAGAGCAGAGCTGCAGCCCTGGATTTCTGTCTTCTGGGTGCTCCCAGGTTGCTGCTGAATGTTCCTGCTCATGGCAGGGCTTGGACTAGATGACCTTTGGAAGTCCCTTCCAACCCAAACTATTCTATGGTTTTATGATTCTATGAATCTGAGCCTTATTTAGGCTGTGAGAACACTGACAGAGCTTTGAGGTTATATGAGAAAGACTCTGGTAGGTGGGATTCCATAGTTATCTCATCCTTATTTTCCTCTTCTCTCTGCAGCTCAGTCATCCCTTGAGTCATCCCTTGGTTCTCACCAATTGTCTTCCTCCTTTAGAGCCCAGGACACACCAGAAGGTTCTCTACATTTGAAGATTTGAACCCATTTTGAGGTTTGTCCCATTCTGTTGTGTTCTGTGGCGTCTCATTTCTGGTCTCATTCAGCCCCAGCTTCCCCTGGGGCAGGTGATGCAGGGAGTGAGACTCGGCGATCAGATAAAATCCTCTTTCACCTAAAAAGCTGGAGGAAGATTTGAAACAAATATCACCACTAAAAATAGAAATCTACAAGAAATCTGAGGATTTCACCAAGCAGGTCTTCAAAAATATTTGGAGATGGAAACTGTTGTGCTAATGGGGGATTATAGAAAAAAATAGTGGTGAAATGAAATCCCTAAGACTGAAATTCAGATATTTTCCTCTCGCATGGCCGCAGAGGTGGGGATTTACATTTTGGAATGACTCAGACCTGAGCGGTGGAGCCCAGCAGGGCAAGACCTCATCTGGCCAAGTCGTTCATATTCAAGACAGAAGGACAGACAGACACATGAAGAAGTGAGAAATCTGGCGTCTCAAGGGCAGGGAGCAGGAGGAGATGAACTCAGGCAGATAAACAGTCCACTTTTTGGTTACACCAGTATTTTCTAACACTGTTGTTCTGCAGACACGTCTTTTGGTGATATGAGGGTTGTCAGAAGCCAGGATCGGTTCCCTGGCCCGTTCCACCGCGTGCTCACGAGCATGGAGGAAGGCACAGACGGACACGGTTCAAGCTGCCAGAGCAGCGTGGGTGAGAAGTGATGCTCAAAGATTTCCTGGTGTGCACTGAACCAAAACCTTTCAAAGGCTCTTTGGTGAACAAAGTGTCTGGATTTGGATGTCCCTGATTTCAAGCAGGGACTGTCCGTGGATAATGCCCTGACCAGGACCGTCTGACTGTGACTGCATCTCTGTGAAGGGATGTCTTTCCAATAATTCATCTACATTGTTTTCTTCATTTTTTTTTTGGCTATAAATGATACCAAATGGCTCCTACCCAACATTTCTTGGCAATGGACATGTTCCCAGAAATGACCTGTTCTTCTAGACCTGTGTTTTCTGCTGGAAATCATCCTTAACTAATTCCACATAGCTCATCTGAGCTTAGTCCGAGCGCCGGACAAGTTACTTTTCTGTGCTTGGCATTTCATAGCTGAAAACCAGAGATAAAAATATTTCCCTTCTGCACAAAGTCAGTCCTGGGGAGGACATAAATTGCATAAATGTTGTTAATGGTCAGTAGTTGCTATCGTTCTGGTTATCTTTTTCATACAGTGCTGCTCCGACTGCAGAGCTATGTCCCTGCTCTGCCTCGTTATTTGTCTCGAGCCTTAATGAGCTTCATGTATCTTTTCAAAATGTAAATTGTAACCAATTTAAAAGTCATTAGTTAAGAACTCTGTCACAGCAGCTCCCGTTTAATTTCACCTGTCTCTTCTCTTGTTTCCATTAAAACCCATTTAATTAAAAAGGCCATCTTGTTCTCAGGGCAGTCATCCCCATTTGAAATAAATGTCCTGCAGAGTCTGTGACTCGGCTGACGACACGCGAGCAGTGACCAAGGCCCGATGATAAGGTTTTCCAGCACAAATTAATGAAGAACTCTGTCCACAGATCCACCAGAGTGAAGGGAAAAGAAAACCAGAGATGTTAAAATGCAACTTCTTTCCTGTACGTAGGCAGGTAGAGAAAATGGGTGCAGTGCTGTAACCCAGCAATATCTCCCTTGGGTTGTCCCCGGGGACTGGTGGGGACTGCAAATGTAACACAATTGCTGCTTGAGGTCAGGCTTTAGCGCAAGAATCCGTGTTTCCAGCCACTTTACTTAAGTGCTCTTAGCTGGATGGTGAACTCTGCGTAATGGGAATGTTGCTTGCCGTTGAACATCTTGGTTGAATCACAATCTGCATTTCTTTTTCTGCGTGCAACACAGAAGAAAGCATCTTTACTTCATCTTGGCTCAAGGCTAAATTTTGTTTGGTGACCAACCGCAGAACCCAGGGAATGGCAGAAGATGTGCCAGGGGAGGTTTAGGTTGGGCATGAGGAAAAGGTTCTTCACCCAGAGGGTGCTGGACACTGGAACAGGCTCCCCAGGGAGGTGTCACAGCCTCAAGCCTGACAGTGTTCAAGAAGAGACTGGACAACCTCCTCAGACACATGATGTGAATTTTGGGGTTGTCCTGTGCAGGGACAGGAGTTGGACTCGATGATCCTTATGGGCCCCTTCCAGCTCAGGGCATCCTATGACTCTAAATAGTGGTTGTCCCCGATGTTGTCTCTGGTGCTCCCTTCCTCTGAAGGCTTCTTTCTGCCATTCTCATCATCCCTCTGTCTGTGCCTTCCCTCCGTGCTTGTAAGCAGGAGGTGGAATGGGCCAGAGAACCGATCCTGGCTCTTGACAACCCTCATATCACCAAAAGACGTGTCTGCAGAACTACAGTGTTAGAAAATTCTGGTGTAGCCAAAGAGTGGACTGTTTATCTGCCTGAGTTCATCTCCTCCTGCTCCCCGCCCTTGAGATGCCAGACTTCTCACTTCTTCATGTGTCTGTCTGTCCATCTGTCTTGAATATGAACGACTTGGCCAAATGAGGTCTTGCCCTGCTGTAGTACTATATAAAGGTCCCAGTGAACATGATCAGGAGTCTGGAGCACGTAAGAGTTGAGGCTGACGGAGCTGGCTTGGTGTAGCCTGGAGAGGGAAGGCTGGGTGAGATCTAATTGCTCTTTTCAGCTACGTAATTAAGATTATAGAAAAGAGAGAGCCTGGCTCCTCACAGAGGTGTGTGATGAAGGGATAGGAGGCAACACGCATAACCTGCAGCAAGAGAAATTCCAATGAGATATACGGAGAAATGTTTTCACTGTGCGGATGGTGAAATGCTGGAGCACAAGCCCAGAGAGGTGGGGGCATCACCTTCCCTGGAGATATTCAACACTAAGCTGGACAAAGTACCTTCCAGCTGAAATTTATGTGTAATTCTGCAAATGACCATTGAATAAAACAGAAGGAATTGCACGTATGAGAAGAGGTTGGTTTGAATTCAGCATGCGCCGTCTCCTTATCTGGCTTTGAAATAACACTCCTCCATCCCCGCAGCTCCTTGCTGTTGGCTGGCCGAGAGCTCAGCACGCTGCAGCAGCAACGTGGAATATGTGCTTTTCTTCTCGAACTGCATGGAGTTCACAGATAACTCTAAAAGCAGCCAGGCTACTTTCATCTCCCTGGAGCTAATGTGAACAAATCACTTTGCTGGAGGAAATTGGGGGAGAACAGGAGAAGGCAGAGCATCAGTTTAAAAATAAATTTTAAAAAATCCTTAAAATCAAAGCACTTGGTAGGGGTCTAGAGGATCAGGAGTTACCCATCCTTGTTGGTAATGCATTTATTGCCTGTGCTACGTGTGTCGACTGAATTGCCTTCTCTCTCCAACAAGCGGTGCTCACAGCTAGTGTGAATTGTGCAGGGTGGGAAAAGGAACAGAGCTGTTGTCTCTGTTGTAGCTCATCTGTGGATAAATGGCAGAACAGAGGATTGTGAGGATCGTAAGGCTGTGTTAGACTCAAGGCACATGCAATCTAGTACTTTGCTTTCTTCCAGGGCCAGCATAGCAGGTTTCCAGGGGTCATTGTAAAAGCTGTGCAGAAAACTTCAGAGGAAGAATCAATTCTTTACCCCAAATATTGACCTGCCAGCCTTCCTTGTGGGGTGAACTTTCGAAAATCAGGAAGGTTTCTGAGAGTCCCTAGAAGGCTGTGAGTCACTGGTGGTGCTGTAGAATCACAGAACAGTTTGGGTTGGAAAGGACCTTCCCAGCTCCCCCAGTGCCCCCCCTGCCATGAGCAGGGACATCTTCAGCAGCTCAGGTTGCTCAGAGCCCCGTCCAGCCTGGCCTGGGATGTCTCCAGGGATGGTTCATCCACCACCTCTCTGGCCAACCTGGGCCAGGCTCTCACCACCCTCAGGGCCAACAATTTCTTCCTCATGTCCAGCCTGAATCTCCCTCTTTTAGTTTAAAACCATCACCCCTTGTCCTATCACAACAGGCCCTACTGAAAAGTCTGTCCCCATCTTTCTTATCGGCCCCTTTTAAGTCCAGAAAGGCCACACTAAGGTCTCTCTGGAGCTTCTGTTCTCCAGCTGAACACCCCAGCTCTCTCAGCCTGTCCTCCCAGCAGAGCTGTTCCAGCCTCGGGTCATTCCTGTGGCTCCTCTGGCCCCTCTCCAGCAGGTCCATGTGTGTCCTGTGCTGAGGACCCAGAGCTGGACCAGCACTGCAGGGGGGTCTCACCAGAGCGGAGCAGAGATGCAGAATCCCCTCCCTCCACCTGCTGCCCACGGGGCTGGGGATGCAGCCCAGGATACGATTTGGCTTCTGGGCTGCAAGCACACGTTGTGGCTCCTGTCCCATCTTTCACCCCCAGCACCCCCAAGTCCTTCTTCTGGGGGCTGCTCCAAATCCCTCCATCCCCAGCCTGTGTTGATACTGGCATTTGCCTCAATCCAGGTGCAGGATCTTGCACTTTACCTTGTTGAACCTCATGAGGTTCTCATGGCCCCACTTCTCGAGCTTGTCCAGGTCCCTCTGGATGGATCCCATCCCTCAGGTGTGTCACCTGCACCTCTCAGCTTGGTGTCATCCGCAAACTGTATGAGGGTGCACTCAATCCCACTGTCCATGTCATTGATGAAGATATTAAGCAGTACTGGTCCCAGTACAGACTCCTGATTGGGGGATAGTAGGTGCGAGTGGTTGGGGTTGACATGGCACTCTGGGCTGCCAGGATGGCCAGAAGAAGGCAACTTGCATCCCTTTGATAGGTGTGAAGGGGTCAGGACTGATACGCGGCCTTTGCCAGCGGCTACCAGGAGTCTTTTGCTGCCTCTGTGTATTTTACATCTATGGTGTGTGTTGAATCATGAAAACTTGGAGCCTGTAAAAGAAAAAACGAAACAGGATGGGGAAACTGAGGCAGCATTTGTCCCTCAAAAGCCATCAGAAAGGTACTTTTGCAAGGATCTCTTTCCGCAGGGATTTATCTGCAACAGAGGCCCAGGTGCACAGAAATGATCTCTGCTCTCATCTTTTTCTAATGGAAAAGAAGCTGAACTGGATCCCCTGGAGAGAGATGCAAACCCAGTAACCCCATAGAGAGATTCATTGGATTTCACCTGCTGGTTGCAACCAAATTGTAATGGAAAAAGTGGTGTACAAGGCTGAGTAGCTCCTGGGCTAGATTTCTGCATTAACCCAGCCCTTGTCGAGCATCTTTTAATGTGCCCCAGGCGTGTAACGTACTCCCTGGATTGCAGGCAGGTTGTGACCACAGAGGTACATACCCCAAAATGGCAAATGATGCCTATAATACAAATATTTGGCAGGTTTGTGTGGGCAAGAAGAGACCCCTTAAGCCCCAGGAGCTGTGTTGCAGGTTTTGTCATCTCAGAGGAGGAGCACAAAACCAATAGGAGGTTTTTAGGCAGCAATGGAAAGGAAGGGATATGTCAGCTAACATTTAATTATGCACAATCCCATCAGACGAATCAAAATAATGATGGAAACAAATATTTTTAAAGGACAGAATGGCACACAGGAAGTTTTCCTTCCTTTATTCCCAGAGCTTGGCTCTCAGGGCTGGGATGGAAAGGTACATAAGGGTTTGGAGTTACATTTTTCCTTTATTGTCTGTATTATATACAGAATGATCTGACGTACCCTGACATTCTGACTTCATGACTTTAGTTTTGTTGAGAAATAAAATGTGGTGCTCGAAGCCATAAACGTCTAAAGCACAGCACCATTTGCCTGGTTGTATTTTCGTCTTCATAATATCCTGAATTCCAAAAACATAACCTTGCAGTATTTTTCCCTAGAATCTAACGGTTCTGCTGGCTGCCTGCATTCGTGCAGTGGGTTTTCAGAGGGCTTTTTGTTACCTGCTTTCTCTCTCAATGAGCTATTGTGGAAATGGAAACGCCTGCCTGTGACAATACTGAAGAATGCTTGCTTTCACTCTTATAGTTTTCAAAAGTAACAAGTCCTTAGGGACCATATATACTTCATCTCTTGTTTACTACAGGCTATTGCTGACTGGTGATGATGAGAGTATTTCCATTTGCTTTCCTCTGGTAGAGGGTAAATTTTTACCTGCGGCTGCACCTTTTGCATTAATCTTTCTCCAGGATGTTTTCTGTGACACATCTCCAGGGTGAATCTATAATTTGATGTCTACTGGATCTATTTTCTGATCAGTTCCCTCATCTGGTTGATGATGCCCCGCAATTTTATCTTGAGGTGCAAGAAGAAGATTGATGGGAACCCCCTGAATTTTAAGCATGATCTAAGAGATGCTTCCAGAAACATGGCAGGGATTTGTTTTAAAGACCTGAAGAAGTCCCTCATAGCAAACATGCTTTTCTGTCTGTAAGAACCCACAAAGCATGGACATGGTGGTGGTTAAAATGAACTCTCTGAGAAGAAGGAGCAGAATTCAGGGCTCATTTTGCTTTCATACTCCTGTACTACTCATCCATTGTAAGGCAATACTTCAACTTCAGAAGAATATTTTTGAAGAATATTAGTCCTGGGAATTTGTTTCCATTTTACAGGATTTTCAAAATCAATCAACCATTTATTTTACTGATGGGAAGTAGAACCACATTGTAGTGGAAGCATGAGAAAAATCACATTGTTCCCAAATGAGGTCAGCTCATGGTCGTTGGATCAGACAGGGAGAGAGGGAGGCCCCGCCATGGGGATCAGCACCATATAGTGGTTTTGAGGCTCAGTTGTGGACCCCATTGGGGCCAACTGCTTTGTCTGAGTGTGAGCAGCTTTTGACCATGCAGGTATCAGCATGGGGACGGGCAAATAACCCGGTGCCTCAAACAAGGGCTTCTATTGCAACTCCTCTTGAGGTCAGACCCATGCAAGAACTCGTATTCTTTGAGAGACATTTTAGCAGTGTGTGTTGCGATAGGACAATGAGTGATGGTTTTAAACTAAAGGAAGGAGATTCAGGCGGGACATGAGGAAGAAATTGTTGTCCCTGAGGGTGGTGAGAGCCTGGCCCAGGTTGGCCAGAGAGGTGGTGGCTGAACCATCCCTGGAGACATCCCAGGCCAGGCTGGACGGGGCTCTGAGCAACCTGAGCTGGTGAAGATATCCCTGCTCACGGCAGGGGGGGCACTGGGGGAGCTGGGAAGGTCCCTTCAACCCAAACTATTCTGTGGTTCTATGACATTTGGCCTGTGTTTTCTCCCTTGCTAACAGCTCCACAATCTAACGGTGGCGAAAACCAGTTGCCTTGAGAAAAAGAAAGGGCAGATTTTCCCTCTGCATTTAGGAATCAGCAGCTTAGGACTCTCCTGACTGAGGTTCTCTTTGCTTTAATGTCTTCAATGCTCTTTTTCTCCCTGGGTTTGCATCTTTGCTTTTGAATGCATTCAAAGGAATGCCTGCTGTCTGTCAGGAGGAGGGTGTGAATACCTGTGGGAGGCAGGAAAGTGGCCACCAAAGCCCCAAGGGCTCCTGCAGCTTTCTCCATGGCTGAGCGCCCAGCCTGCTCCTCAGGCACTTCCCATCCCATTGCTGGGCATTATTCCAGCTCTGACCTGGGTGCAAAGTGACAAGCTGAGCTCAGTGTAGGTGCTGGAGGATTAATGAAAATTAATGATGACATCAAGGTGACAATGGTGGGGACAGACAGTGTCTTTTGTGCCATTAACACAGGGCTGGAAGAACGAATCAATGGCCAGTGATGACTGCCCAAGTTACACTGTCTTTTATTTGATTTAATTGCTGTAAGATTAGTCCAGAGCTTGAAAATAATACTATTAAACACTATGCTGTTCCTTTTATTGGATGGCTACCTGTAGACATTTTCCATACTCCTGCTTCCATGGAAAGTGTGATAAAGTGCAAGGAACCCACCTATCTGCCCCAAATCAGCATCAGCTCTGTCTGCTGCACCCTGATATTTTGTTGTCTGCTTGAAAGCCACCAGTAATGGGGCCCTGTCCTACCCCCCAAACCCTTCCAGTTCATCACTGTCCTGTCACAATAAGGATTTCCTTTATGTCTGACCTAAATCTTCCTGGTGACAATGTAAGCCCAGGATCATCAACATTCTGTGATGAATATTCATTATAATTCTGTAATGGATAGCCAAGGTCAGTGTTCTTTAATAAGATAGAAGAAAGGCAGACAGGAGGTCCATTTAATAACAGAGGTGACTGGTATATAAAGCAGAGGGATGTTATAATTAATATCACAAGAGCGGCGACGTGCTAAGGAAACTCCTGGCGACCAGCTGAAGGGATGCCATAAAGTTGTACCTGTAAGAAGTTAAAAAAAATGTCAACTGAAGTTAATGGAAATTCAGCCTGCGTAAGAAACACAGGTGGAAAGGAAGATCGGCTTATTTTAATCAAAGCGAGAGGAAAAAACCTAATTTAAATCAGCCCAAGTGATTGCAGGCTTAATTCTTTCCCCTTATTAGACTCTTCAATCCTAACCCTACAGTCCTAAGAACTCTCTTTAAATTGGAGACACGGGAATTTGATTTGTATGCGCACTGACCCCTCAAAGCGATACAACAAAGCCATCCTCTCTCAGGAGGTGGCTTTCAAGCTGAATCTTCTAGTAAAGATGATTAAATCAGAAGCATCACTTTTTGGAAATTGTGATGGGTGGGGAGGAAGTGACCCCTCTGAGAGCGCTCTCGAATATATGGGTATTAAGGGTCCTAAATCATTTCTGTGGGTGGAAGGAGGAGGAAGGAGGTTTGCTCCTGCTCTGAGCTGGAGGAAAAAGGATGGAGGAAATGTGGAAAAACAGAACTGTTGATCTTTGGGCTCAGAACAGCATTTAAATTCCCACCTGTGGTTACCAAACTGCTAACCTCTCCCGCAGCCTGTAACGACAGCTTCCCTGTTGCACTGGGGTGATGATATATGGAAACAAACAACCCATAAGGCACTGCCCCATGTCCTGAGAACCTCATGTCCGTCTGTCCAACCCTCCAGGGATGGTGACTCCAGCACTGCCCTGGGCAGCCTGTTCCAGTGCCCCACAGCCCTTGGTGGAAGAAATTGTTCCCCACATCCAACCTCAGCCTCCCCTGGTGCAACTTGAGCCCATTTCCTCTGGTCCTAATGTGTTGATCCAAGGGAAATTCCAAACAGCTTTCACCTTCCTTTGTTTCCTTTCAACAGCATAGCATGGTTTTGCTGCTGTTCCATTTTGGTTCTCATCAGATTGGTTTAAAACTCGTTTCTGGCTGTGCAGCACCTTAGAGGAGGTGGAAAAGGACCTGCGGGTGTTGGTCAACAGTGGCTGAACATGATTCAGTGTGTGCCCAAGTGGCCAAGAGGCCACCAGCATCCTGGTTGTACCAGCACTGGTGTGGCCAGCAGGCCCAGGGCAGTGACCGTCCCTGTGATGGGACCTGGGGAGGCCAAACTGCCAATCCTGGGGGGAGTTTTGGGCCCCTCACTCCAAGAAAGCCCTTGAGGTGCTGGAGCGAGTTGAGAGAAGGGAACGGAGCTGGTGAGGGGCTGGAGCACAAGTGTGATGGGAGCGGCTGAGGGACCTGGGGGGTTCAGCTGGAGAACAGGAGCTGAGGGGAGACCTTCTGATCTCTGAACTGCCTGAAAGGAGCTTGGAGCCAGGGGGGTCGGGCTCTGCTCCCCAGGAACAAGCGCCAGGAGCAGAGGAAACGGCCTCAGGTTGCACCAGGGGAGGTTGAGGTTGGATGTGGGGAACAATTTCTTCCCCAAAGGGCTGTGGGGCATTGGAACAGGCTGCCCAGGGCAGTGCTGGAGTCACCAGCCCTGGAGGGTTGGACAGATGGAGATGAGGTTCTCAGGACATGGGGCAGTGCCAGGGGTGGGGGAATTGTTGGACTCCATGATTTTGAGGGTCTCTTCCAACCAAAATGATTCTTTGATCCTATATCAATATTGCCTGAGGAAAACTCTGGGAGTGTCTTCAAATGCACCAGAATTGATGCATCAGAATTTGGAAAACCATGTGGTCTGTGGAAAGCATCACGTATTAGCTCAGGAAGGATGTTTAAACCCAAACTGATGCTGGGCAGAATGACCGGGCACAGATCATCTTCTGGAGCAGCTGTGTGGATGTTAGGTGAAGAACGTCCACTTTGCATCTTGCAACTCATTCTGCTCCAAGTCGCTTGGTTGGATGGATTTTGCTGAAAGGCCCATGCAAAAGCCTCTTGTCCCTCTGTAGGATTTACTTATTGTAGGTTGTGAGCATGTATCTGCCTCCTTTTCATGCATGTTGCCTTTCTGGACATCCATATCTCCATTATCTTTAAGAGCAGATCAGCAGAGCTGCATTTCTGGGAGATGCCCCGAATCAAATGAACCACTCAGCGATTACAGCTGTGTGCATCAGTAGGTTTATGTGGGGTTAAAAGCGGGGCGAAAAAAGGTCAGTCAGGTGATGTTTCTTTATTTACAATAAAAATATTTAATTCCCAAAAAGTCAAACTTAATACAAACAAACAAAACTAAACCAAACCTCACACCTTTAGTTTTTATTTCCTCCCTCCTACAATTTTTATTTGCTCTAGAAATGAGGGAATGAAGGGAAAGGATACAAAGTGGATTTTGGTTTAGAAAAGCCTGATAAAAAGCCCTAGCTTACTTTGGTTTTAATGGGGTTCAGCCAAAACTCCTACTGAGAGATAAATGGAAGTGCATTCCTTTTCTTCCCGTTTCACTTTTTTTGTTGTTTTTCATCACAGAAGTGACACAGATGGAGAGGTTTTAACCAGCCAATTCCAATGAATAAGTGGAAGAGAGACCCCATTTCATCCTGGCAGTCCTTGTGGAAACCAGGCCAACTCATTAGCCAAAGATCTCCACGCTTCTCCGCGGAACAGCCTGTTCTCCTGCCCTGTGCGTGGTGCGGTCGTCTTCCATCCGCAGAGGTTGGTGTTGGAGGGAGACACCCTTGGAAAGCCACAGCCTCAACGCAGCTACACCTTACAGCTTCATCTTGCATCCTGCCATATTTAAATATATCTGTGTTTGCAAAAAAACCCCAAAATTGCTGGCTTTTGCAAATGTTTTTATTTTTAAGCCCTCTCATTTTCTTCCCCTATCCCCAGGAAACAGCAAACCCTAGGGGCGGTCAGCCAAAAAGAAATGAAATGGAAATATCCTGATGTGTTTTTGCAGTTATATTGGGGTTTGGTGTTGGGGTTTTGTTTGTTTTGGATATTGTTTGGATTTGTTTGTTTTGGATATTACAAAGCAATTCCATTTCAAGGCTATGCAAAGACGTATGTGGCCTTTGAAGTCACAGGAAAGGGCTGCAAGATTTGATTCTGAATGTCCTGGTGAAGTCATGTTGTTTCTGACACCCTATGCAGTATTCACTGAGACCTTTTAAGAACATTTAAGTGCATTTTTTTGGTTGGTTGTCGTTTTTTTGGTTTGTGTTTTTCAGGAGTTTTGTTTTGACAGAAGAGCAAAAATAACCTGGAGAAGTGGAGCTGAGAACAGGTTCCTGTTTCCAGCCAGGCAAATAGCAAAAGGCCATTTCTCCTCCACTCAGGGAGGAAAGAGAAAGGGCAGGTGGTTACTTCTTCTCACTCCTCCTGAAGCACAAGGATGAGATACTGAAAAGCTGCTTAATCGCCGTTGAACATGAGAATGCCCATGGGGCACTATTTTCATCCATAGGTGCCTAAAAACCTTTATCATTCTACCCACAGATTTTAAAGGACACGAGGAAGGCTTGGTGGCAGCAGAGAAGGGGTTCATCTCCCTCTCAATGTTCCATGCCTCAGTTTCCCCAGGTGCAAAATGGAGATGACAAAGGGTGGAAGGATGTTGTCAGATCTCTTGTGCTCCCAGCTTGTTAACACCCACCCAGTCCCTGGTTACGCTTGGTCTGTGCTGGCCAAACTGGCCATTTTCCTGACAAAGTCCTTCATGGAGCCCGTCTGCGGCCAGCCAAAGCCCCAGGTTCTGTGCTTATAAAATCATAGAATGGTTTGGGTTGAAGGGACCTTCCAAGCTCATCCAGTCCAACCCCTGCCATGAGCAGGGACATCTTCACCAGCTCAGGTTGGTCATGGCCTCCACCTTCCTCCTGCTCCCTTGGGGCTGCTGGTGGCCCTACACTTGTCACCATCACCCCGGTTTTCTGCCTCCGCAGAGGGGTTTCAACCCTACCCTCAGCCTGATGTCAAAGCCAGTCCCATCTTATGCAGCATCCCTTCAACAGCATGTCCTTCTCCTGGACGCTGGGTAAGCCCAAGGTTCCCCTTGCTCCTCAGGTTCACTTGCAGGTCCCTGGCTCTCCCTGCTCCCCAGTCATAGAGTAGTTTGAGTTGGAAGGGACCTTCCCAGCTCCCCCAGTGCTACCCCTGCCATGAGCAGGGACATCTTCACCAGCTCAGGTTGCTCAGAGCCCCGTCCAGCCTGGCCTGGGATGTCTCCAGGGATGGTTCATACACCACCTCTCTGGCCAACCTGGGCCAGTGCACCTTGCATGTCCCAGGCATCACCTTTCAACCATGAAGCCTCAGGGCAGAGCATGGGGGAGTGGTGGGACATGTTAAGAGACATCACAGTTATTTCTCCACCTTTGCTGATTGACAGCGCCAGCTCTTCTCGGGGTCCTGTCATTGTTGGAGTTGGGAGATCTGTGTTCATGCCTGTCTCTGCCACTGCTTGTCTGTGTGGCCCTGGTTAACTCACTTAACCTCTCCCAACTTGGCCTGTAGAGAGAGGACAAACATCCATCCTTCTGCCCTGGTGTGACCCATTGCTTTAATGCCACAGGTCTTTGGTGTGAACCAAGCTGAATTGTCACCTAACCAACACATCCTGGGTAAGAGGGAAGGAAAAAAAGTCAACAAGCCTTGGATAAGAGCAGCCACTGTCACCTCCTGGCTCATGGGGTGACTTAAACAACTCCTTGATTTTGGTCCAGGTCCCTTGGCTAGACCTGGGCTAGAAGCTCCCACACCAAATGACCTTGTGCAAACCACGTCAAGGTGTTTCTGTGTTTTCTGGGTCTGTTTGTGCACTGTAGTTGTATCTATCAGCAAAATAACCAGGACTTGTTCTTCCACCTCAAGTCCAACTGGCCTCCTTCATGCTTTTCAATCCTCTCAACCCCTCAACCAAGCTCAAACATTGCTGGGATTGGTTCACCGGCTCCAGCATCGTCATTTAAATTGTCTGGGAAATTGCTTTTCAGTCGGTCCTTGAGTGACTGGTGTGGATATGGTGTGTCAGATCAGAAACTCCACAAAAAGCAACACCTTCTGGACGCAGGACCGTATTTCAGCATGGGGGATAATTCCGTATTCCCATCTGCTTTATTTTAAGCAGCTCCAAGGATGGAAGGAGCCACCTTGAGAGAACTGCAGCCAGCACCATCCTGCTCCATCCACCCACGGGCTGACAGATTAAATCTCGTTTGCTTGTGCCAGAAATCTTGCTCACTTGTTTGTCATTATCTGGCGTTCTGTTAGTCCATGTTAAAAAAAAAACAGCAAAACAAAACTTTTTTGTTTTGTTTTGTTTTAAATAGAAGCAAAGTCAGGGAACAAGAAAGTGCAGACGTGGTCTTGGAGAGCAGCAGAACATCAGTGGTCTGGTCCTGCCAAGGATGTGTGGAGGGAACTCCTGGCCATGTCACGCACCTCGTCTCGGTTACTGCCCTGTCCCCATAGCCTGTTCCCATAGCCTGTCCCCATAGCCTGTCCCCAGGGCTTGCAAGGCCATCTCCATTCTTAACTGCAATTTTCAGATTATTTCCAAAATTTACTGTTAGCTTCCGAATTCTCTAATCTTGCACATCTTCTCCCACCCACGCTGCACACCAAAGCTGGGATATCACGAGGAATTATATCCTTCTCCATTCCAATTCAGAAGAATGAAGAAGTCCAGATAAGAGCCGAGCAGACACATTTTGCCGCAACACATTGTAGCTTCCTATGCTGGTATTCACACCTTCCTACACCTTCCTTACTTTTATTCTTATTTGGACTTGCTTCACATCCTAATCCAGATAATAAATTAGGTGGACCATACTTGGAAGGCCACCAATTTCCAGACACATGCCAAACACCACGTTTTCGTAACCTCACCGTGAGCTGCAGAGCATGTTTTGACAGTTGCTAAAAGAACTTCAGCCCAGAAGAGCCAAAAGGAGATGTCGCAGGTTCCTGTAGCTCATGGAGACCAGCCTGGCACCCCACCTTCTGCAACCTGCGAGGTCATCGAAGTGGTGGAGCGCACATGTGAAATACGGCTGTGTCTCCAAGCTCAGCCGGCATCCCCTGGCTGGCTGCGAGCACAGGCAAAAGGAGAAGTCACAAATCAGTGGAGAAAAGGTCTAAGGTGGATCTAAGTTGTGTCCGCAACCACTAAAGAGGGGTTATAGAGAAGGTGGAGCCGGACGCTTCCAAGAGGTGCACACGAAAGGACAGAGGTGACAAACAACTTCAGTGAGATGCAGGGAAAATTGTTTTCACTGTGAGAGTGGTCAAATACAGGAAGAAGCTGTGGATTCTCCATCCTTGGAGATATTCAAAACTGCGCTGGACAGGAGCAAAGACAATTTACTAAGTTAGAAAATGGCCCATCTTTGGTAAGAAAGTTGAACTAGAAACCTCCAAAGCCCCCTTCCCACCTCAGTCATTATGCAAATCTCATTCATGCAGCAGATGCAGGCACATTTCCCTGGGGTCCAACCAGATCCTTCCTACCACAGAACCTGATCTTGTGCTCTTTAGTGCCTTTCTCCTCCCAAAACCCTCTGAAGAAGGGGGATCTCAGCTTGCAGGTGTAGCTGAGTGGTGCTAGGAGCCTCATCCATGTACATCCACCACCCCATCTCCCTGCAGCCCACTGAGCACATTGATAACATTTCTGTCCATTAAATCGTTAGGAAAATTAATTTCCCAAATCAATTATCATGATTCACAGCAGCGCTGCTATGCGGGTAAGCATGATGGTGGCTCTTCAAGTGGATCAGTCCCCTCTTCCCAGATTATTCATGTCAAATTGCTCACAAAGTACGACGTGGCTTGACAGCAAGTTTTCCCACCCAAATCTAAGCCTGGGTGAGCTTCTCAGGGGCACGGGTTGAATTGCTGGTAGGGCTGGAAACAGGAACCAGATATCCTGATTTCCAGAAGGCTGAAACGCTGCTCGGATGTTCAGTAGGGCGGGAAATTTGCCTAGATCAAGAGTAAAGCCAGTTTTAAGTCTGTATAGCAGCCTCTGGTACATGAGCCTCGCCAGCACGATGTCTAAATCATCTTTTTTCACTCAAGGGAAGGAAAAATCCACAAATAAAACCAACTTTTTGCTTTTTCACCCCTCCCAAAAAGCTTCACCGAAATAATGAAGAGCAACCCACACAAAATTTAAGAGATGGAGCTGCACTTATCTCTAGTGTGATGGGTAATATATTAGAGCAAATAGCTTGGAGGACCTGGGAGAGTTACACTTTTATTGCCAGAGATAAAAAAAAAGGGGACAAAAGCAACCTCTGGCTAGACTGAAGCATGGAGCATCTTGTTTTGTCTTCACAGCCCATTTAAATGTTATTACACTGACTCAAATAAATTGCCCAACAATCAGGCCGCTCTATTGACCTCTAGGGACCGAAGACAATAAAGGCTTTAGCACTTAAATCAGGACATAATGAGGTGATTAATATCTTTGGGAAGACTTGCTGACTGCAGCTTGGACCACTCGCTGCCACCAGCTCTGGTTTAAGGGTTTTGGCTTTGCGGGGGCTGCTCGTCTCCTCTGCCTTTCCTATGGTGGGACTTGCCGGCAGCAAACGTGCTCCAGCCAACCTTCTACTCTTGACAATCCCAACCGCTTACACTTGGAATGACCTCCTTGGCCATGCCGCTGGGTGATGGGTTTGTTTTCATGCATAAGAATGCTGGAAGAAACTCTCTGAAAGTAGTTTTGGTATATTTTTAAATTGTATTTCGAGAATAAAGATGGGGAGATGACAGCAAAACTAAGCAGCTTGCTTACTGGGAGGTTGGTGGCTTCAAGGTGAGACCATTCCTGCACACTGCCTGCATGGGGCTAAAGCCAGATCCACCTGGTCGCTCCATGGCATTGCCCTGGGTCTGGCATATAATGTCCAAGCTTGTCGTCACGCAGGTGGCTGGAAAAGGACAAGGTGCTTGAGTAAGGGACTGGGAATCATGGGTTTTACCATACTGGGGTGCTCAGGGCTGGACTTGACCCACAGGAATGTGGTGGGTACAAGTGCATTTGTACATTGGTGGATTTTCAAAGGAACATCTTGGAGGAAATTAATTAAATCTCTATTTCTAAGTCTTAATCTCTATACGTGTTCCTATATCAGCTCCACAAAGGTTTTCTTGCTCCAGTGAAAACATAAAACAGACTCTCTAGGACACGATAAACATGTTATGTTTCAATCTGTCATGTTGTGATGGTTGGGGGTGAGTAAAACCTTTAAAGGAAGGAGTTTCTCTCCAGCCAAGCCATTGGTTTAGAAGTCAAAGACAGAAGCATGAACTCTGAGTTGTTGATAGCAGCTTGAGAAGTCAGGGGGGAAAATTCTGCACAAACATATAAAATACTAAGGAGCAAACAGCTCTGGCTTTCAAGTTGACCTGCAAATAGTTGGATTAAAGACATCAGAGGTCCCTCCCAACATCAGTTCTTCGATGGTTTGTGGAGGCAACCTTGTGGGGCTTGGAAATGGTGAGAAGAGCCAAGGATACAAAACGAACCAAACACGCAGACTTGTATTTAAATCCCTTTAAATTTCTCCAGGATTAGCCAGAAGTTCTGATGTGATTTAATTTGATATATTTTTTTGCTCACTTTACAGCCTCGACTTGCAGAACTGAACTAAAACCCATGGAACTGTTAATTGAAAACTAAGTGTCAACAGCAGCTCAGCACAGAAAGAGTTTCAATTAAAAGCAATCTCTTCCTGCCATCCGAAGTAATATTTTCCCTCCTGGCTAAATTTTAAGTGAAGTACAAAGTGGTTGCTTGTCAATGCTTTAATGGGATCTGAGCTATTGTGTGGGAAAACTTCCTTTCACTCAGAGGCCAAGGAGCTTTTAATTCATCAGCGCTGAAAGTCAATTTGCTTTTATCTTCTGGGCTGCGTGGGTGAGGAATGAGGTGTGCTGAAGGCCACACCGGGAAGACTATCTAAAAATCAGAGCTGGATGGGGCAGGAATCAATGTTTCAGACTCCATGTCCCTCCTAGGCCTCCATCCACCCCTCTCCAGCTTGGTGCTCAGCATGGTTGTAGTATTTATCCAGGGACAACACATGGCCAGGTTGTCCCCAGGTGCCCACAAGCCTTTGCAAGCTTCATTTAGGTTTGTGGGTGAGGGATGCTGACCACGTGGGTGGACCACCCAAGGGCATGAATGAAGGGTTCCCCAAAGAGGAGAGTGGAGGAGGAAGGGGTGCTAAGAGGGTGGTGGGTCTGGGGACATGGGAAAGGATAGTATCAAGCCTGGTGACATCTCTTGGGGAAGGACGGCTTCTTGCAGATCTTGGAGCAGTTTCTCTGTTGCGATCCAGGGTGAAGACCACATGGCAGTCAGTTGCATGTGATGGAGCAGCAGGAGAGGGAACTGGGATGATGCTTAGTTGGAGATGGGTAGTGATGCTGAGAGGAGCCATGCGGGATGGAAGGGCGTGTGCCGATGAGAGTCAGCGGTCAAAATATTTGCAGCCCAATTTGGTAGCAGAGGAGGACATCTGTATGGCTGAGCTTGCATACTAAGCTTCTGTGACTGGCACAGAACTAGGAGCTGTTGAGAGGAACTGGGGAGCAGGGGTATGTCCTCGGAGCCAGGGAGAAGAGCAGAATCCATAATTAAACCATCCTTGAAGCCTCCAAAGACTTGGCCTTGCATTCTGCTCCCTCTAGAGCCAGCCTGGATGACCTTGCATCAATCACTTCTCCTCTTGGTCCCCAGACACAGAGTGAGGATGTCACGGGGTGTCACCTTCCCAGCTCAGCATAATAACCACTAATCAGGCATGCAGGTTATTAAGGGCACTCCCAGATTTATTTTCCTGAAAAGGTGTCTAAATCCCCCAAAAGGAAGTGATAAAAAGTGACGGCTGAAGAATAAACTGCTCTTCATCATTGTGATACGGAGAAAATTATCTGCCTGCCGTTTTAGGGCTTTTATGTAAAAAGTGTTCGGAGAAGGTTATGAGGGCTGTGTCTTTGCGAGTCATTAAAAAACAGCAGATCATTTTAGGAACAAAAGTACTAAATGGTTCTTTGTCTGCCAGCTCCGCTCCCCACTTTGCTTTCTGATCAGCACCTTAATGTGCCTTAGCACAAAATAAGGGATGCGAAGTTCGTATTGGTGCTGCTCCCAGGAGACTGGCCCAGAGCAAAAGGGATTTGCAGATGCTCTCAGTTGTGTTGAGACCCACGTCTTCATGTTTTGACTAACTCTGCTTTAGCCACTAAGAGATGTGGGTCTGCCAGTGCCTCTTGTGGGGCCTGGGGCTGAGCACGGTGCTCCTGGGAACAAGGCTGAGGAGGAACACAGGAGAGACTAGAGCAGGGGCATCCAGCCCCACAGCCCGTCCTCTCTCCAGCTTCACCTGCGTTTTGTTTTGTGTACCCAGTGTGTTCTGGGATGGAAGCTTTGCTCCATCTTTTCTGAGCAGATGGAGTCAGCATGCTCAGATCTGGTGTGGGTCTGGGCATCCAAACTTGTATTTAGAATCATAGAATGACACAATCATAGAATCACAGGATAGTTTGGGTTGAAGGGACCTTCCCAGCTCCCCCAGTGCCCCCCCTGCCATGAGCAGGGACATCTTCACCAGCTCAGGTTGCTCAGAGCCCCGTCCAGCCTGGCCTGGGATGTCTCCAGGGATGGTTCATCCACCACCTCTCTGGCCAACCTGGACCAGGCTCTCACCACCCTCAGGGACAACAATTTCTTTCCCATGTACAGCCTGAATCTCCCTCTTTCAGTTTAAAACCATCACCCCTTGTCCTATCACAACAGGCCCTGCTGAAAAGTCTGTCCCCATCTTTTTTATCGGCCCCTTTTAGGTCCAGAAGGGCCACACTAAGGTCTCCCCGGAGCTTCTCTTCTCCAGCTGAACACCCCAACTCTCTCAGCCTGTCCTCCCAGCAGAGCTGTTCCAGCCTCGGGTCATTCCTGTGGCTTCTCTGGCCCCTCTCCAGCAGGTCCATGTGTGTCCTGTGCTGAGGACCCAGAGCTGGACCAGCACTGCAGGGGGGTCTCACCAGAGCAGAGCAGAGGGGCAGAATCCCCTCCCTCCACCTGCTGCCCATGGGGCTGGGGATACAACCCAGGATATGATTTGGCTTCTGGGCTGCAAGCGCACGTTGTGGCTCGTGTCCCATCTTTCACCCCCAGCACCCCCAAGTCCTTCTCCTGGGGGCTGCTCCAAATCCCTCCATCCCCAACCTGTGTTGATATCGGGAGTCATCCCGACCCAGGTGCAGGACCTTGCACTTGACCTTGTTGAACTTCATGAGGTTCATATGGCCCCACTTCTCGAGCTTGTCCAGGTCCCTCTGGATGGATCCCATCCCTCAGATGTGTCACCTGCACCACTCAGTGCTCCCGGACCATCAGCAGGTCAGTCAAAGGAGTCCCAAATTTTGTTACACCTCTGTGACCCTGGTCCCTCAGACAGAACTGCCATGCTGAGAGCACCAGAGAGAAGTGAATCTTCAGCTTGTGGCTGGGTCATATCTTGAAAAGCCCATCACTCCTGCCCAGGTTTGCTGCACAGGGTTTGTTTCCAGAAGCCACGCTGCTTCTAGATTGATATCTGAACACACTGGATGGATGATGCTGGAAGGATAATACTGGACAGATGGATGTAAAACACTGCTGGATCTTGCCCAAAGCAACAGGCAGAAACATCTCACATGACTTACAGGTCTCCACCTGTAAATGACACCCACAGAGGGGCTCAGGTTAGACCAATATGAAGGACCAGGGGATTCCATCTCACACTGGGGAGAGTTGCCCAATTCCCCATCATTTTCTGCCCAGACCAATGTGCCAAACACTAGTGTTATCTCTACTGTGAAAAACGCGAGTCGAGGGTACTGTCCAGAGCAATCATCATCCTTTTTACGAGTTACAAGGACAAGCAGTGACTGTTCAGATTGCTTTTGAACTTTGCTGGTACCATTTATCTACATTCAATGCTCCGAGCCCCATCTGTCTCGCAGATTTTCTCTTGACATCAGCTCTGCATGGCAGTTCTTTATCAACTTTATTGTGTCTCTTAACACAAAGGCAACCTGCCATGACTCTTCCAGGAGGCTTTTGTAGCAAAAGAAAGCAAAAATGCGCCTGTTCTTAATACTTTACCTACTTCAATAGTGATTTATAGGTGTTGTTGAATGCATGCATCCTTTGCAGAGATATATCTCAGTTACGTGTGGCTCATCTCCTGAACACCTTTTAAGTAAAGAAAGAGGAAAAAAAAACCAACACAAAAACTGGAATAGACATCAGCATGAAGTAAATGGGGGTCCTTTGGGTAGCTTATCCTCTGCAAGATCTCAAGATCTGCATAAGAAACATGTAGCTGCCATCTCCTCATTTTACAGATGGGAAAGCAGAGGAGGGAGAAGGGAAGTGCTGTTCCCACTTGCTTCTGAAGTGTTTAATGGAGTAAAAAAAAAAAAAGGGAATAAAATTACATTATTTTCCAGACTAATGCTTGGCCCCACATTTTCTCAGTTTTGGAGATTTCTCCGTTGTGTAAATAAAAAAGCAATAGGATTGTACACTGGTTGCAAGTTTCCATTCCACCTGTCACATCGTCACAAGCCTACCTAGGTGACTTCCTGTCACCTAGGATGGAGGGATTTGGAGCAGCCCCCAGGAGAAGGACTTGGGGGTGTTGGGGGTGAAAGATGGGACATGAGCCACAATGTGTGCTTGCAGCCCAGAAGCCAAATCGTATCCCCAGCCCCGTGGGCAGCAGGTGGAGGGAGGGGATTCTGCCCCTCTGCTCCGCTCTGGTGAGACCCCCCTGCAGTGCTGGTCCAGCTCTGGGTCCTCAGCACAGGACACACATGGACCTGCTGGAGAGGGGCCAGAGGAGCCACAGGAGTGACCCGAGGCTGGAACAGCTCTGCTGGGAGGACAGGCTGAGAGAGTTGGGGTGTTCAGCTGGAGAACAGAAGCTCTGGGGAGACCTCAGTGCGGCCTTTCTGGACCTAAAAAGGGCCGATAAGAAAGATGGAGACAGACTTTTTAGCAGGGTCTGTTGTGATAGGACAAGGGGTGATGATTTTAAACTAAAGGAGGGAGATTCAGGCTGGACATGAGGAAGAAATTGTTGGCCCTGAGGGTGGTGAGAGCCTGGCCCAGGTTGGCCAGAGAGGTGGTAGATGAACCATCCCTGGAGACATCCCAGGCCAGGCTGGACGGGGCTCTGAGCAACCTGAGCTGGTGAAGATGTCCCTGCTCATGGCAGGGGGGGCACTGGGGGAGCTGGGAAGGTCCCTTCAACACAAACCGTTCTGTGAGTCTGAGTCTGTGAAATACTTTGCACTGATCAGAGGGGAAAGGAATGTTGATCATGAACAACCTTGGCTTGGCTTGTTTATCACAGATCAGCTCTTGCTGGTAGTTTGCAGAACTCACAACATCCCTGCACGTCTCCTGGCTGTGTCCACACACACCAGGGAGGCCAAAAGTTGTCAGTCTCTCCCATGAAACTCCCAGCTGATATCCTGGGAACTTTTAGCCTGGCTTTATTTTCAGCATTCATGAGCCTTTCAGTCACAGTGATATGCCATCAAATTTTGATGTCTAATGAAGGAACAATTGTCTCTTCACTTCCCTTTTATAACAGCTGAGGCTTTCAGTAACATTATCCTGCCATGTTTTGACATCTGGCTTGTCAGCGAGAACATTATCTACCACAATATGTTTTTTCCATGAGCAAAACTTTGACATAAATTCACTGGCAGGCTGACTGGATGCTGCTGTGTGCAACACCTACCACTTCCAAATAGTAAACATGCTCCCAGATGCAGAATGTGAAGCCTCTGTTGTATTGTCAGACAAACTGAGATGCGAAATGTTGCACCAAGTGACCACCCCGGGACTGTGCTGTAAAAACCCAACAATCTTATTTGTCCCTCTTTCGTGTAGTATCTGGGGATGGGGTGATTTATTTTGGTGTCACCACTACCATCACCAGTGTGGGGTCTTGCCAGCATTGGGCCACCCACACCAGTGTCCACAGTGTACGGGCGTGATTTGGTTGCCTGACCATTGTGCCTGGAGCCACCTGAGATGCCCTCAGGTATCTGGGAAGCTGGAAGGTGGGACACAGGTTGGCAAGAGGAGTTTTCCAGCAAGAATTGCACATACATGTCCAGTTGCCTTCTAGGAACCTTCTGTGGCCATTGTTTTTCATCAGTGATTTTCAACATGTGGCCTGTGGACACAGGGATGTCCATGGGATATTCCCCAATCTACGATGGACCACCAGAAGAAGACGTGTTTGCTCATTGCTTGTGTTTCCACCGGCCAGCCTCGTTTTACAAACTTGTACAAGAATTACATATACCACCTAGACATCTTCCTGCCACCATGACGTTTCTGGGACTCACAGACATCCGCCTCCCTCACCGGCAGCCCCACCACTGCCAGGAAGGATTGAAGATCTCTGGTGACTTCCATGGACTCTCAGAGCATTCCTGGCCTCCTTCCACCCCTCTCCACACCCTGGGCCAAGTGCAGCTGAGTCGGTATGTTTGGTCCGTTGCCACTTTATCCTGGAAGGCCTCAGCAGTGCTGGAATTGCCAAGAACATGAATCTCAGGGGCGTCTCTGCCAAGCCCAGATGGTGATTTTGCTTCCCTTCTCCTTCAAGCTCCTATGCATGCCCTGGCCAGCAGAGAGGGTGGGTGTCTCCAGATCCCTTCTCAAAGACTACTGTAAATTCAGGCTAATCCCCTTGGTACTCCCAGAGTAAATATAAAGCTTTCCCTTGGAAAAGAAACGCTTGGTGCCCTGCAGATCCCAGAGTCTTTCACTGCTTTGGCTGGAGAATGCTGATCTGGCTTAGTCACAAGGGAAAGGCTTGCCTCACCTGACTTCAAATATCTAAACTAAATATCTGGATATCAATATCTTAGCCGGTTACCCAGGTCTGCTCCTTTAGTGCTGAGAGACAGACGGTTCTGGGAGGTGACCCACCTCCTTTTGACATTGGCTTCAGGAGGAGATGATTTGGACCTCAGAAACCTTTGTTCCTCTTTATTGACTATAGAGATCACCTGTAGATCACTATTGTGGCCAAGGACATCCCATAGAGTTGTACAGAGTACGCCTTTCATGACTGCCCCATCCTCATACTTTTCTTCCCGAAGACCAGCACGGCGTTAGAGCTGTGCTCAGTTCTCTCCCATGGCAACCTTTCCCATCAAGCTGGACAAGCTCTTGTTATCCCAACAGCTTGAGAAGGAATGTGGTAGAGGATCTCCCACAGATCTGATCACTGGGAATGGTTCCTTTTCCAACTCTCTCCCACTTGGGAGTGTAAATGTTTAGGGGAGAATGTCAGAGCTACTCTGAGCCTTGTTTTCATAGAATCATGGGATGTGCCAAGTTGGAAGGGACCCAACAAGGATCATTGAGTCCAACTCCTGTCCCTGCACAGGACACCCCACAGTTCACACTGTGTGTCTGAGGTCATTGTGCAATCGCTTCTTGAACACTGTCAGGCTTGGGGCTGTGACACCTCTCTGGGGAGCCTGTTCCAGTGTCCAGCACCCTCTGGGTGAAGAACATCCTCATAATATCCAACCTAAACCTTCTCCTTGATATTTCTAGACACCGTGACAGAAGAGCACCCTGGTTCCATCTCAAGGAAGGTCACCAGCTCCTGCTCATCTGCCATTTCGTGTCACATGCAGCCACATGTGCACAGGGCAGTAGTGGGCTGATGCCAACCATAAATCACCTCGCACTATCTCTGTCCTCTCAGAGAGTGCTGTAACCAGTTTAAATTTTAATGGTGAGATCACAAAATTGTTCAAGCCCAGATCTGCTTAGGGCACTTTGGTTAAACCAGCTGCTGGCCCCATCTTTAATACTTATTAATGTAGTTCAGGGATGGATTTGTGTTTCATTTAAAAAACATGAGCACAAACTGGCTGTCACAGGGCTCTGCGGAGAAATGCTGGGGCATAGATAGTATGAAGAAAATGGGGGAAAATAAAGGTTTATCAACTCTTAAATGCCAGCCTCTTGCAGCACAGCTATCTTTCTATAATACATGCTTCCTATTCAGATAATGAAACCATTCAACTCCCCAATGCTCAAGACATCTTAGGCGTATGCTGTAGGAAATAAATGCTGTTTATGCTGTGGTTTAGAAGCCTTTACTGGATGGTCAGCAAGTGTCTGGTGTGGGTGGCTGGGTGAAGACAACACACAAATACACCTCTTCTGAGCTGCCGTCTCCTTCCCTGGTTCTTAATTTTCCTATAAAAGTCTCTAGATACCATGGATGCAGTGAAAGACTAGGATTTAGGGGCCTTAGGAATCTTAGGAGAATCTTAGGAGATTTTTATTGCCAGTGATGGGGCCATCACTCATCCTTCAGCAGCATCACCATGGCCTTCATGTTCCCTTGCAAGACCCCAAAATTTCAGCTCAAAGCAGAGGGAGACCTCTTTTATCTTCCTCCCCTTCCTCTTCAATCTGTTGATCTGTTTGGAGATGACAAGGGAATGGTATTCCTCCTGCTGCCAGGGGGACCAGCCGCTCTTCGATGGACTGTGGAGGAAAAGATCAGGGAGCAGGATGAGAAAAAACACTATTAAATGTTCTTCAAGAGCAGTGTGTGGTGGTCCAGAGACACCACATGGGAGCTGGGTTCATCCGCCCTGGCTGCGAAGGATGTGGGGGCCAGGCTTGGGGCTGGGGTATCCTTCCAGCACCTACCTGCAGGGACCAGAGCAGTCCACTTTTATTTTTGGAGACGAATCCCTTATGCTGATATGGAGGGATCACCATCCCAGAGGGATGACAGGAAGATGTGCCAGGGGAGGTTTAGGTTGGACATTAGGAAAAGGTTCTTTACCCAGAGGGTGCTGAACACTGAGCAGGCTCCTCAGGGAGGTGTCACAGCCCTAAGCCTGACAGTGTTCAAGAAGAGACTGGACAACATCCTCAGACACATAATGTGAATTTTGGGCTTGTCCTATGTCAGGACAAGAGTTGGACTCAATGATCCTTGTGGGTCCTTCCAACTCAGGACATTCTGATTCTAGAGCTCCTGGGACCATGCACGTAGCAAACAGCACTGTTACAAGACACCCTCTTGGATGCAGATACCCTCTGGCTATCTGTGCATCCATAGATGTCCCTCCCATGTCCACAGAGGGGGACCAGACCCTGAGGCTGAGGATTTTAAGGAGTGGGAACACCTGGGGCTGGCTGTGTGTTTTGCCCATGTATCACATTGCCCTCCAGCGTTTGCAGACAAGAATATTTTGTTCTGTCTGAAGCTTCTCCCACTCACCAGCCCTGAGTGTTTTCTCTCCCTAACGAGATGTGAAGGCAGGCAAGGCCCTTCACTGGTGCATGGAGCTATTTTTGACTGCAGAAGGACTGACTCTAGCTCCTTTTAATTGCATAAGCATTTGTATAATTCATTGGCACTGGATTTAATCATTGGTAACCGGGGCATATGGAATAGGAAAGGACTTGTGTGTTTCTTCCCTGCCTTTTCTTTCCTTTCCAGCCACTGTTCTGCAGGTGGTGGGTTTAGCACCAGGTCAAATCCCCTCCGTTGGTAGGAAAGACTGTTTTATCCATTTCCCGGTTCCTTGAGGAGTTCAGGGCAAACCCGGGAGGATCTGAGAAAGCATTTCCTCCCACAGATTGCAAAGCACATGCCCAGGAGCGTCAGATCTGTAGCTAAAAGCCAAACAACTGGAAAGACTCCCAAGGAAGGGCTTATAAAAGGACACGGGCGGGTTAAGCACTGGAATGACTCACACATCCGAAGCTTTGGGATCTCCAAACCTTTTACAAACAAGAATGAAAAACAAAGTTGTAGACACCAGTTCCCCCCTCAGTGACACATGGGCTGGTACCCACTGCTGCCGAGGAAAGGGGGGGCTCCAAGGAAGCCTTATTGTGGCCTTTCCTGACTTAAAAGGGGACAATAAGAAAGATGGGGACAGACTTTTCGGCAGGGACTGTTGTGATAGGACAAGGGATGATGGTTTTAAACTAAAAGAAGGTAGGTTCAGAATAGATACAAGGAAGACATTTCTTATAATGACGGTGGTGAGAGCCTGGCCCAGGTTGGCCAGAGAGGTGGTGGCTGAACCATCCCTGGAGACATCCCAGGCCAGGCTGGACGGGGCTCTGAGCAACCTGAGCTGGTGAAGATGTCCCTGCTCATGGCAGGGGGGGCACTGGGGGAGCTGGGAAAGGTCCCTTCCAACCCAAACTATTCTGTGATTCTACGACTTTGGAGGAGTTAACTCCGGGCTTTTGTTAACCTCAGCTTTGCCGTGTCCGCGTGTGATGGAAGGAAGGAAGGGCAGCAGAGCTCCCTCTCTAATTAAGCACAGCACCTCGCCGTGCTCAGGCATTGCAGAGATGGTCTCAGCCTGTCACACGACTGAAAATATCCCAGCACCAGCATCTGTGGTGCTGATTTTATCTCCAGGCGTCCCTCCAGCCCACACAGGCCTGCGGCTTCTCTGCGATGCCGGCAGAGGCTGCGTCTTGCAGGCAGAGCAATGGGGAGGCAGGCTGGGTGCTAAACGCAGGGCTGGGAGCACCATGTGTTTACAGATCCCTTTTTAAAAAAATCTTTTTATTTATTTTTGCCGGGTTCCTAAGGAAACAAGGGTTGTATCTGTGCCTACTGCTCCCCTCCTGCTCACCCCTCTCCTCTGCTTTTATCTTTGCAAGCTGTTGACCAGTTTCAATGGAGAAGAGTGAAAACAGTGTGGTTAGGAGCAAAGGGATGCTCTTTCAGAGAAAGAAGCTCTTCCAGGCACCGCCACTCGTAGGAGAGGATCATCACAAGAGCCAGACTCCAGCTTGTGAGGATCAATCATATTTCTCATATTTTCCAGGGGCAAATTTACCTTTTTGTCCTTGAAAATCTCCCTAGGAGTCATAGAATCACAGAACAGTTTAGGATGAAGGGACCTTCTCAGCTCCTCCAGTGCCCCCCCTGCCATGAGCAGGGACATCTTCACCAGCTCAGGTTGCTCAGAGCCCCGTCCAGCCTGGCCTGGGGTGTTACCTATGGTGCTAAAACCAGAGCTGAATTTTTGGATGCCCGGACGTGACGTGGATATAAACAGGCTGTCCCGGAGTCTGAAGGAGGCATAGACAAACCTATAGGTTTGTCCAGGAAATTCCTGTAAACAGGAAAATACAGGAAATCCTGGAGCAAAGACAATAAAACTCATGGGAGGAGCAAGCAGAGAAGAGAAATGATCAGTCACTTTATCCCCAGGCAGCAGGTTTATGATGATTTTTTTTTTCATTTACAATCTTGTGAGACGCACATAATATTTCAAGGTCACTCAGGGGAATTTGTGAGGAGGATAAGAAAATCCTGGAAAGTGCAGGAACCATTTTGCCTTGTTTCTTCTCCAGCAAGTCCCACGTATTTTGGGGACACTCATGTTGGTAGGTTTGGTGGGAGCCTCAAATTGAGCAGAAGGCAATGCAAATTGAACTGACCCACTTTGTGCCCATGGAGAACTTCTGAAAACAGTGAAACCTCTGTGGGGAAAAGGAAGGCAAAGCTGCAGCTGCTGATGCAGATGAGCTCAGTCAAGATGTCACTTCAATATGTAGCAGCGTTCGGCAAAGTTACAAACATACTTGTTGGCATGAGAGAGCAAAGACAGAGCATAAGATTGAGAACACGGTGTCCTCTACCCACCAAGGGGCACCCTCACCTGGAATAGTGCCTCCGTCCATGGAAATGGGCTTTACAGGGCCTGTATGGGACTGGAAAGGGCTTGTTCTTGGGTGTGGGAGGTGTTACAGGAGAGGCTGGAGGTGGGATTTACTGTGGACTACGAGAATGAAAAGATCTGGATGATTTGGTCCAGATGTTTGGGTAGGACTGAGAATCCTAGAATCATAAAATTGTTTGGGTTAGAAGAGACCTTCCAAGCCTATCTAGTCCAACCCCCTGCCATGAGCAGGGACATCTTCACCAGCTCATGTTGCTCAGAGCCCCGTCCAGCCTGGCCTGGGATGTCTCCAGGGATGGTTCATCCACCACCTCTCTGGGTCACCTGAGGATAGGACTGGTCTCCTGGAGCTCTGTGTGCTCATACCAATCCTTGGCTTTCTTAAGGATGAAGAGATGTCCTGTTGACTTTGGAGACCTGTTGACTACACACAAGGCAAAGAGCTTTATTGGTTCTTATCCATGGACAGTTCTGCTAAAAGTGGTGGCCTCTGCTAGCTGTGGCTCATCTAATCTCACTGCAGGTCCTTCTAGGGCTTTGAACACTTCCATGTCCTGTCCACCAGCGTGGAGACACATGGGCCACTTCAGCAGCCAGGCATTATGAGCTCTGCAAACACAGTCAGGATGTCAACAGAAGGTCATCGTTCAGTCATCTGATGTCCCTGTAGGAGAATGAGCAAATATGTGGAAATCCTCTGTGATGGATGGCAGAGTCAAGAAGCAAAAATAAAAAGAGTTGTCCAAAGACACTCAGGCTTTCTAGGTCTGAGCTGGGGGACAGTCAGCGATAATCCATCCAGGAGGGTTCTGTCTGATTGTCCTATTAATCATACCTTTGCTAATTAACTGTGGTTCATTTTCCTGCCCCGTCTGAGGACAGATCTACAGTGAATTAGCAAACTCTTTGTCTTAATTAATCTCCTCTCTGTTTAAAGAGAGCAGAGTGAGCAAGGCTGGGCTGCCTCAGCAGTCTCAGGGGAAATGTGGTCAGAGCATCACCTAAGAAGATGGGAGGGAAATCCTTTTGTGGAAAATCCCTTTTTCCACGAGGTGCAAGGGGAACGGATGGAGGTGTGGTTGGATCAAAAAAACACAGCATGATTCATGTCCAAACAGAAGCTTTATACATATTTAACACAGCAAGGATGTACCTTGCACAGAGGACAAGGTTGTATCAGGCGCTGGAGCTTTTTTTGGGGGCGGGAAACCAAGTGGTCCCAGTTGTCAGAAGAAAAGCAGTGATCCCAGCTTTGGGTGCCCTTTCCCTCCTCCTGTCCCTGCTCTTGTTTCTGATGCGCTGCGAATTACCATCTGCAGTCCAGGACAGCCTGGCCTCAGATGAACGCCAGGGAAAGACTCTTACATAAACCGCTTCATCCATAATGGATGAACATCATCAAAATTCAACGACAGCCTCCGGAGCCTTTCCGGTGCCTCGCCTACAAATTTCTGCAAGAGTCTAGAAAACCCTGATTTAGCACTGCACATTGATTAGAGAGAAACCTGGGAGTTTGAGCTTCCTCCTGCCTTGGGATTCTCCATCCTCAAAGGGTCTTTTAATGTAATCAAGTCCTTTTTAAACAGGAAAATGATGCAGAACTCCATCTCTGGGCTCGTTCAGGCCTGGAGAGGCTGGGTGGGAGATTGAAGCTGGGAAAGATGGTGCAGATAAAACCACTAGTGACGGGACCTACCGGCATTTTTCCCTGTGTGCCCAAATGCTGTCTGATCACACGGAGGTGGTTTCAGGTCTGAAATATCCCTTCATGCTTTAGGCTGAGATTTGGGGGTGGAGGAGGATGGAGATTTCAGCGCTTCGTCTTGAATTGATCAGCTTTGAGACCACAGTGGAGAGTCCCTGATTTCTCTCATCTTCAAATCTCTCTCTGCTGGTCCAGGTTTGTAGGTAGAAGTACTATCTTTTGTTAAACCAACTGTGAAAGAAATCAGACAGGCTTCTGAGTCGGTGTTGGGGTTTGAAATAGAAACAGCAGATCTCCAGACTAAGATTGTTTGCCTGGAGTTTGGCAAGAGGTTTGCGCTTCTGTAGGAGCAGGTAGTTGGCAGCAATGGAAGAGGGCACAGAGGGGAAAGGGAAAAGAAAAAGGGTAATAGATAAAAGAAAAAGGATAATAGATAAAAGAAAAAGGATACTAGATGGGCAGGAGGTTATAGAGAAGGATAAACAGTTTGTGGCTTTTGGTGCCCAGAAATTATCAGTTTTAGCTCTTGAGTTCCTGAATTGAGTTGGGTCATTGGTCCAAGCAGTGGGAGGGCCAAATCACAGAATCATCTTGGTTGGAAGGGACCCTCAAGATCATCGAGTTCAACCACTAACCCACCCATGGCACTGCCCCATGTCCCTGAGAACCTCATGTCCGTCTGTCCAACCCTCCAGGGATGGTGACTCCAGCACTGCCCTGGGCAGCCTGTTCCAATGCCCCACAGCCCTTTGGGGAAGAAGTAGTTCCTAATATCTGATCTAAACCTCCCCTGGCAAAATGTTTCCCTTTAAAACCCATGAAAGGAAGACATGTCCCTGCTGTCTCTTCAAGAGGTGGGGCAAAGTCTAAGTCTCTGTTGTCCTGTCAGTGCTGAGGGCTGAGTTCATATGATGTCTGTCTATGGGATGGGACACCTTGGGACATCCATGCAGCAGGAGATGTTTGCCTGGCCACATGCAGCGTGGCCCGTTTCTCCATCACTCTGAAGGTTGGGATTGTGGCTGGGGTCTGGCAGGTCAGGAGAGCAAACAGGGTGAAAAACCCACCAAAGATTGTGTAGTGAGCATGCTGGTCATCTCCTGCAGGTGGATGGCTACAACCTGCCCAGCTGTGAGTGGTGAATTTGGATTGAAGTGATGGAGACAAAAAGGGCCTCCTGGGCTACATTAGCTGCTGTTCTTCAAGCTTTTTGTATCTAAGGATTCCCTCTACCTTCTCACATCAAAATCTACTGGCCAGGTCACTTCATGCTGTATCAATCATTTTTATACATACAAATAAGGCTGCACTTCTGCAGGTCCTTCATCTTTCTCCATTCTATTTGTTGATCGATTGGCCTGAATAGTACTTATGTTTCCCATGATCTCATGGGCCATGGGTGGACAGCACTGCACACAACAGCACTTTTATTCCAGTTGATTTTTACAGACTTGCAACCAATCCCGAGACAATATCTGGCAGCTCAGTGCCTGCTTAGAAATGCATTATTATGATGATTTTTGTGGATTATCCCAATTTAACACCTGCCGTGACACTGTTGACATTATGTGCCAATGGGGAGGAGGGCATAAGCTTTAACATCTGTCGGTATGAAAGCTTATGAGTACCCAGCCTCCGAGGAAAAATGTGGTTTTGCCTCCTGTGATGCTGAAATTAGTGGATTAGATGAAGTGAGATGGTCCCACTCTCTCCTATACAGGATTAAAGTTGTCTGTTTGTTGGTGTGGTGGATCTGCTGCAGATAGGTCTCTTGTTAACTCATGCGCCTAATGGCAGCACTCAGGTCAGCACTGGGAGCTGGTAAACCCTTGCAATGGGGCCCATCTCACTCAATTTTAGCCATCCCAGTGCTAGGTAGGGGTTGGACTAGATGACCTTTGAAAGTCCCTTCCAACCCAACCTATTCTCTGATTCTATGATCTTGACTTGGCAGTGTTAGGTTAATGACCTAACTCAATCTTACAGGTCTTTTCCAACATAAATGATTCCCTGATTCTTTCTCAGCCACCTTTCCATGCTTCTTCTGTAGATGGTGGAGAGACATTGGTACCTGCAGGTGACTCAGTCCTTGCACTTTACATGCCCAATGGGTCCCTTCCAACCCAGGACATTCTATGGTTCTGTGAATTGCCCCATCAAAGCCACCTCTTCCTATAGACCATAGAGGGAATCTAGGAGACGCACTAGAGCTCAGCCCTTGTCCTCAATGCTGGAGTTAAGCATGATGTCCCCATCAGTATGAACAGCCAGAGCTTTGGCTGCTGTCAGTGTCCACTGTGCCACTTTGGACATTTTTCAGCCTTTTCATCTGCAATACACACAACAACAGCTCCTTCAGGACGCAATGTTGTTTGCACAGAAGGTTTTTTTGGTTGCAGACTCACCCGGTTGACAAATAAATGCACAAGTCAGAAAAAGGCCCAGCTAGGAATGATGTGAGTCAAGTCTCCTCTCATCTCACTCAAAATGCGGCTGCAATTTCCAGAGTAGCAGGTTGGATTTGTGGTGGTGGTGCAGAATGTGACCCGTCCTCTCCAGAGTCAGAGGCAATGGGAGATGCTACCAAAAGAGCCGATGTGGTTGTCAGAAACATTTCATGAATTCCTGTTAATTCAGCCCTGAAAAAGATGAAACATTTTGACAGTTGAAACACCCTTTTAACACCTTTTTTAACACCCTTGCATGAAAATGCTTCAATTTTCTCATTTTAAAGTTACATTTAATTTTTTAAGCTTACTTCAATTTTATCTTAAAAGATCCCCAAAATACACTTTTCAAAAGATACAAAATAAAAGTTTCTTTAGATCCCAGGTGCTTTTTATGAACCTGTTTCACAGTATCACAAATAAACCAAAAGAAAATGTTTTTTGAAGTGTGGTTATAGACACAGCTTTGTTAAAAACATTTATACCAGAAGACAGTGTCAGGTCCTATAGCAGTGTCACACACCTTGAGGTGCTGGTGAGCTCTCCAGTGTCTGTAAGACATCAGAAGGTGGTCTATGAAATGACTATAATTAACCCTTTCTCCCCATATATTCTCTCCCAGGCAGCTGCTTTGTAAGTGAAGTTCAGGCAATCTTTACACCTTTTTTCCCGAAGAATAAAGAAAAACTATTAAACACTGAGCTAAGATGCCAACACATGCTGAGGTAGGGGCAGAGTTGGACTTCAGGAGGTGTCAGCTATGGATGTAGCTATCCCAGTTTATGCTGGGTGTTCCTGAGCTCTGCATGGTTTTAAATTAGGAGAGGGGAGATTCAGGCCGGACATGAGGAAGAAACTGTTGTCCCTGAGGGTGGTGAGAGCCTGGCCCAGGTTGGGCAGAGAGGTGGTGGATGAACCATCCCTGGAGACATCCCAGGCCAGGCTGGACGGGGCTCTGAGCAACCTGAGCTGGTGAAGATGTCCCTGCTCATGGCAGGGGGGGCACTGGGGGAGCTGGGAAGGTTCCTTCCCACCCAAACTATTCTATGATTCTGTGATTATAACAAAACAGACACCATACAATGAATTCACAGCTTCCCTTATTTCTTTCCATCCCTAAACTTCATCGAAGCCCTTAGTTGCGCTCAGCAAAATCTGACTTTCTAATAGACAGAAGAGATGGACACCAGAAGAGTTTGCTCATCACCCTGGCTTGGGTGCATGTGAAGAAAGTTTGGCTGGAAAGACATTTGCTGTTGCTCTGCAAGATCTCTGTGTTGAACACGGGCATGGGCAGAGACTAGTGCACACTGGATATTAAAAATTTATCATGCTGCACAGAGCTCGGGGCTTTTAAAACCACTCAGATCTTCCTGTGACCCTTTGTCTTGATGTTCTGGTAGTGTTCTGGCCCTCTGGGACCGACGGCAGCTCAGCATGTGGTGGTGAAGCTAAACACTGAGGAGTTTGATGATTGCGGAGATGAACTCTGACTATGTTTCCTGTGAGGATGGGTCCTCATGGGACCTCTGCTAAGTTTTGCCTCCTGCGGCTGCAGAAATCCTCTCCAAGGGCAAATCCTTTCTGCAGCTTATATTATTTTCTAATAGCTACTCCCAAGACCAGTTCAGGATGGAACAAAGCTTGAGAATTGGGCTGAAGGTTGGTGTTCAAGAAAAAGAGCTTAAACATAGATGAGGTTCTTAGGGACATGGTTTATCAACAGTGCTGGGTTAACGGTTGGACTTGGTGATCTTGAGGGTCTTTTCCAAGCAAAGTTGCCACCAAAAAGCATGCATGTCACCAAGTCCAGGGGACAGAAAGACTAGGCTTGGATAGTCAAAAAGCCTCAGTAGATCTGGGCTAGAATTTCTCTGTCTCCAGATCTTTATGTGTAAAGAATGAAAAGCTTATGCCATTGACACTTCTTCAGAAGAGCCCGGGAGATGAATCTCAGCTGCACCACGGGCTGAACTGAAAGAAAAGGGTTGAGCTGCCAGAAAAGAAAAGCAAAAAAAGCTAATACTATTATGCCCAAAACACATCTGAAGTTGACAGTTTGTTAGCTGAAATCCACTGAGGTGCTGGGAAATAAAAATAAAGCATAAAAACCAGTGCTCCAGGGCCTTTAAGATGCATTTTTGCACCATGGCTGCCTTTTGAAATGTAAAAAGAAATAACCAGATTCTCACCGGGACCATGTGCTATATTCACGCAATGAGCTGTAGGATTGTCCCTTACCAGCTGTACCGAGATGAAAGCAAAAGCACTTGCAATCTTTTATTCAGGAAGGCAGTAGTAGTTAAGATGATTAAGTGTTCCTAATGAAATACTGTCCAAAATACTCTGCTGGTTTTATGTCCAACCTAGAAATGAGCTGGTAAGTTGCTTTTACAGATCTGGTGTGATAAGGATGTCCAAGCCACAGAGGGGAACCTGAAAAATGTGTTCTGATATTAAGTCAAGGATTTTCATGAATAAAAAAGACCCAAAGGGAACAGGGTCTACGTTTAAAATTATGCATCGCTTGTAGCAAAGGTGTTATATAGTGCAATGGATCATTGATCTGTACAAATATAGCATCCATCATATCCAAACAAGGGCTGCTGAGTGCTTTGCATTGCTGTGTTTGGTTTTGGCTCAACTTCTTGCTGGCTTTCTGGCTGGATTCACCATTAAAAATTGCACCAAATAGGCTGATTTAAATCTCTTGTCCCCATGGGTCTTTGTTTTTTAAGTCTGTGTAGTGGGAGTCATTGAGGTAAAGTCCTTTAGTAGAGAATATCTGGAAATGCTAGGGGGGAAATCCATATCCTTGGAGGAAAGAGCAATAATTGAGAATTTGCTCTGAACTGTGTCCTGAGTGTGTTGTAAGGTGTGAAAAAGTCCAGGAGCAAAACTGATAATTAAACACTAAAATATCACTCAGCAACATCTGTAGGAATTAGTCTCATCTCTGAAGGAGGTTCCTATGAGCATGTTCTGTGTGTGTAGGACTCACCTCACTTAACACAAAATGCCTGGCGGGAAGATGCACCTGCTTGAGCTTCTGACCCTGAGCTCCCTTTGCAGTTGGTGGAGTGAAAAAGTCACTGAAAGGACAGTTTGTTGGACTTAGTCTAGATGTGTGTCTTAACTGTGCTCAGGGAATGCGGATTTGTCTCTGTTGGCTGTGCAGTGAAGCAGTGGCGGCCAGATCAAACAGATCTTGAGCCTCACGTTTGAAGGGAGGGAAGTTATCATCTCAAAGACATTAGTTTTGCAAGTGCTTCATGGAAAATATGACCGAAGAGAAACCTTAGTCACACTTCCACTGAAGAGGGGATGTAGACTGAGCTCAGCCATCCCAGATGCCCAGTAATTCCCACTGGAAGCACAGAAACGCTTCACCCAGGTTGCTCATCTGTTTCAACAAACAAAACCAACCATCCGTGAACAGATATTTAGAGGAAAAACAGCATTTATTTTTCATTATGCACACAGAATGATCTATTTTCAACCTAAGAACCTACAAAATATTTGCTATCATAGTTGCATTATGGCTGGAGAGCCCAGCTGGTGTGAACTCGTCCAAGAGCAAAAAAGGTTGAAGAAGTGGGAACCCCCACTCAAGACTGGGGAGGGTCTGTGCTTAGGTCCCATCTCTGTGAAAACAAAACAGTAGATGGGTGAAAATACAGGCACAGTGGTAGCCAGTTCTCTGAATATAGGTGTTTAATTCTATCTGAGGTGACCTGGGGTACCCGAGCCACTGTAGGGCGCTGGCAGCAATAACAGAGGATTCTTGGGAAGTCCTCACCCTTATTGATATGGGGTAACCCAGAGGGTCTCCCATGGGTCTGTTGGGGGAACTGAACCCACTCTCGGTGACTACTTCATATTGGAGTTAACTTTCATGCTTATTTTTATGATTAGGGACTGAAAGGTTTTGTGGGAACTTGAGACAGCACGATGTGATTGGCAGGGTGTGGGAGACGTGAATCCATAAATCTCTGCAAGATATAATTGATTGAGTGAGGTTTGCTGCTTTTTTTGTTATTAGCTCCATCCCAATGAACATATATCACAGCATTTCTGGATGGGGCCCCTGAGGACTTGAGAAAAATTGCTTGCTGCATGCTGTGGGAAAATAGCACACAGAGGCCAGGTAGAATGCTGGAAATACAGATTCTTAGAGGGGGACAGACCCAAGGTCCTGTGGCACAAAGAGGGGCATGCTAGGTCCAGGCTCAGTCTCTGTTTGAGGAACACTTCAGAGCCTGCAAACCTCTTGATCTCATGTGACAGATGCAAAATGAGTTATTGAAGATGTGCAAAATTGTAAAGTAAAGCCATGCTAATGCCAAATTGGGCCATGCTGACAGTCAGAATTGTCCACGATCTGGCAGTGACCAACAGCAGATGATTCATAGAATCATCATATGTCCTGAGTTGGAAGGGACCCACAAGGATCATCGAGAACAACTCCTGTCCCTGCATGTGACAACCCCAAAATTCACACCGTGTGTCTGATGTCGTTGTCAAGTAGCTTCTTGAACACTGTCAGGCTTGGGGCCGTGACACATCCCTGGGGAGCCTGTTCTGGGGAGCTCCAGCACCCTCTGGGTGAAGAACATTTTCTTCACCCAAACTGAGGAAGAACGTCAGCATGTGGTATGAATAGTGGAGTTCTTCCTCAAAAACCCTCCAAGTTTTGGCAAATTAAGTGTGTCCTAAGGAAGAATAAGGCAAGCTGGAGCAAAGTTAAGGAAGCACAAATGCATTTGTCCATGTATTAATCCCACCTGCCCCATCCCATCCTCATCCTATCCTCAGCTCATGGCAGTGTAAGACTGAACAAATAGTATTGCTAAAATGCAGCAAAAGGGCACTCTCAAGAGACTTCTTCCTTAAGTGGGAAGCTGTCATGAAGATGTCCCTCCTCTTTGGATTGTAGGCTGCTTTTCAGTGTCCAAGGATGTGTTTGAACCTTGGGGTGAAGACATGGACTGTTGAACAAGCCACTCTTCTTGAGCTCTTGCTGTTGGATGGAGACTTTGCATATTTAGCAAAGCTGATGTGGTTAGTCCCAAAACATGAAGAAGCATCTTCCCACCTGCGTTCAGCTTTGTTAGCTGTACAGGAGGCATAGCCCTGTCCTTGCACAGCCATGGCAGAGCTATTAATAAATATTTCTAGACAAGCAAAAAAAGGTTCCCTCCCCTATTTTTGTCTTCCTCCCTGTAGCATTAGTTGAGACGTGGATTGCTTTGTTGTTTTTGTTGCATTTTTGTTCGCAGACCCAAAACCTCAGAGGCCAGCTTTGCAGAGTAACAAGCAAAATCCATCTGACGGGTAAAGACAGGGCTGGCGAGGCGAGCTGGGTCATATGGGCTTGTATGACTCATTATTTAAGAGGTAAAAAAATCCTCTTCCCTCACTCCTTTCCTTGCAACAAAACATACTTCAAGACATCAAAATAGTCCCAGGAAGTCTCTTGTCAGAGCCACTCATGGCAATAGCAGATGCATTTCCCATCGGGGGGCACAGCCTGTCTCAGCAGAGATGCTCCGAAAGGGCAGAGCTCTATGGGCAGCGCCGCAAAGTGCCAGGAGATGTCTCAAGTGGCAGGAAGCGTCTGCCGCTGGAGATCTGTCTGGGTGCCTGGTGATGAACGAGGAGATGGGAGGAGAGACGAGGTTTCTGGGGAAAAAACATCATACGGCTTCATAAATACAGAAGGGGGCAAGGCTGCAGCACGGCAAAACTGCGTGTCTGGTTGGCAGGGTAGTCCTTGGTGTCCACGTTTTGGATGCCTACGTGTCTGGGTCTGAGAGCTGAGCGATGCTGATAGGTTTTTCCAGCTAAGGATTGAACTGGATGCCCAACTTCATCCCCGTCCTCTTCTCTCCCTGCAGATAATTTCAAACATTTTGGCTCCTGAGTGCCAGCTGTGGCTGAAATATGAATGTCCAGTCCAAACAGTAGTCTCTTGTGGTCTCTGGTGAAGATCACTGGCCACTGAAGAGGTGTACTCATACTAGCAACAGAGAAGCATCTCATGCACCATCACAAAGATCTTTTCTAGCCTAAACTTCATCTGTCTTCCCACAAACTCAAAGTTTGCAGCATTTAACACAGTCGCTTTAACGCGTGCTGTTATTTTAATGCAAACCACGCATTTCACGGGTTCGTGAACTCAACATTAGCTGAGATTCCAACCCAAAAGCTTGTCTTTTTGCAGTCCAGTAAAGAGTTCATTTTCAGCCACAACTTGCCACCACTCTCTGTAAAGCAGCAGAAACTTAAAGTAAGAATTTGGTCTTAAATATTTCATAAATAGTTTATCTCAGACACCAATAAGCAGCTGAAATCTTGCTCAAGTAGCTGCAAAAATGCATGACCTCTTGCCCCTTCAGCTCAAGAGAAAATCAACAACTTGTGTGGGTGAGTAAATTAATTTTTACCACTTGTAAAGCCCGTGTGATGGACGATTACACATACGAAAGCAGAACCATTAGCAAGATAAAGGAGGGATCTCCCCAGGCTTTTGGCCAGGCTTCCCATGCTTCTAATGTTTTCCTTGGTGTTTCTGCTGGAGTTTAACTGCCCCAGGGAAAGACTTTGCTGGCAGCTTTCCCAAACCAATCCCACTGGGACAGTTTCATTCTGTTGCCCGTGACTGCAGCACCCTTCTCTTCAGTTCAGGGAGGCAATGGCTGGGTGATCCTCAGGTTGCCTTTTTCCAGGTACTGGTCCATCACTGAGCCTTGGAGTCACCACGACTTCTCACCTCAGCAACAGAAAGGATCAAAGCAGCCTGCAGCCATGGGTGAAAGCCTTCACAGACCCTTATATGTGTCTCTGTTTGTTGCTTTTCAAAAGCCTGTGAAGCCTAAGGCAAGATTATCCCCAGCAGATCTTACTGATCTCCCTCTAAACCTCCTTTCTTCACCCTTGGTAGCACTCTCCTCTTTCAAAAGGGAGAGAAATAAAGAAATACAGAAAGTTAACAGCTTTGGAAGCACCAAGGCACCTGGATGCAGGTTGCCAGGGCTCTGCACCATGCTCAGAGCAGCAAGAACCCTCTTCTGCATCCTCACATGGTCTGTGCTACCCAGGTCACCCCTGACCTGGACTGTGACTCAGTGCTCATACATACGCTGCTTTTCATTTGCCAAAGCACAGGCACCTGTTCTACACTGGAATTGCTCCAAGCTGGCAGGGCTGAGGGATATGTCTTGTGGCTGATGGATCATAGAATCTTAGAACAGTTTGGGCTGGAAGGGACCTTCCCAGCTCCCCCAGTGCCCCCCCTGCCATGAGCAGGGACATCTTCACCAGCTCAGGTTGCTCAGAGCCCCGTCCAGCCTGGTCTGGGATGTCTCCAGGGATGGTTCATCCACCACCTCTCTGGCCAACCTGGGCCAGGCTCTTACCACCCTCAGGGACAACAATTTCTTCCTCATATCCAGCCTGAATCTCCCTCCTTTACTTTAAAACCATCACCCCTTGTCCTATCACAACAGGCCCTGCTGAAAAGTCTGTCCCCATTTTCCTTATCAGCCCCTTTAAAGCACTGAAAGGCCACACTAAGATCTCCCCGGAGCTTCTCTTCTCCAGCTGAACACCCCAACTCTCTCAGCCTGTCCTTCCAGCAGAGCTGTTCCAGCCTCGGGTCATTCCTGTGGCTCCTCTGGCCCCTCTCCAGCAGGTCCATGTGTGTCCTGTGCTGAGGACCCAGAGCTGGACCAGCACTGCAGGGGGGTCTCACCAGAGCGGAGCAGAGGGGCAGATTCCCCTCCCTCCACCTGCTGCCCATAGGGTTGGGGATACAACCCAGGATACGATTTGGCTTCTGGGCTGCAAGCACACGTTGTGGCTCCTGTCCCATCTTTCACCCCCAGCACCCCCAAGTCCTTCTCCTGGGGGCTGCTCCAAATCCCTCCATCCCCAGCCTGTGTTTATACCGGGGTTGTCCTGACCCAGGTGCAGGACCTTGCACTTGACCTTGTTGAATGTCACAGTAGAGGCGCCCACGAGGCCACAGTGGCCTTGTCCCACCGTGGTGAAAGGGACTGTCCCTGCCTGGACGTTCTGCACCCTTCAGCAAAGCAATCCTCTGCTGAATTACACAGCTTCTGCTCCGCTGCCATCAACAGCTCAGAAGGATGCAATAATTTTCCTTTTCTGCCCAGCATCACACCTCAGGGCCCGGCTTTCCAAAGTTCCGAGCATCTGCTGAGCCTATTAGCGTCAGTTGGAGCTGCTGGCACTGAGCCCTGTCAAAAATTAGTCCCATTTAACATGACTCAGCTGAAATACAAAGTTAGCCAGAAAGGTAGGGCTGAGTTGGAAGATTCGAGCTGTTCTGCCTTGATATTAATTCTGGCCACGCACATCCTTGCAACGTTGCAAATGCTATTTTACAGTTTGCGGTAGGCAGAGACACATGCACATCATGTTTTCACAGTAGTACAACAGGAAAAGGGAAAAGCTGGGTCATATTGTCCCCCAAAAGAAAAGGTTGGCTTCCAGATGACTCAGGAATGTCCTAGGGATCAGCTTTATCTATTTATATATTTACTCCGACTGGCATCCGTGAATCACTGCTAATAGCGAAGGATTGCATAATTGTAAGGAAGATGCTTTAGTGATGCCTCTGACCAGAGAAAATACATCTATTTTGGCTTGTTTCTATGAATAGGTACTGTGTTCTGACTCTCTGCATTTGCAAACCGCAGATACCGCTGAAAATAAGACATGATTGGCAGGTACAACCTGATTAGCATATACAAATTGCTGTGGCCTCTCTCCAAGCAATCATTTGTACAAATTGTTTCCTCTGTCTCCTATCTGAAAAGAGACAGAGCTATTAGGTAAGTTGAGACTTTAAAAGAGTCAGCACAAGGCGAATGCTCATGCCATCTCATTTCACACCCTTTTGAACATTCAGCTTTTTTCTGAATCGTGTCTCTTTTCCTTTCCTTAAGAAAAATGCCAGGAACCCTGGGCTTTGGGTGAAGAGGCGTTTCCCCCCACACAAGAAAATCTTCGCTTTTTTTCTTTATTTCACAGCTTTTTTTTTTTTTTTTTCCTTACAGCAACTGTTCCTAAAATGTTTGCTCATTGTTGTTTTCAAACAGATGAAAATTTTCTATAACAGTTTAGATTATACATCTTTCTTTAAATCACATAAAAATGGAAAAAAAGAGGTTTGCAAGACAAAGTAAACTTTGCCTGATGAAAAACACTTTAGAGTGGGCTGGGATTATATTTCTCCCTCCATATTCAAGCCAGGAATAGGTCTTGTGGCATTTTTGGATGAACTATATTACTCCCCTCTCCTCTTTAAGATGTTCAGTAGCACCAATCATGGAGGTTCAAGCTATGAGTCTTATACAGCAAATAGCTCCAAAGACACACAACCCCTCCCACACACAACAATAATTTGACTTTTTTACTTTGCTTTGAGCACCTTGGATCTGGAGATGGTGTCGTACCCTTCCCTAAAATCAAAAGCACCCAGCTGTTGTTATTTTCGTGGTAGTGATTGTTCCCTTGACTCCAGGAACCAGAGGCTGAAGACCTTTAAGATGCTCCTGGTCTCTGTAGGGTCAGCCAAAGAGTCCATGGGTCACTGAGTCCTTTTGAGCGAGCACATCACTCCAGAAATGTTATCCTACCCAGTTTAATTACAACAACAGCAGCACTTTGCAGAACAGCCCATATAAATTTCATAGGCTTTTGAATCGATAATTAGGCATCTTAACGCCGGTTATGAATACCAGGCTGAGTTCTGGCTACAACCTTAATTTAAAACATCTCGCAGCAGGATAAATAAATAATTCCCTTTTAAGTAGGAGGCCATTTGGTGCTGCAGACCCTGCCGGGCTGCAGGAGGGCTGCTGTGTGGGAGGGACGTGATGGCTCTGCCTTGATGAGATAAGCAGCGTGCATCCTCCGACGTGGTCCTAACCACGGGCCTCTCTGGGCTCTGCAAAATTCCCGGCCAGAACTGCTTTGCTTTTGCTATGCTCTCCCAGAGCAAAATTTTATCTCTCCTGATCTGTTCTCTGGGGGCTTAAATACATCAAGTGTGAGTGGGTGGGTGAGAGGAGGAGACAATGTTGGGAAGCCAAGCTGAGCGTGTCACTTTGTGCAGGAAGGCTGTGTGATGCCACCTGTCCAAAAATCACAGGTCATTCTCCAACCCCAACACTACACGGGAAGGGATGGGTCATGGATTTTCTCCTTGACTTCCTGGCCAAAATCAGTACAGAGTTGATGCCGAAATAGCAGGTGGACGTTGTGGGTGCTCCTAAAGGGGCCGTGACATTTTTGCCAATAACACAGCCAACAATACAAAAGCCTCGACAGTGATCTTTTCAGCTGAGGAAAAGATCACTGGTGTAACATGTAATGAGGCAGGGCACATAATATCACAGTGAGTCACAAAGGTGAAGGTATTTCAGACTTCATTTTGGAAAGAAAAGGAGAGGTTTTGGAGACTGCTATAAAAAACAAGCTTGGAACCAGATTGCCTATGTCAGTTCAGATCGAGCTGGGTGATGGAGGCAAAGCAGGACCCCAAACTGATGTTCCTTAAGGAGCAGCGCTGAGAAATTCAAGTCAGTGAGACCATAAACGGGTTTTCAAAATGCTTTAATACATGTTGGAGACTCTCTGAAAATGGGTGCCTGGGTGACAGGTCCAGAGTTCAATGGACAAATCAGAGCTCTGGAAAGGTAAATGGGAATATAAGGAAGATGGGAGTTGGAAAAATAAGAGCCCAAGTGGATGTGAAGAACAGACGTATGGCCCAAATACACACTCAGTGTTGTCTCTCTTTCTGAAGCCTGGGGAAGATGTGGGTAATGAAATGGGAATTATTTTACTAATCTAAGGGTGAAAAGTCAGCTCTGTTTGGGGTAGATAATCCCGTTCTTGAGCCCTGAAACACCCAAAATCCCAGGCAGCACCTGAAATTGAATTGAAGTGAAACACAGGGATGGAGTATGACTTGACAACAGCAAGTGACGTCTCTGTGTAAGGGTTGGGAAAAAATGATCCATGCAGCTACAAGCCTGCTAGTCTGACCTTAGTCACTCATGAAGAAGCAGTGTCCAGGCTGGAAGAGGTGTTGGGAAGAAGGATGGAGGTGAGACCTCAGGAAAAGAAGCCACTCAGCCTCAGCTTTGGCCCAGCACAAGATGGGTTGAACATGAGGAGGAAGATTTCCATCATGTGTCGCTGAGAGTGCTGTCACCAGAGAGGTTTGAAGTAATCAGGTATTGGGTGCATAGTCCAGAGAATCAGCTTTCTCTGGTTCCAGAAACCTGGTGCTGCAATGCAAATGGTACTTGGACAAAACTTCATTAATCTGCATGGAGCGTGAAAAGCCGCAATGACCTACCACATGCCACAGGAAAAGAGAAGAAATCAGTGCTGTTGCCACAGTCCAAGGGACACCTTTTAGAGACCATATCCAGCTGCCCTAGGAAGTGCATCCCTCCCTGTGCTGCATCAGGAACCACGAGGGTCCTCCTGATCCCTACGGAAAGCTCATTCCAAATCATAAAATGGTGACTGAACAATGCTGGAGTTTTTGAGCACGATACACAAAGCAGGAATGTAAATGAGGTTTTTGCACAGCTGCTAGGTCCACTCTTCCCAAAGCCCCCTCTTTACTTAGGCCAAAGTCAGTGGGAAAATGCACTTTTTCCTGCAGCCAAGTGCTGCAGCAAAGAATTAGTAGAGGTCCAACACAACAACCACAATCCACAAGTTGTATTCAGGTTCCCTTTCAGCCTTTGCTGGTGAGACCCACCAGATCAAACACTCAAAACACCTGAACCACAGAGGTTCTAGCTCCCAACTCCATCACCACTGGACTCCAGGACAAGGATGGTTGAGAAATGCTGCAGATAGGAGCTTCATGGTGCTTTGGGAACACGAGCATGGTGCTTGCTCACCGGACCCATCCCTCTGACACCTTGCTATCTAGCTACAAAGCTTGCAAATCTCTGAAGGAAGGCATTTCCAGTTCTTCCAGTCCTTCCATGCTGCTTGATTAATCATGGAGCACAGTATCTGTGTGTTTTGCTGGCCATGGGGTCAGTGGGAGCAGGGCTTCTCCTCCCCAGCAACCAGAGCGACCAGCAAAATTTGGAACTATGCACATTGATGCTTCTTGCCAGGACCCAAAGGGACCAGTATCATGTTAAGCCTTTCTCGAGGACTGAAAATGCACGCTTATTCCCCTGCAATATTTAATACCTTGCTATGGATCCTGAGAAATATCTGCCCGCTTGATCATTATAATTAATAATAACACCACGCTGCAGGGAAAAAAGACTTGTCTAAATGCTTTCAATTGTTAATGACTCAGACCTCAAGGTTTAATTCATCCTGTTCCCTCCTTGTTAATTAAAGGCACTCGGTCTCTCGTTGTGTCAGCCAGATTAAGAAGAGGAGATGCAGAATGGCAAGGAAATTGCATAAAAGTTATCTCAGCCCCGAACACCCTGGGAACAGGGATCGGTACGGACAGTAGTTTGCTTCATCTGACAGCAAAGATGGAAAATGTGCAACATGGTGATAAACTCCCTTTCTCGAGCTTCTTAAGTCCTTTTCTTTACAACCCAGAGATTATGGCTATAGCTTGATTTCTGCTCCGATTCCTTGATAGCCAGGAATTATTTATTTTGCAGCTGTCAGGCTGTATTTCAACACATGCAGCGCTTTTCTATTTCGTCTGTCTCAGATATCCTGGGGTTTTATACCTGAATTTATGTTGTTTGTGGCTCTCTTAGAAATACAATGAAGCCAAAACTAATTGTGTTTGTTACAACTCATATTGCAGATTTTCTGCCAGGAGGTAGCACGGTTCAGGACCTGGTGGGATGCTTTCCAGGCAGAAAAAGGGTCAAGTGACAAAAATCAATACATTTTGAAGCACAGGTCACTTATTTGCAGCAGTGCTGGATCAAACCATAACTTCCCAGATCTAGGAAGGATCCTTCCTGGGATCCACTCAAAATAGCAAAACTAATATTCATTAATTTCTTAGGGAAGATCAGGGTGGAAAACAAAGTCACCTTAAGTTGACAGCACCTTCTCTGCCCTCATTCCGTATAAACTTATATATTTTTAGTCCTTATATATTTTGTGCAGGAGCCAAGGTGCTGTTGAGTAATGGAAGGCTTAGTCCATCCCCTCCAGGAAATACATGTAAATAAGGAAGTTTTGGCATGGGAGCAAAATGACAGCACGTTCCTTGGGCAGTGCCCAGAAAATTAACAAAATCCCAATCAAATAGTTTTCTCTGCTTGAAAAAATGGTTCTTTCATGTGAGGCTGAAAATATCCTCCTGGTACTCTCATATCTCCAAAGTACCTTGGAAATGAGAGCAGATTTGCACAAAGGGCTTCTGAGGAGAATTTATAGTGGTCTGAATTATCTCCCTTGGTCCTGTATGGATTCAGGTAAAATTTGGAATTCTTTTGCTGAAGAAGTTAAATTCTGCTCAGGGATTTGAACCTGTCCCCCTCTCACTGGGCAGCTGCTGCCATGGGGGAACCACATGCCCTTTCCCCTTTCCCCAAAAAAAACACGCACACAAATCGATTCATCCTTTGCCACTTGGAGAATAAGGATAAATTCAAAATCTCTGCACGTTTCATAAGAGGCCTCTTCTCCAGTATTACTTACCTCCCTGCAGCAACTGTTGCTTATAACTAACTCAAAGCAGCAAGAACCAAATTTTATCAGTGGTTAATCCTGTTAGAGCAGACATGAGCAGAGCGATAAAGCTGGTTTCTCTTCTCCACCAGCTGCTATGCCTGCCAAGCCCCAGAACATCTAAGGCCCTTTTCCTTGTCTGCAACATTTTCTTGAAAACTTCCTGATCCATCAGGTTCAGAAGTTCCAGGACAGAGAAATGGACAGAGATTTCACCCAAATGTAATTTCTTCCTTTCTTTTTGAAGGAGGAAACAATTAAAAAATGGTCAATGTTTTCACTGGTTTGAGCTACTCTGAGTGCACACATCTGGAATGGAATAGAAGCATAGAATAGTTTGGGTTGGAAGGGACCTTCCCAGCTCCCCCAGTGCCCCCCCTGCCAAGAGCAGGGACATCTTCACCAGCTCAGGTTGCTCAGAGCCCTGTCCAGCCTGGCCTGGGATGTCTCCAGGGATGGTTCATCCACTACCTCTCTGGCCAACCTGGGCCAGGCTCTCACCAACATCACTGTAAAAAATCCCTTCCTCGTGTCTGGTCTGAATTGCTGGGTATTTCTTACACCTACAACCAGCCACTGATATGAATCCACAGTTTTCTTTGCTTTGGGTTCCATATTCCACATAAATAGCCTTGGCTTGGAGAAGACCTTTCTTACCAAGAGCTCAACCATGATTTCCTGCTTTATACTATGTTTTGAGTTCTTGCTAGCCTTCAAAAATACGTGTTTTGAGTGAAATCTCACAAGTACAACAATAATATTCACAATGTCTTTCAGTCCAGCATTTTGCAAATCATGTGCATGGCAAATGTGGAGAACATTGAATCAAACAAGTGGTGAACTCATCACAGGAGGAGACCTGGAGAGAGCAAGGAGTTCAATGGAGCTGCTATGGGGAAAGAGCAGGTAACTGGGGATGTCAGGGTCCTGTTCAGGAGCTTTTAAATTGATCACACATCACAAAGAAGACCTTTCTCTGGAGGCACAGAATCCAGGAAGAAAGTGAGACTTGATTTTGTTTTAAGCTGCCTTCCAGGATGACCATCGCCATGATTTCAGCATGCCAAAAAAGGGGCAAAAACCAGAGACCACCTCCCCAGGCTAAACCTCCTCCAGAGTTAAGAGTTGGTGGATTTTTGAGATTAAGACAGGGGTGGGTTATCCTGTACCCAGGTGTTTGGGACACTCACGTGTGCGGGAAGGATTTGCTGCCTCCTCATGTATGAGCTGTCTGCAGGTACATGGGGCCTCCAGCCCTTTGAACCCCAAGCATCCTCAGATCCACTATATCCCAACAGATGATGCTTCTCAGGGGCCTAAAACAATTTGCCCACATAGGACATGGTAAGACAGATGGAAACCTACCTGTATTCCCAGACCTAACATTGAACTAAGGCATCTTCTGTCTTCAAACTCATCCATGCCTGTGCCCATAACATGCTGCTTGGTAATTCCTGCCCCATCCAATGTCACGCTGTGCACACAATTCATTGCCAGCACTCCTGTGTTTTATTGTGCCATGAAAGGCAGATGTTGTAATCAAACAGTCACACTAAAGCCCCCAAGATTTGCGTAGCTGCGTCATTATAGCACCAGGAATGCATTTTTCACAGCTGTTTTGTTTTGTTATAGAGCGGAAGAGAGATTGAGGAGAAAGGAGGACTTTTTAAAGGGTTTTTAGGTTCAAGGGAAAGATGCAGAATTTAAGAAATGAGCAAAATGAATGCATGTATGTGTGAGACGGCTTCAGGATGGTGCTGCAGTCATCCCTTTGGCATTGGAATGTGATGAGAGAGTTAACCCCATCAGTTTCTGTGATGGAAGGAAGCCACCATGCCTGCCCTCTTTCTCCAATGCTCTGGGAATGTCCGTGACAGGACATGGGTGACCTTGCAAAACATCCAGTGCTGTCCAGCATGGACATCTGGGAGGGGGAAGAAGGTTGTGAAGCCTCTGTGGGAGTTTCATGAACTGATGAGAAGAGGAATCGGGATGAGACAGTTTGGTACTGAGCTGGTCCACCTACCTTGGACCAAGGATGGGTGAGCTGGGATGCAGTCTTGGGAGGTCCCACGTAGGGATGATAAAGATAAACAGAAGAATGGTTCAGATCCTGTGTGAAGTTTCCAGAGGAGGCAATGCTACTGAGAAAAGGGAGAAGTTTCTCAAATGAGTTCAGAAAGAACCGGCTTGCTTTGCCATTATGGTCCCAGGCTCCCAGAGATGTGGGAATCCCCAGGGTACGAGATGCTGATGAAGGAAGGAAAGAAGAAGTCTCACCGCCATTATGCAATCCTCTCCAGGCCTCTTCTGCATCCGGCTTATTCTCTCTGCTGTAAATATTCCCAGGGAAAGAAAGCATGTCCTTCTTTAGGACAAACTCTCCCCTTGCGAGACAGCAAAGCTCCTGCAGAGAGCTCACAGCGTCTCGGGTGTGCAAAGAGAGACAATTCTGCTAAGCAATGATTTTGGGAACTGCTGAGCATCCCTTCCCCTTGGCTGCTCTTCTGAGGGTCGGCAGCAGCACAAGGTGGAGATGGCAGATTTTTTTTTGCTGGAAGTTCAGAGCCAGGTTTTGCTTTGGAAGGATGAAAAGTCAACATTTGAATGTCCTAGGGAGATGCCACCTTGGAAGTGCTTTTGAAACACTTTATGCTGATATTTTCTAGCTACGGCTATCATATATACTCTAACATAATAATACTGGCATCAAATGAGCCTGATAAAACCCAGAAGCAAGTAACTTCCAAGCAGGGTTTGCCCCTCATTTCGTTTTATAGAGTTGACCATTTCTAGGGAAAAGCCATCCTTTTAAATTACCCTCTCCACAACAAACACTGGCAGCATCTCCCCTGAAACACTACAATGAACTCAAACCATTCCCAAAGGGAAACCACTTCAGGAAAATTGTTTTCAAGCAGCTTTACCTAGGATGCCCGACGAGCCAACTCAGCTCCATCACATGCAGCCCCCGGCGTTCAAACACACCACGAGGTCCCAAAACTTGGTAATTAGGAGAACATACGCTGGAATCAAGCCCGGTGAAAGCAAACATGAGCTCCTTAAGTGTATTAACATCTATTATGGTAAAACTCCCTTTTCTTGTCTCTTGGTCCCTTTTTTCCACATTTCTGCTCCCCAGCATTATGGCCTGGAGGCAGGAGGGGGTTGCTGAGGCAGTTGTAAGTTTTTTTAGCAAGTGGAAAGGAGCTGTTATTTTATACATGAAGATGCACGTACTTGCTCTGTGGCCCAGAAGGAGAAGAGAGGTGGATGAAGATAAAATTGGAAATAAACTCTGCCAGCAACTCAGCCACCATAACAGGAGGAGATTGTCTCAAGCATTTAACGGAAGCAATCAAAGTCAAGACCTAGAGAAAATGGATTCATTGGGAATTTCAGCCTCTAGATCAGGTAGCTGGTAGGGTCAGTCCCTTTAGAGAGTGGTCATCAGGTCCACTGGACATTTCCTATGACGACAGGCTGAGAGGGTTGGGGTGTTGAGCCTGGAGAAGAGAAGGTTCTGGGGAGACCTTATTGTGGCCTTTCCAGACTTAAAAGTGGCCAATAAGAAAGATAGGGACAGGCTTTTGAGCAGGGCCTGTTGTGATAGGACAAGGGGTGATTGTTTTAAACTAAAGGAGGGAGATTCAGGCCGGATGTGAGGAAGAAATTGTTGTCCCTGAGGGTGGTGAGAGCCTGGTCCAGGTTGCCCAGAGTGGTGGTGGATGAACCATCCCTGGAGACATCCCAGGCCAGGCTGGACGGGGCTCTGAGCAACCTGAGCTGGTGAAGATGTCCCTGCTCATGGCAGGGGGGGCACTGGGGGAGCTGGGAAGGTCCCTTCCATCTCAAACTATTTCATGCTTCTATGATTCCTAAGCTGCCAGCAGTGCTGATGAACCCTTTACATTATCTTGACATCTGCTGATAGAATAATGCAGGAGGACTGTGACAAAATCCTCCTTCTCAATCTCCAGGTAAAATGATGGAGACATTTGGTCTGGTGTCTGTTAGCTCCTTCTCCTGCATGGTGGAGGTGAGTGGCCATGTCTCTTCCATGAGATGTGGAGAACCACTATGGGCTTCACACTGGACAGGCCTCAGATGCAGTTCGGTGTCCAGACTTGTGTCCCTTCCGTCAAAAGGGGCCTTGAGAATTTGGACAGTGTGTCCAAGTGCGAAGAAGATAAATACACCCAGACAGCAAAAAGCATGAGGAACAGTAAAATTAACTGGGCTAACTTATTTTAGAAGGAGCAGGACTAGGAAGTAAGGAAAAGGTCAGCTTCCAGTTGCTAAAGCGTTGTGACATGCAGGACTTACTGGATGCTCTTGACATCCACTAAGGGAGGACAGGAGAGGACAAAAAGAAAATAGAACAAAAAAGTAAAAGAAGGATTTATTTGGGCAGTTAGGAAACGTTAAAGACTGGGAAAATGCTTAAAACTTGCTGTGAATATTTAAGGCCCTCTCTGGGAGCTGGGATCAGAAATGGGTATGGAAAACACCTAAAAAGGAGGATCTAAAACTGGATCCTGCTTCTGAGCAGATGCCACAGACCTTTCTTGCAGCTCTACAAATGTCTTGTGGTGAGCACTACTATCTTACAATACAAACTTCTCATATGGTCACCTCTCTTCACTAAAGTAGATGCCTTTCCCCCTTCTGCCCCATTTCAGTTCCAGCCATACACAGTTCATATAAGCCCACGGGATCATCTTTTTGGGACATCCTTTAGACCCATGACAGCAGTTCTGCTCTCAGGATAGTGTCGCTCTCCCCAGTCCTTCTCCACTTGCTGGCAAAGCATTTACAAGTATCTCTGCCCCTGCTCACATTTTTAACTTGGGGAGGAGACTTCAAATTTCTCCAGGGCACTTTCAACAGACGCATCCTGTTAGTGATCAAACCTTTCACCTTGATGCTACTTTTCAGTGATCAAGATGTGGAGTCAAAATTACAGGGCAAACTCAGCCCACAGAGGAGCGTCTTCATCCGAGCAAGAAAACAGGGTGAACAGATGCCTCTTCTGGGGCTGTCCAGATGGCCAAATAGCTGCAAGAGGCACAAGAAGGATCATAGCCTATGGCGGCTTTCAAGTGACTAAATCTATCTGGAGTGAACAGTGACCTTTGTAAAGTCACTTAATGAGAAATACTTCCTTGCAGCAGGGTGAGGAGGTGGAGGAATCTCTTTCTCTGGATCTCTTATGCCACAGATATTCCAGCCGTGCAAACATTTTGAAGTAAAGACCAGTGTGCAGTTAGCTTTTACCACTGAAAATCCACTTTTCCACCCCAATTTTTTGCTTTCTAGGCAGCTTGCCAATGAGTACCTGGCCGCCAGCTTGCAGGGTGCTGCTCCTAATCACATTAGAGGAAAAGCACTTCTTTGGGACGGAGGCAGACACTGCAAATAAAGGAGAATGTGGGCTGATCTTGCTAAGGGAAATTCTTTCTGAATCCAAGACACAGCACTGTACTAGCTACTGGGAAGAAAATTAACTCTATCCCAGCTGAAACCAGGACATACTGAAATGAATGAAGAGGTGCATGAAATGGAAAAGAGAAGATTGTCCTTTTTCATGGAGGAGGGAAGAACTTCTGAAGGTCTGGGCTTGCACATCTGGCCCACTGGAAGTGAAGCTACTGGCTTAGTCTTATCTGATGTGAGCATATTTGTCCTACTGCTGCACTTGAAAGGCAGATGGAAAAACCTTAGTCTGGTCACTCCTGATTTAAATTATGCATCTTCCGTCTGCTGACTCGAGCACAGACGTGCTTACAGTTATTGCCGCACTCCTTAAAATAACCTCCCTGCTGCAATGGATACTTATGGAGAGGTTTTACACATCCCTGAGTTGCCTAGTCCAAGCTCTCTCAGCTTCTACCTCTTGCTGATGTCCCTGCAGGTGAAAGTTTGATGTCACCTGGAGGAAAGTGAGTGGTTTGGCCAGGCAGGCCAAGATCCCATCATGCCGATGAAAACTGGTCCTTCTTTCCACCCATTGTTAGGAATTTACACCCTTTGCTTTAGCTGCTCCAAGACACCTCATCTGCCTGGAAGGTGTCTACACATGACCAGAATCAAAGCTTGAGCCATGGATTGACTTTACTTTTGGAAACCCTTGGACTACAGCACTCTTTACAATGGGTCTTGGCACCTTCAGGAGACCACTGCAGCCAGGCCCAGTTTCCCACCAGTTCTAAGCAGCCCCAGGTGCAGGTGCAGTCATGTTGGCCCAACATCAACCTGGAGCAGAGCCAGGGGTTGCTTGGATGTGTCCTCATGCTGCCATGATCAGGTCAGTTCCAGACAGCACTCTCATCCCTGCCAGACATGATCCACCACACTGAAAGTGTTGGATTCTTTGCCTCTTTCCTCAGACTCTAAATCAATTCCGTCAGCTTCTTAATTATTTTAATTTTTCTTCATTCTCCAAATCCCTCAAATATATTTTATATATAGGGTACAGGCTTAAAAAAGAAAGCTACCGCTGTGCCCTTGCCTCTGAAATATTACCAGAGAAATGTATGTGTTTCATCTCTGCCTTTCATTTTTCCAGGCATTTTTTTTGCTTTGAAGAAGCTTGAAACAGTAATAGGCTGATGGCTACACTCCAGCTCTATTGATTAACAGTGAGTGGTCAAGCTCTCCAGTGCCTGAGAATACATCCAGAAATGGGGGCAGATGAATGACTGCGTTTTCCTGCAGAGAGAAGGAAGCGGGGGGTAGGATAAGACTCACAATGTTCAAAAGACCAGCCTACCCCATGTCCAAATCCTCACTGGCATGAAGTCCTAATCTGAGGGAGAACCAATGATTATTTTAGCAGCTCAGCACAGCACAGGGCTAAATCATTTACAAATATTGCGGCTCTAAATTGTCTCTACTTTAACAGGAGGAGAGCAGAGAAGGAAAGCAAGTGGGAACACTTTTAACAGAGTTTTATGCAAGAGGTCAGTGCTAAGAGCAGAAATCTCTTCCCAGACATTACAGTCCTCACCGATGGTCACATTAACAGCACATTTTAAGAGAACAAACAAATAGTCCTCAAGATAAAGGAAGCATTGCAGGCTGCAAGATGTGAAGAAGCCCAAGGGTTGCAAAGACGTTGTCCTGTTGGACAGTGGGACAGAGGCCCTGTGTCTTATAGCTTTGATTTTCTTACAGGAGGGTGCATCCTTACAACCCTGGAAGCTCCTAGAATCACTAGGCTATTCCTTAACAAGACCACAGGGTCATAGGGTCATGGGATTATAGAGTAACTCAGGTTGGAAGGGGCCTCAGGAGTCACTAGTCCAACATCCTGCTCGAAGTGGGGTCAGCCACATGTGTTGCTTAGGGCTTTATCTAGTCTGATTTTGTAAATGTCCAAGGTTGGAGGTGGTACAAGGTCTCTGGGCAACATGTTCCACTTCTTGATTGTCCTCATGTGGGAAATGTCTCTCCTTCAATATTTAGTCTTAACCTTTCTCTCTTTTTGTCACAAAGGAATGTCTGGTGAGTATGAATCCAGAGGGAATATCATAAAATCTGGACTTCTCCGAGTAGGACAAACTTGGTAATGCTGTACTCCAAAAAAGAGACAGGTTTGGGGTGGGATCACAGTCTATGAATTCCCCCAAACTTGAGGCAAGGAAGAGGAGCAAAGCTTGGATGCAGTGTAGACACCTCACTCTCAGGTTCCACCATCCCTCCACCTCATCCATTGTCTGGGAGAGCTGTGAGTTTGCATCAAACATCAGAGAATCCATTTTGCCTTTGAAAAGAAGGGGAATATTTTGAAAGCAGGACTTATCCTGGGATGGGAAAGCATTTTCTTCTTATTACTTGAATTCAAGACTTGTCCCAAGACTGAAGAACAGGTGAAGGCAAAGGCCATGGATGATGATGAGCAATGGATCACTCCAGCTTGCAAGACGAGTCTGTGAATAGACAAATGTTCACAACTTCTCTGCTGTAACTGATGCAGTGGTTGGTGCTGGAGAGAATTTCTGAACTGTCTTTCAACTGGACATCCAAGTGAAGTTTTCATTTGTATGTTAGGTGCTGAAACATCAACCTCCGAGGCCACACGGAGCCTCACAAAACTGCCTCGTGCAGTTAACAGTGAATGATGCTTGCTTTTCTGATATATATAATGAAACTCAGATCCTGACAGGATTGATGCACTGTAAAAAGACTCAAGACCTTCAGTGAGGCAGGGTGCACTTTGAACACATCAGCTTTTTAACACATCCACACCCTGGAGTTGTTTAAAAGGCACAGAGATGAGGTTCTTAGGGTCATGGTTTAGTGCCAGGGCTGGACTCAATCTTAAAGGTCTTTTCCAACCAAAATGATTCTATGACTTTATGAGCCCAGGTGTGGCCAGTTTTGGAAGAATCAGGAAGCCTTCAATTAAAAGTTGTTTAGCAAAGAAAAATAGTACCAAAACCAAAATTAATAAGCACTATAGAAAGTAAGCTATGAAGAAAATTACTTTAATCTGCAAATATGCTCAAGTCAATAGCTGGGTGAGAGGTGCTGATATTAACACACATTTGAAAACTGTGAAGTCAAAGGAAAACAAATATTTGTGTACAATAAAGGAGGGTACTATGATATTATATATATATCCAGGCAACTAAAACACTGCAAGAAAACAAAAGTAAATGCACATTCTTCTTCTTTCTACTTATCTGTTTATAGAAAGAGATTTAACTTATATTATCCCAATTAAATTCAAGAGAATACGCCAAGGGGGTTTCATCTGCTCTGCAGAGTTCTAAACTACAATTTCAAGGTGTGATGTTTCCCAAAGCCTTTTTGCAGTAGGAACAATGCACCTTCTTGCAGAGCATCATTGTGACAGCCTTGCAAACTCTTCTGACCCCATCTCACCTGGTTCCTCCTCAGTTCTATGTTTGCACATTTCTTTTTTATTTCTGCACATTTGAATTCAATGACTATTATTTCAAGAATTGTGGCAGGACTATCTATTGAATAGCTGTAGTTTCAGCAGCTTTCCTGGTAGCATAACAGTTTAATTTTGGTAATATCAATAGCTATAGAAATCTGCCATGGCTCTGCATCTTCTAACTCTACATGTACTGATATCACAGTGAGATCAGGAACTTGAATATTCACCCAAGCGTGGGGGAACTCTTCTCACTTCACTTCTATCCATCGATTTTAAATGAGTTGCTCAAGCCCCCATGAAGCCCTTGGGAATTCCTCGTGATAGGCCTAGGACTCAGATCAAATTAAAACAGATTAAGGGTAAGCAATAAGTAGCAATAAACTATAGCTGTACAGCTTTAACATCAGCACTTGAGAAGCGTCCCAGAGTACAATTTCATTGATTTTAGTGGAATTATGTCATGCATTTATTTGAGCCAGAAACACGATATATATTTCAGAGCTCCCGAAAACCCTTTCAGAATTCGTTCTCCAATGGAGGTTCCATTAAAACAAAAAAGATGCCAATTTTAACCATTAATCAGAATATATTGTAACACATCTGAGCAGAGAGATTACAGAAGAGCTCACAGAAGACTGACCTTTCGAAATGTGGCAGAAAGATTGCTGGAAACAAGGGAACAATTCAAGAGTTATTTGCTGAGAGCACCCAGGGGCATTAAAATCACTGCATTATGGCAGGCTTGGGCTGTTGCTTTGCCCTTTATATGCAGCTGAGAGAGACTTGCAAAAGAAGCTCCTCTCAAGAAATAGATACGACTTTTTTGCAGCTGGTGACAAGAAAGCTTTGATAAATTCTACATCAGCTCACTTGGAGGGAACAAAGGCTGCTGAAGTGAGTCAAGTTCACTCCTCAGTAGTCATGACAACACCTTCAAGAATTCACAGTTTAGCAGAGAAATAAGGGAAATAAATACTGATTAGCGACACAAAGAGATGTATTATTGCTCATACATTATCTCCAACCACCTGGTCAGGTCTGAAGTTATGGAAATCAATGCTTGGTGGCATCCTGGAGGCCAGGCAGGATGAGGGATGTCACAAATGATGTCAATGCTCAGGCAAAGGTTCCATCACTGTGCCACAGGCAGCGCAGAGGCTCCCGTGGTCAGAGCTCAGGATGCTACAGACTCACCATAGAATAATTTTGGTTGGAAAAGAACCTCAAGATTATCGAGTCCAACCATTAACCCAACCCTGAGAACTAACCCATGTCCCTGAGAACCTCATCCATGTGTCCATCCTGCTGGTCCCTTGTCTGGCTATGACATGGCTGCAAACAACTGGAAGACAGGAGTATCATCAATGGCTGAAACTGTTTCCCAAATGGAAGTGTATCTTTGCAAGTGCTTGCCTTGCAAGTCACATCTGCTCTTTGAAAGTCTATTTCCCTTCTTTCCATTCCCCCAGGAAGTTTGCTAGCACTTTATTAGGTTTTATCCTTTTTGCTTTTTTTTCTTCTTCATCTTTTTAGATGTAATAGCTGCCCTCCAGCTACATCTCTTCTTTGCTTCTCATGCAGACAGCTTCTGCCACTGCTAATACCCATCTGGACTGTGGGAAACCAGAACCCTTACTGGATGGTAATGGGCCAGTGGAAGCTTCAGAGTCTATACAGCAGGGAAAAAAAGGATTAGGATCAATAGCTGCTGTGCCCAGGCTTCTTTTGAAACCCCCAAATGGGCTCAGCAGGGCAGGACACAAGCTCATGTCCCCTATGATGTCCTAGAAATGTGCCCTATCCCAGCCAGAGGGGCAGGCACTGTAAAGATATTATTATCTTGGCCAGTTTCGCTAAAAAAAAAAGAAGAGAGTGACAAATATGTGATTTCTGGGTGCCACAGTGCTGCAATGACCTGCTCCTTAGCGATGGAGCTGAAGGTATCTGTGCCTGTTCCCAGAGCCTCCTGAGAGCCCCCTCAAGGTTCAAAGAGCCCCAGAGGTTGAGCCCTGTTCCACAGAGGTAAGAGATTCCATCCGTCGTGGACAAGATTCATCTGGTAGATGAATGGTAATGAACCATTTCCCACACTAGACCTTTTCACACTTCTCCTTGACTTCCCACACGCTCAGACCACTGACAAAACTTTTCGAGGTGAGCATTCACCTGTATGCTGGTTTGGAAGAGGAAACATCTCTAGAGCTTTGATCTTTCTGATGCTGTTACTTAGGAAATTGGGAAAAACATCTAGAAGTGGAGCTAACAGCCTAAAACCTGCCAAAATTTTCTGAAAATCTAAATAGAATAAGGAAAGAGCTGCTTTTCTCTAGCTCAGGGGCACAGCAATAATAAAGACTAGACCCAAGCAGGAGTTAGCCCTGGTTGTTCGTTTCCCCCATATACCTAATGACATCACTGAAATGTAAAATATTGCAGCAGCTCCTTTTCCCGTTCCTGTTCTATAATCCAATGTAAAATACAGCTAAAAGAGGGACTAGGAGTTGGTTTTCATCCAGGGATATGCATCCTTGTATTTTTCCATCTACATTCTCTGTCCTTGGAGCCCTCTTGTGCCTTTGCTGCAGGATGAGGAGGTGGAAGTTTGATTTGCACCACATCAAAACTGTGCAGAACGGAGATGCACAAAACTGAAACCCTGCATGTAGTTCCCACTTGTTGGTCTCACTTGGCATCTTCAACAATACATAAAACATTCCACCAAGCAAACAGGAAGACTCAGTCCTTTTAGCCACAATGACCTATTAGAGAGCAGCGTAGGGGAAAGGGACCTGGGGGTCCTGGGGACAGCAGCGTGACCATGAGCCAGCACTGGGCCCTTGTGGCCAGGAAAGCCAATGGTGCCTGGGGTGGGTTAGAAGGGGGTGGTCAGTAGGTCAGAGAGGTTCTCCTGCCCCTCTGCTCTGCCCTGGGGAGACCACACCTGGAATATTGTGTCCAGTTGTGGCCCCTCAGTTCCAGCAGGACAGGGAACTGCTGGAGAGAGTCCAGCGCAGCCACCAAGATGCTGAAGGGAGTGGAGCATCTCCTGTGTGAGGAAAGGCTGAGGGAGCTGGGGCTCTGGAGCTGGACAAGAGGACACTGAGGGGTGATTCATTCATGTTTACAGATATATAAAGGGTGAGTGTCAGGAGGATGGAGCCAGGCTCTTCTCGGTGACAACCAATGATAGGAAAAGGGGTAATGGGTACAAACTGGAACACAAAAGGTTCCACTTAAATTTGAGAAGGAACTTCTTCATGGTGAGGGTGGCAGAGCCTGGCCCAGGCTGCCCAGGGGGGTTGTGGAGTCTCCTTCTGTGCAGACATTCCAACCCGCCTGGACACCTTCCTGTGTAACCTCATCTGGGTGTTCCTGCTCCATGGGGGGATTGCACTGGATGAGCTTTCCAGGTCCCTTCCAACCCCTGACATTCTGGGATTCTGTGAACTTCTCATTATTTCATCTGTCTTCATCAAATCCTCTTGCTCAGCAGTTGTGTTTTCCAGCCTCAGATTTTTCCAGTGCTTTTGTGTACCTTTTTTTTTTTTTTTTCCCTAGAAAAATAACGTAACACTCTGGGAACTTGTGGGGCATCTCCCCTGGTTCAGAAACCATGACCCACCCACAGACTGCAGATTGGAAACCAACTCTTTAAAGAAAATACTGCAAGTCCTTGAAACCCCTCCCCATGCCCGGGGCTTTGCAAACCTCCACTCACTTTTGGCATCCATCTCCAGATTGTGTCACTCGCCAGCTTAGTTAAGAAGCTGATTTGAATACCGTTTTATCACACTGTGCTTCGTAGACAACGTTGAGTCAGCTCTAAAACCAGCGCAGTGTGTACTGGCTCCCAGTTAATTATAGTCATAAAACATAATTTACTCCAGTGAAAGGAAATACTTGGAATCTGGAGGGCTCTTGGGCTCTTTGCTGCAGACGCCAGTTCCTGTGAAGGGTTTTGTTTTCCCCCGATATCACATGGGGCACGATGCTAGAGAGTGAGTTTTCTGACTGTGGGATTACAAATCACTGAGGACCGTGTCCAGATTATCCCCCATGCATGGCCAATCACAGCGAGAATGTTTTCTTTTTTTTCCAGAAAGCATTAATACAGCCCTTGGGAAAGAAGGAAAGAAAGAAGTCACACCCTTAGTAATTAACAGCCTGTGTCTTGCTTGGGATTTCTTTGGGGAGCACCAAGTTTCCCAGGTGCCCATCCTCCCTCCAGCAGGGTCTGGCTTGATCCCTAGAGGAGATTATTTACTGGGTTGGTGTTTTCTCCCATTTTAGCTCTCCAGTGAGCAGACTAGTCACAGTCCTAATGCCCTAATTGAGAATTCGTCTTCTCAAAGGTCAGACACTTGCAGTATGACCCCCTCTCAAACAGCTCCCACTGCAAGGAGCTGCATCCTGGTCATTGTCCCTGTCTCAACCTGGCAGGAAAAATAATCTCAATTGTAGGGACTGGATCGCCTCTTAAACTCCCCTACTAAATTCATCTCATTAAATAAATCCATCTCATTAAGACACTTGATGAACTGAGAGATGAAGACAGAGACAAGGGGAGATTGTGCCCCTCCTCACTGTAGATGTAGCTCTTGGGTACATCCCAAGTGCAGGACCCAGAGTTATTCTGGTCACATTTGCGTGTACAAAAGTCTTTGTCCCATTGTCCAGGAGAGGTTTTCTTGCCAGAAATGAGGTCTGAGGTTTACACAAGAGGTTCAGCATTGTGCAGCTCAGCATTTTCTTACCAAGAGGTTGTGCTGGATGAGTGCCCAGGTACAGAGAGGTGGCCAAGGTAGGAGCGTGGCTGAGGGCATATGGTAGACCTGAAACAACAGCAACCCACCCTCTTCTTCAAGCTCTCATGAGTGTTTAAAATGGATGGGAGAAGAGCGAGTATAAGCTGGAATATCTAGGGAAGGTCCGATGGGAACAGCTATTGCTGATGAGCACTGGCAGTACTAACCTTGGAAGGGGGAAATTTGTTCCCAGCTGTGTTTGATGTATCTGGGAAAGGAAAGAGCAAGATCGAAAGGCTTTGCTGATGGAATAGCATGTAACAAATCCCCTGCCCTCACCTCTTCCCTTGCTCCTCACTGCTGAATGAAAAAGCATTTTGTCCACCTGTTTTTTTTTAAAGCAAATCTGGCATGAAATTTAGATGCTCCCAGGTTTCTTCCAACCACAGTACCCCCAAAGCAATGGAGAGGGAGGCAAGAGGAGGATATGTTGATGCTCTCCTTGACATTGTGATGGTGAACTTGATCCTATCTAAACATTTCTCTGGGTTTCCTTCCTAGTTTTTCCCAGTACTGATGCAGGGGAAATGAGCGGAAAAGCAGCTCTCCTGGCTCTATCTGATAGGTGGACACTCGGGAGAAAAGAAAGGCTGGTCTGAACTCCCGGTCTCCAGGTTGTGTCCCTTCAAAGCACTGTCTGTGCTGAAGAATGGGAGTGACACGTCTAGGCCAGACCTGAAGGAGAACATGGAAGGTGCTTGGTGAGTCTGTGGTGTCCTGATGCAGCTGTGGATGCCTTGACTCTACTTCCCAATCCTTTCCTCCCCTCCACTCCTCATGATTTGATCATTAATGATATGGAAAGGAAATACTCAGGTATATAAACCACCAGAAGGTGTGCATTGTAACTACCCAACTCTGACTCCCAGAGGAAACTGAGGCACTGGGTACATTAGGGGACGTGACCCCAAATCCCAGCAAACTCTAAAGAGATCCCAAAGAGGAACCAGCACTTGTCGCTCCAGCAAGCCCTGCCAGCCAGACACTCTCCTTTAGGTTTTAGTCAAGTGCCAACCTACCAGAAATACGGTCCTCTGCATCCTCATATCCCCAAATTCCACAGCATCTCTCAGATACACCCTGTATCAACACGGCCAACATGACCCCAGGGTGTCATTGGTCATGGGGACATGAGGAGCAGGGCCAGCAGGGAAATAAAAGCACTTAGAAGGACAATACCCATCCTATTTAGCATTTTGTCAGGCTTCCACTTCTCTTTTTTTAAGATACTTCTAGGAGATGGGAAGCATTGCTCCAGATTTTGTCAGAAAGGACCTCAAAGGGAAAGAAAAGTCACCCACAAACCTTGGAGGCAAAGGCAGAGATAAATGAGGAAAAAGAAGTCTTAAAGTGTTGTTTTGTTTCTCTTGTAGTTGCTTATTTTACTGCAGAGGAGTTTGAAGTTTTCTATTTCCTGGGTGTGTTACAGAACAGCAGAGTTGAGATACAAGCTTTTAATGAAGTTTATGTAAATTTGGGTATGTTTTTATTTAGAAAACCAGATTTAGGAGTACTAATAAAGCAGCAGATGAGGCGTAGAAAAGAATTGGTGCAGTTTTCCACCAGATATTTTTTAGCTTCCTCCCACAATTCCCAATGAAAAGAGTCTGTTTCTCTTGCCAGTTTCCCTTCAAAATAAGTGCTTTTGAAAACCCTTTTATCCCCAGATGCTGCTGAAGCATCTCGCCAAGTTGCAGCTCAGTTGGGCCACATTGCCTTTCTCCTGTGAGCAACTGGGGGCAATTCAGCCCATATTTGCTTTCCCTTAAAGCAAATTAAATTCTTCCAACTCCTCTGACTGTTCTTTGTTCACAAACACGGGAGCATTGAGACAGACTAAAGCAAAGCTGGGCTTTTCATCATTTATAGACAGACTGAAGCTCAAGCAGCCTTTTTCTTTGGAAGAAGGGTGAGGGTTGTTGCAGGCACCCAGATGTGCTGGGCTGGGATGCAGAGCTCTGCAACGTGGATGCTGAGGATGCAGGATGAGGCTCAGCCCTGGGGATGTGGGTGGAAGAAGAGGCAGAGCTGGCACTGTTTGGTGATGGATGGTGACTGATCCTGTGCTTGTGACTAAGAGAGGAGCAAGGGCCACCAACAGACCTGTGACCGTTATCCCTCCTGATGCACTGCATGTCCCCTGAGAAAAGAGCAAGCCCATCTTCACAGACCATTGTGGAAGGATATGTAGAGAAGCAGGAAGATTCATGGGTGCCAAGTGAGGACAAGGAGTGTGATGAATCTCCAGGTTCTCATCTATTGGGTGGGAAGGCTGGCTAATTAACCATTACTCAGGCTGGACATGAGGAAGACGTTTTTGACACTGAAGGTGGTGAGAGCCTGGCCCAGGTTGGCCAGAGAGGTGGTGGATGAACCATCCCTGGAGACATCCCAGGCCAGGCTGGACGGGGCTCTGAGCAACCTGAGCTGGTGAAGATGTCCCTGCTCGTGGCAGGGGTGGCACGGGGAGGTTCCTTCCCACCCAAACTATTCTATGAGTTGATGATTCTATTAACCTAAGAGCAGACATGTGGAGCATTGTCCCCTGTCCATCCTCTCACCACTGTGACGTGGCTGTATGGTGTTGACAAGTGCTCTTATTTTGCAAAGCAAATGTCCTTGAAAGACGAGGGATGAAGGATGAATAAAGTGAGACCCCACAATCAGAAATGACCTGAAGGCTGAGCCAGAGTCATCTCCATCCCAGAAACACCTCTGAATGGGTCAGGGGGATGTTGTGGGGGTGATGGGCTTCATCCTGCATCTTATCTCAGCCAGCCGAGGTCTCCACATCCCACTTGGTGTCTACCTGGACATCTCCTTGCAGGTGGGGAAAGCCAAGGAGAAGAGATAAGCGAGTCAGCAAGTCCTTGGAAGAAAATGCTTGGGAACCCCTGACACCCTGCCATAACCTCTTTGTAATATTTTCTGCTCACTTCAGGAATGTTTATACCAGGAAATGAGCCATATTTGGGGCTTGTCAGTTCTATGCATTGCTATGGCAGTAACCTCCAATGCAAACCAACAATGTCCACTCAGGATATTCCCTACCGAGCCCCCCACTTGGCTGATCAACCCCCAGGATGGGGTTTCCAAGGAGGAAAGGGTTGTCCCAGGCCCCATTTTGGGAAAACCTGACCTTATCAGAAAAGAGCAGAAGTCCTTTGCTCACACAGGGGAGTTAATATTGAACACAACTGCCAGTCACACACATGAATCCAATTTGACTTACAATCTTATGCCTGTATCGGCTGGATGACTGGTGCTCTCTGGGCTGCATCCAGCCTTTCTGAGCCATTTATCATAGAATCATAGATCCAGCCCCTTTGGTTCCCTCCCTTCCCCTGGGGTCCACCATTATGATCACGAAACTGCTCAATTTGCTGAAGAAGAGCAGTCTTTGATAGCAGAGATTTCTGTATTTGTCAGAGGTCAACAAGAAATGGAAGGTAATGCAAATTATTACAAGGTACAAAGCAAAAGGTGCTACAGAAATACTAAGAAATTTTCCTATTTATGCCACCTTCATCCTTCGCATTTCATTAACAAAAGGGATAGGGTCTAAATTTAGGACTGGCATGGTCAAGGCTTAGGTTTGAGATGGGGTTACCCCACAGCCCCCCAAAATGAAATGCATGAGGAAACCACAGCCACTTTCCTTCAACTCAGTCTGGATCTCAGGTTTTTCTTAGGGAGCTCATTCCTACAACATAAAGAGAGTCATGAAAAACAGGAAAAATCCCATATATTGGCAAGCACTCATTATATTTATTCTTTTTTACAAGAACCAACCATCTGTTTTACCAACATCTACCAGTGCTTTAATGCACACCAGGGAGAAACTCACAGAGCTGTATGATAGTAAATCAAATCTGCCGAGCTGAGCATTGTATCTAGATCTTGGCTGTGAGGCTGACATGAAGAGAAAGGAAATGTGATCCACCAAGGCCCATTAATTAGGCAGGCATGCTGATTGGGGAGTTTTGTTTCTGAAAGGGCATCATGCTGTAGCTGGTGGGGACATCTGAGATCATCTCCTTGCAGGGAGGACTTTATAGACCCAGTTCAGTGCTGCAGAAGTCACCCATTAACAGTTTTTATCATAGAATCACAGAATGGTTTGGGTTGAAGGGGCCTTCCCAGCTCCCCCAGTGCCCCCCCTGCCATGAGCAGGGACATCTTCACCAGCTCAGGTTGCTCAGAGCCCCGTCCAGCCTGACCTGGGATGTCTCCAGGGATGGTTCATCCACCACCTCTCTGGCCAACCTGGGCCAGGCTCTCACCACCCTCAGGGCAACAGTTTCTTCCTCATGTCCAGCCTGAATCTCCCTCCTTTAGTTTAAAACCATCACCCCTTGTTCTGTTGTAACACACCCTTCTAAAAAGTCTGTCCCCATCTTTCTTATCGGCCCCTTTTAAGTCCGGAAAGGCTGCAATAAGGTCTCCTCAGAGCTTCTCTTCTCCAGGCTGAACAACCCCAGCTTTTTCAGCCTGGTCACCTCCTTTTTGCCTCTGTTTTCCTCCAGCTCATCTGGGAGCAACCCACAGTCCAGCTACATCACTCACTCTGATGGGCCTGTCAGACATCCAGAAATTCCCTTGCGCATCTTCAGGGCATTTTCCGTACCACGGACATAGACTCATAAAATCATGGAATCATTTTGGATGAAAGACAACATTAAAATCATTGAGTCTAATCCTTCCCCCACCCCTGGGACTGCCCCATGTCCCTGAGAACCTCATGTCCATCTGTCCAACCCTCCAGGGATGGTGACTCCAGCACTGCCCTGGGCAGCCTGTTCCAATGCCCCACAGCCCTTTGGGGAAGAAATTGGTCCCCAGATCCAACCTCAACCTAGCCTGGCGCAACTTGAGGCCGTTTCCTCTCATCACGGTATTTGCGAACATCCCAGTTTCTGACCAGTGTTTCCCTGGGGAGGAAGGGACAGCCCACAGGAGCCAGGTGGAGCAGGTGGGAATCTGGAGGGGAGATTTTGGAAATGGGGGGTGGTTCTCACTTGATCAAAGATATCTTTGGATGAAATGGGCTTTTCCAGACCACTGGCACTCACATACATTTGTAGGGGCCAGCCTGATTGATCTCGTTGCGTGTGGGGACACAGAGATGGGAAAGCAAAAGCCTCTCAGGACTGATGTATACACAACATTTTGACTAAATGCTTGAATTTTCAGCTGCAACCTGCAATTGAACTAAATATCCCTAACTAAGTTGCTGGAGGAGGAGGAGGAGGACATTTCTGGGAAAAAAAAAAGTCTTCAGTCCAGGAACCAGCTGTGATTGATTGCTAAATTAGGAGATTTAGACACATGGGAAAAAAAAAGGCAAAAAGATTCACTGAAAAGCTAAAAATACGCCCTAAATATGGAGACTATCTAGGAGCTTCCTTTTCACCCTTCTTTACTAGGGGCTCTTCTAAATCTAGGAGAAAGGGCACTGCACCTACGAACCAGACCCACAGTGAAAATGCCTGCATAAAAGATGTAAGACAGCAGGAGATAACCCATCCCAAAGGTCTGTGCTTAGATATCATGCCTGGGCTTTACAAAGTTACAGACATGAGCAAGCCATATCTGGGAAAATGCATGATTAGAGAACGCAAGAGGGGCTGAGTGCAGCTCCTGATGTCTCAAGGGTCCCCAGGGTCAGCCCTTGCACCTGCCAAATTGAAAGGAGCTGCTTGAAGCACCCCCAGAAAATGTTAACATTGCACCAGGGCAAGTATCAGAGGCACAGAAGATGCTGCTTAGAAAACCAGTTATTTTCCTGCTCTTGGGTGGGTCATCAGCCTCAACACAAGTGGATTATCCCACTAATTGATGATCAGATATCAGGGTGGTGCTCAGCTACCAAAATGCATGAGGGCTTCTCAAGTGGAGGGCTAGAGACACCCCACCTGGTGCCCTTTGCCAGCTGGTTGTGATCACAAAATAGTTTGTGTTGGAAGGGACTTTCAAGAGTCCAGAAGGGAAGGAGCTGGGGGCATTGGTGAATGTATTGACCAGGGGATGCTGCAGATTGCTGCAACCAGTTCCTCATGGGTCGGTGAGTCTTGTTAATTCAAGTTTACATTTTAAACAGTGAATAAGAACTTCCAGACAAGAGGATTTATATGCAAGGACTTAACAGTTAAATTTATTCATGGCTAAACTGAGGAGCCTGGAGTTATTAAAGCATGAAATTGTGCCAGTCAATTAAGGCGTCAATCATAGCCAACCTCATTTAGGAGAGCTGCTTTAATCCTAAGAAAGGAACATTTTTTTGGCCTAGTGAGAGAGCACAGTGACTTGAAGTTGGTTTTAGTGAAATAGCTCTTCCTCAGTTACTGTTCAAAGATTTACCAATGTGTTGGTTTTATTTTTTTTAATTATTTATTGGTTTCTGCTGTGCTTTCCTTCCAAGGTGACCTGTGTTATGCTTAAGTAGAGACACAGATGCAGTTTGAGCTAGAGACAGTATAACTCTGGTGAGCTACACAAAGGGGAAAAATAAGACACAAACAAAACCAAGAAAATTGATCAAAGAGACATTTAAATTGGCAAATATCAGAGTTCTTGGATGTCTTTTGCTTTTGTGCATGTAACGGATTATTCTTCTGTTTTTAAGACTTTGCAATTAGATTATTCTGCTTGTCACTTCTAGCAACATGTGTTTATTTTATTTGCTTTTAAAACACTTTTTTTGCCCTGGGCTGAAATCCCAGAATGCTGGCTGTGATATGTTTTTAGCAAGTGATATCTGTCCTTGCCCCAGCTATAGCACAGTTACATAGAGCAAGTCACATACCATAATGAATGTATAATCAGGAGAAACATCTCCAGAAGTCATTTACCTGCAGATAAATACCATCCTGGGTGATGAATATGATATTTTATTCCTCCCCCACCAAAGCTCATGAAGCAGAAACAGAATGATCTTGGGATTGAAGGAGATGTGGGAACTCAGAGGGTCCAATGACTTGGCCAAGCTTGCACTAGATGATCTCCAGAGGTTCCTTCCAACCCCAACCATTCTGTGATTCTGGTCACCTGTGTCCAGTAAACGAGCCCAAATTGGAACAGGTGAAGGGGAGAGGAACAAACACTTTGTCTTCCACTACAAAACAAAAGGATTTTTGGCTCATTCCACCTAGGCAGTGAAAGCTAAGACATTATATGATTGCTCTCTATAAATATCCTGAACAGGGAGTGCAAGAAATAAGTGCTGGAAACAAAGAGCCATTTCACAGCAAGGTCTTGCTGCCAAACTGGAGGTGGCTCAGACCTCATGGTGAAAGGATCCAGGCTGGGAAGGAGTGGGGAGATCTCAGGCATTGCGGTTGTGAGGGTCTGAAAACCTCCTGAAAGGGGAAAAACATGGGTGGGATTGGGATGAATCTTGGGGGACTTTATTCTTCAGATTGGCCTTGGTATGTCCGAGAAAGGGGTTGTATAACAAGGTATCTGTGAGAACCCAGGAGGTCCCTCCTGTCCTCCATCCCTGCCTCTCTAATGAAGATAATAGCACTTCACACCTTGCAGGGGAATGAGAGACTAAGTACATTGCGGAGGGGAGAGCACTGAGGGGCGACAGTGATTGGAGCATTATATATACCTGAGACAGTTGCACCTCGCTGCAATTTACAGTATTAAAAACAAGCCTATTTAATTACTAGGCTGCAGACTATTTTTTCCTGTTCCCACCTGCTGTGAGATGTTGTGAGGAAAAAATAGCACATGTGCAAAGACGGCTTTAATAAGAACTTTGGAGAAATATAAGTGGGTCTCATCTCCGTAGGTATCAAGGTATCTTTTCTTGGTACTAAGAAGAAATTTTCCAAGGCTGGCAGCTTGATTTATTGTCCACATCCTAAACTGGAACATTTCTGTCTTAGTTTTGGCAGTAAGAACAAAAGTACTAAGTGTGAGATGTCCACATTGTTTTTCATTTTGATGATGGATGTTTTGACAGCCAAGAGACTTGTCACTATGATCCTTTCTTTTCTATCACTTATTTTTATGTAATGTTGGGGGGTGGGAAGACAACTGAACTCCCCATCAGCTGGTGGCATTATGTCAGTCTGAGTTTTTTCTTTTGTGTATTAAATACCAAATAATATCTTAGTTTTCTAAAAGCTGTGATATTTTTGAAGTGTCACTGACTTATTCCTTGTGGTGTGCAAAATGTTGTGGGTGTATATTTTTAAATGTTGACTTAAAATAAGGTTCATACCCCAATTTGAGATGATCTTGTTTGAATCTGGTTGGACCTTCCCAGCTCAGCTTTGACCCTAATTTTTCAGATTAGTGAGCCTAGGTAAGCTAAATTTGCCATCAATCAGACTTTAAAACCAAGGAGCCATGTCTTCTGGGTGAGTGCATCGTCAGTGGGAAAGCTGACATTCCCCAGTCCCTCTGGGTACTCCTGCACGGCCAGCTTAGCATTTGTGCATCAGTCACATTTGAATTAAATCATGAGACTGCTCTAAATGGCCACTTCAGCCCAAGATCTGGAGCTAGACAGAAAGGAGAGCCCATGTGCTGAAACAAGGCTGCTCTGCTTGCGTATAGAATCATAGAACAGTTTGGGTTGCAAGGGACCTTCAAATGTCATCTAATCCACCCCGCAGTATGTCGGAGTACAGCTGGAGCTGCACCCATAGGAGACCCAGATGTTGCAGGATAGACACTATAGTGCGTCACCATCACCCCAGGTCCAACTCTTCAAGGGTTTCCAGCAAGCATTGAAGTACTCACAATTTCCCTGTTGAGTTAAAACCTCGTCTTATTTCTCTCTACTTTTCTGTGCTAGAAATGGCAACATTTCTTAGCCATTTTGTGGCCAGGTTTTAATGACACACACCATGGGATTGTGTATGCGGGATTTCTGAGTCATCCCCAGCCAATTATGCCAAGAGTTTTGACCCAGGTTTCCAAGAAATAGCTAGAGCTCTAGCTGTGGCAGAGCTCTACATAGATATGATGGGATTTATCCATTCAAATGCAGATAGCTCTAATACAGACATCTACTCTGAGCAAGTCCTTGTGAGCTCCCTTTATAGTGTCTGGAGAAAAAAAACCACTTGATTCAGGGTGGAATTCATCTCATCCACAGCAGACATCAGCATTTGGTCAAGAAAATCAGTTCCTAGACATGAGGAAGACATTTTTGACACTGAAGGTGGTGAGAGCCTGGCCCAGGTTGGCCAGAGAGGTGGTGGATGAACCATCCCTGGAGACATCCCAGGCCAGGCTGGACGGGGCTCTGAGCAACCTGAGCTGGTGAAGATGTCCCTGCTCATGGCAGGGGGGGCACTGGGGGAGCTGGGAAGTTCCCTTCCCACCCAAACTGTTCTATGATTCCAAGGGTGTCTACTTCTCCCCAGCATCGGCAATGGGAGAGCTGTGTGACTACCTCAGACATAAGGAAGTATCCAAAATTAGGTGACACGGGTCCAACTATTTCCATGGTCCATGAAGAATTTTAATTTGAACCTCAATGAAGTGCTTTGGTGACGCTGGGTACTGAAGAAGCCAGTGGAGATAAGCTGCGTATCTTGATACTGCAAGGATTTGGGAACACATCATGGGTAGAGCCTGTGAAAAGCAAAATAAACTAGTTTTCTAGCCAATCATGTTCATATTGTTTTGAAGTATTTCCTGAAAGAAGTTCAAGGAAACATCTAACCTTTTATGTCTAGACACCATCCCCTATAAAGTTTAGATCCCAAAATGCTCTACTGGAAATAGGCTGTAGGAAGAAAAGGTTCTGTCATGCTGTGCTGTGACCCAGGAGAAGAAAGGGAGTACAGCCTCTTCAAAGAACTGCAGCTCATGCCCTTTAGCTCCTTTTTTGCTCTGCTGAATTAATGACTGCCATGCTAACAAAGCCCAATTTGATTGTCTGAACCGGGTACCTAAATTCTGCAAGATGAGAGAGAATTCAGCCATGAGAGCTGCGAGATGAAGAGCAGGTTGTGGCTGATCTCTGGGCAAGTCGTGGTATGAGAGGAGCTAATTCAGATGCACAACATGTGCATGCCAATCCTTACATGGGGAAGCTGCCAGAAGAATATCTCCCCAGGCGTGAAGTGCCCTAAATATTGTCTTGCAAAATTATCTGTCAGAGCACAGACTGTTTTGGGCAGCAATGTGATAATGGTGTTGGCCATGCTCAAGAGTTGCTAGCCTTTAGGTTTGAGCACAGGTGCTTTTTAGGCACTTATTGCACAGTATTATTGGAGTAGGGGAAGACACAATTCCCCTTGTCTCTTCTTACAGCTCTGCTTGATAATTTAGGAGACTGGGTGATGGAATTCAAACCTAATAATGGGATTGTGCAGAGATATTGATTTACTCTACATCTGGTGGTTGTACAGCTTTATTCTTCTCTGGGCTCAGTGGTATTACTAGTAGTTCATCTTTGTTGATATGTCTTTCCTTGAAGCTTTTTAAAAAAATGTTAGTGGCTTTCATAAAATATATATGCTATATAACAAACAGAGGTGGAAAGGTGCTCCATCACAATGATTTCGAAAAACAACACACATCCTGAGTTGTTATTTGCTTGATTTTCTTCCTCTGATGTTTGATTCTTGCAGCACTTTTTCACAGCGATATTTTTGCTTTCTTTGTTATATCTCTATTACTCCTGCTAAAATTTTTCCAACCCAGATGCAACCCTAGATTAATTCCAAAAAAGGCATTATAGGGTGTTGCTTGTTAGAAAACAACCTTACATTGTAAATTAGTGGGGCAGGAAAAGTCTGAATTGGTTTTTGGAGGGTCTTTGGGCTAAAATCTGATAGTGCCAGGGAGTTTCTGGTTACAGTTGGTTTTCAGAGCTGTATTAGATGCCCAAGAGAGAAATGTTTTCTCTTTCCAGCACAGTAATGTTTCTTTTAGTGTTCCTGTTGTTAAACTAAGGTCTCATCATCATTAGACACTTCTAGTCAATTTTCATATAATAGCCAATGGAAAAGCATAAAGAAGTGAGGAAGAACAGAAAGACAAACTTCAGGAAATGTCTCCCAGTGGAATTTGCAAGCAACCTGTTATTTTGGCATCCAGACACACACATGGGCGGTGGGCAATGCAGTCTTTCCCTACTGTGGACAGATGCCTCTTTGCTGACCACATCTGAAATACCTTTTATTTCTCCCAGAGCTGCATGAACAGCTCCTTACAGAGACAGACATTGCCTGGAACTATCTGTTTTGAAGGCAATTTCATCCCTTAGCTTGATCCTGCAGTCCCAAGCCCCATGTTAATTGCTCTTAATTTAAATGACATATTTATTTGTTTATATTGCTTCTGTGCAGCCCTGGCTTTGCCATATCTGGGCATCCTTGAAGACTCAGAGGGTCTCTGCACTCATCTTCTCCCAAGTCTTCCACCATACCAGGAGGCCTGGTCTGGCCTAACCTGGCTCAGAGACATAAGACAGCCCCAAATCTGGTCCAAAGTGCTGTTTGAGTTGTTTCCCCATGGACTGTTGTGTTGGCCATGGCATGGAGGCCACCACAGGTGGGGCAGGAGGGGTGGGGGAGATGTCGGTGGTCCCCAGGATGATGGGTATTTGGGCTGCACCCGAGGAACAACGTGTCTGTGGGCACCATGGAACACTGATATCAGTCTGTTCACACGCTGGATTTGTTCTTGCTAAAGGCAGTTGACATTTTGATGCCTTTTGAAGATATAGCAGAGAAGTGAGTCCTGAGAAGTGACAGCACTAAACTCTGATTAATGTCTCCAAGGAGCTAAATAGTCAACCAGAACCATTTTATTTAAGCTGCATCAATTTCCATATGTAGCTCAGATTTTTTCTGAGCTTGGAAAGAGCATGGCTTGTTATAAGGAATGTTTCTCTTTCAGCCTTTAAGAAGAGATGAAAAAGGCCTCCCAAAGCTCTGCTTAAAGATCCCAGGATATTAATTTCCACAATAATTTAGGGCGAGCATCTTCTAGAGACATGGCTACAGTTCATCTGGGTTTGTTCATGCCAGGCACGTGACATAAGATGCTGCCCAAAGCTTTAGTCTGTGAATTAAGTGACCAAGCCACTGCACAATCTAAAAATGTACATTTGGCATTCAGGTTGTCTGTGTTCGAACAGAAAAATCACAGGCTTTGAGCAGAATCCTCGTGAGCAGTGCTAATGACCTACAAGCACATGGCTGTGTTGCCACATGCTGTCACCAAGTGTCTGGCATTTGGCCACCCTCCTCCTCCCTCTTTTCCTAATTGCTGTGCTAACAGTCTGCTGACCATGTTCAAAGGGTCAGAGATATGAAGCTAAAAGTGGCAGAGAGGCTGAAAGAGTGTAGCCAAATACAGCATTTTTTTTTTTATACAGCCTTTCTCATCACCCAGAAATAGTTAATTTTCATCATCTTTTGCATGGGATGGAGCAAGTATTGCAAGTTTCTATCTATCTACTAGCACCGCACATGCACATCACACACACACACATATACTGCAGCCTTTAAAGATTTTGCCTATTTTAATTGCTAGAGTAGCTATTTGGCAAGTCACGCAGCAGCAGATCCAAGGTCCATGTGCTTGGCAAGGGAAGCAGGAAAATGTACAGTGTGTGTAGGCTGCCCAGATCTGAACCTGAGCCTATCTGAAACAGCCTGGAATGAGGCTGAACAACCTGATCTGGGTGAAGATGTCCCTGGTCATGGCAGGGGCTTGGACTAGGTGAGCTTTGAAGGTCCCTTCCAACCCAAAGTATTCTATGATTCTATGCCTTGGAGGGGGATAGGTTCAGGGCTTAAACTCAGCACTAGGATAATGAAACCCAGCAGGGTTAGCATGTAAATCGTGGGGGCTGATCTAGTTGTAATGTTGTGAATGTATCCTGACTCTGTCAGTGACCATGTTTCCAGATGGTTCTTGCTACCTGTCCATCTAAGTGATGCTTTCCTTCAGCAGTCAAAGGACTTGGAGCTCAAGCAGTTTTATGAATATCATCCTCCATCAGGTTGGATGTCAGAAGCTTGGTCAGTGATGCAACTCCACCTTCTCCACATCCCGTGCCCAGGGACCCTATTTGTGTCCACTACCAACAAATCTTTCCCTGGTCTAATTGTCACCACCTATGAGCTGTTCCTTCCATCCCTGAGTCAGCTGCTTTCATGAGACCTCTTGAGTTCACCTGATCCATCATAGAGTGACAAGACCCTTCCTGGAGTTATTTCTCCATGGGAAATGCTGCCTTTTCCTCCTCTTTCTTTTTTTTTTTTTTTGAGAGACCTGTGATACTTTTGTCACAGGGAAGGACATAAACAACAAACACATGCAAACAACCCAGATGGAAGGTTTTTTCGTGTTGTAAATGGCTGCCCACCTTGATGACCAAGGGGCCAAGTGAAAGGTTCACCCAGGGAGAAGTATTGATCCAACCGAAAGAGAGCTAGAGAAAACTGTCTGTTTGCAAGATACATTTAGCTCTTCACATAATAAGACATTTGTACAATATCATCTTTCACCTCCCACTTTCTTCTTGATTTCTTCTGAAATCATATGTTCTACATGAAAGATCTTGGAGTTGTTAAAATAAGGTGGAACTGTCTGAGCAGAGCAGAGACTGCTTCCTTCCCTGTGTGCCATGAGAAAGGCTGGAAATAGCCACCTGTTGCCTTAATTACATGCCACAAGATGACTTTGTACAATAGAAGTGATGTGTCCATTCACTTGGTGTCATTGGGGTTTTGCTGAAGCTCTGTCTCAGAGTGATGCACAAGACGGAGAAAAGAAATAGAGCCAGGCAGCTGAAGATCTTGCATGGTGAATATGAAATATGTCCAGATTAAAATGGCAATAAAACAAAGGGAAATAATTTCTTACATGGGAATGCAGGTAGAAAGTGTTGCATGGCTGACTTTCAGTTTTATTAGACTTTCAACTTAAATGCTATTAGAAGGTTCAAAAGAGGAGCTTGGAGGAGCTTCACATGGAGGGTAGGAGATCTATAGATTGTCTCACCAATAAAATATGGGTGATAAATATTTCATGAGTTTGAGTGGGAAATTAGACAAATCATAGAATACTGAAGCTGGAAGGGAAACCTGGAGGTTTCTGAACTGTCATGCTCAAAGCAAAGGCAGTTTCAGAGGTAGATCAGGTAGCTCAAGGCCTGATGCAGCTGAGGTTTCAATATCTCTGAAGAAGAAGATTTGGTCCCAGATGCAAGATTTAACATTTGTTTGTGTAAAATCCCTGGGGTCACATGGAGGCTTGCATGGAAACCATGTCTGAGCAGGGAATTTCCTGAACTAAAAGTAGTTCGATGCTTGGAAAGTAGTGGAGAGTGGGAAGGCATATGATCCAGATTGCCCTTGTTCTAATATTCTTCCCAAGGCATCTCCTTATATCTACTGTTGGAGAAGGACTTATGGGCTGGATAGACTTTTTATTTCAAATAGAAGAATGTGGCAGAAGTCTACGAAATCAGAACTGGCCTGGAAAGGGTGAACAGGAATGAACACTCATTCTTTCTGATGCAAGGATTAGCCAGTGCCTAATGAGCTCAGCAGATAATGAATCATAAAATGGTTTGGGTTGGAAGGGACCTTAAAGGCCGTCCAGTTCCAACCCCCTGCCATGAGCAGGGACATCTTCAGCAGCTCAGGTTGCTCAGAGCCCCGTCCAGCCTGGCCTGGGATGTCTCCAGGGATGGTTCATCCACCACCTCTCTGGCCAACCAGGGACAGGCTCTCACCACCCTCATATTGAAGCATTTCTTCCTTATGTCTAACCTAAATCTACCCTCTTTCAGTTTAAATACATGACCTCTCATCCTATCACTAGATGGTGGTGTGTTCAAAATGAGTGAAGGAATATACTTCTTTACCTGAAGAGTAATTAAATTGTGGAACTCATTGCCTCAGTATGGCAGAGTAGGAAAAACAGAAATAGTTCAGAAGGAAAGCACCTATTGGAGGTTATTAAACACTACAAGAGCACTTCTGGCTCAGCAAACTGATGAACCTTTAATTGCTGTGACCAGAAAGGACGGCTAGAGATACCGCAACAGGTTTTCTGGTTTTTAGTCTCTCTCTCTGTAAGAATCTGCCTCTGGTCTCTGCCTGGGGTAGGATCCTGGACTAGATCAGGTTCCAGTCTGATGTGCTGTAGGTGTCTTAATATTGCATGATCAGCAGAAGATGGTAGCGATGGCAGGACGCAAGTGGAGATGAAGAGCACGGTGGGTTTGCCGAGCTGTTCGTGCAAATCTCCGGCACTCGTCTCAGCCAAACCCATCTGCAAAGTGCTGACTTCAGAGAGCAGGGAGATTTCACGCTTTTTTGGGAAGAGATATGCCAGCTTTTACTGCCTTGGGCTTTCCGTTACATCTCCAGCTCATCTTGCCTGGCTTTGCTCAATCGTTATCAAAAACCTCCCAGCCCCAGCTGGGGCGGCTGTAGGGGTTTGTTCTTTTTTCCCCAAATTGCTTCTGCCTGTGTTTCTCTAAGTATTTCCCTTACACACACAGTGGATTAAAAAGCTGACTCGAGACCCGCTCGTTTTATGCCTGAATTACTTCAATTTTCTCTGCCCAAGGCTCCTCATTCTGTTCCACTGCATTGCTGCGGGTCTGCTGGGACTCTCTCATTGCCCATGAAAGTTCCTCTTGTCCTCCTAAATTGATACTTTTCTCCATGAGCTCAGGTTTTTGCATAAACACGAACTCTTACAGAGCTAATTTCTCTTAAATCTTACATAGTTAGGTTAGGCATGCACACTAGAATCAGTTTTAAAATGACTCGGGTTTATTTTAAGCCTTTTTTTTTTTTTTCCCAAATGCTGAATGCATTGATTCCTGTCTGATTTTTTTAAAAAAAATAAATAAATACAATGGGAAAAAAACCCCACAAACACCACCGAGTATTATCAGCATGATTTAGTGGCTCATCTATGATGATCTTGACTGGCTTAACTAAATGGTTGGTGCTCACTCATGTGTACAAAAGGCTTTGGTGTCTTGGGACGCACATTATTTAGGTTAAATAACCTAAACAAAATTTAATCTCGGAGAGTTAAAAAGCAAGGGTTTAAGCTGATGTTTCACAGCTTGAGACAATAACCACTGGAAAAATAATGCAAGTTATCTCATATTTTGAGCAAAATGTTTTGTTTCAGTGAATCTATTATGTTTAAAGACTTTGGAGGCAAACTGTTGGAATTGTTTCTGGGAACAAAGCTTTTCTTTCAACACAACTACAGCTTAAAATGAAAGTATAAGAGAGAGATTATCAGATAAGCCTTGAGTGAAACAAAACATCCAATTCCAAGTTAAAAAAAGCATTGATTTTTAAGACAAATGTATGACTTTGCTTGATTCCTTGCTTAGAAAAAGTGTGTGTTTTGGTTCATCCAGAATAATATTCTTTCCCCTACTTTTTTTCTTCTGGAAGAATCATGAAATCAAAAAAACTATTCAGATGACTTCATTTTGAAAGGCTTAAATACTGTTTCATGCCTCTTCTGCAGAATACTTTTAAGCAGTGCTAGAAATACCATCAGAATAGTGATGTTAAGTGGAATTAAACAAGATTATGAATTTTGAAGGCAGTTTAAGAACCTGTAATTTACAGAAAGTAAGTAAAATCACACCACACACCACACCACAATGATCTTAGGCCTATAAATATAGCACAGCAGAACAAGCCAGACCCTTGTTATGTGTTGAATGTGAAATGGGCTGTCTTGGGGCTTTCAGGTCCTTATGAGATAGCCCAGATGAGCAGCTGGTTGGTTTTAATCCAGACAGCTCTGTCAAAAGGGCACCGTTATCTCCATGGCAGGGAGCTGTGGGGAGCCCAGGGAGGACATCAGACCCTGCAGCACATTGATGTCCCCACGGCAGGGCAGAGCTGGCGACCAGCTGCTGCTAAAATGTTGTGACAGATGAGATGATGGCCCCAGGTGTTTTCTGGGAGAAAAGGGCTTGTGTTTTGATAAACAGCTCCTGAGATGCGCAGTCAGGCCGTGCCCTAGAGATGTGGTGTATGGGGACTTCTTGTATGGGCTTGGAAGCAGAAGCTTTGTGAGAAGTTGCAACCAAGGTGAGGAAAGGTGATGAGTAGCAAGTGCACCAAGGTGAATATACAACATCAAGGGGAAGCAGAGAGGGTGTGGTACGGTTTAGCACCAGTTCATGTGGGAGAACTGTGAAAGCAAGAGCGTGAGGGCAGGAGGTTGTAGCATCGAGGGTGTTGGTCTCTTCTCTTAGGTAGCAAATGACATGATGAGAGGAAACGGCCTCAAGTTGCACCAGGGAAGGTTTAGATTGGATATTAGGAAAAAATTCTTCCTGGAAAGGGCTGTTGGGCATTGGAACAGGGTGCCCAGGGCAATGGTGGAGTCACCATCCCTGGAGGTGTTGAATAGACAGAGATGAGGTTCTAAGGGACATGGGTTATTACCAGGCTTGGGTTAACAGTTGGCTTTGATAATCTTGAGGTGCTCTTCTGACCAAAATGATCATGCCTTCCCCTGTCTCATTGCACTGGTGGGGTCTCTCTTTTGCAGGATGCAAGACCACAAGGCATTTCAGGGTCACCACTCAAGTTTCACATGGTAATAGCATTGTTCTTTGAAAGAACAGCGGAGGACAGGTCTGTACTGCTGCCACGCGCCCTGGGCAGTTCAGCAACGTTGGATCTTTAGTTCATCCTGGACATACATACACGGCTTCAGAAATGTATAGCAACTTCTGAGCAGTAGGAGCTAGGGACTGGATGTGGCTGCAAAGCATGCAATACACAGACCTGTTGTGGGAGGCTCAGGCAGCTTTGTACAACCTAACACAAATGAACAACTGTAGGCAGCAAACCAGGGAGATGACTGATAGAAAGAAGAGAGGGGAGAGAAGAAGGGGAGGAGGAGGAGGAGAGGGGGGAGAAGGAGGAGGAGGAGGAGAGGGGAGAGAAGAAGGGGAGAAGGAGGAGGAGAGGGGAGAGAAGAAGGGGAGAAGGAGGAGGAGAGGGGAGAGAAGAAGGGGAGAAGGAGGAGGAGGAGGAGGAGGAGAGGGGGGAGAAGGAGGAGGAGGAGAGGGGAGAGAAGAAGGGGAGAAGGAGGAGGAGGAGGAGGAGAGGGGAGAGAAGAAGGGGAGAAGGAGGAGGAAGAGGAGGAGAGGGGAGAGAAGAAGGGGAGAAGGAGGAGGAAGAGGAGGAGAGGGGAGAGAAGAAGGGGAGAAGGAGGAGGAAGAGGAGGAGAGGGGAGAGAAGAAGGGGGGAAGGAGGAGGAGGAGGAGGAGAGGGGAGAGAAGAAGGGGGGAAGGAGGAGGAGGAGAGGGGAGAGAAGAAGGGGGGAAGGAGGAGGAGGAGAGGGGAGAGAAGAAGGGGAGAAGGAGGAGGAGGAGAGGGGAGAGAAGAAGGGGAGAAGGAGGAGGAGGAGAGGGGAGAGAAGAAGGGGAGAAGGAGGAGGAGGAGAGGGGAGAGAAGAAGGGGAGAAGGAGGAGGAGGAGAGGGGAGAGAAGAAGGGGAGAAGGAGGAGGAGGAGAGGGGAGAGAAGAAGGGGAGAAGGAGGAGGAGGAGAGGGGAGAGAAGAAGGGGAGAAGGAGGAGGAGGAGAGGGGAGAGAAGAAGGGGAGAAGGAGGAGGAGGAGAGGGGAGAGAAGAAGGGGAGAAGGAGGAGGAGGAGAGGGGAGAGAAGAAGGGGAGAAGGAGGAGGAGGAGAGGGGAGAGAAGAAGGGGAGAAGGAGGAGGAGGAGAGGGGAGAGAAGAAGGGGAGAAGGAGGGGGAGGAGAGGGGAGAGAAGAAGGGGAGAAGGAGGGGGAGGAGAGGGGAGAGAAGAAGGGGAGAAGGAGGGGGAGGAGAGGGGAGAGAAGAAGGGGAGAAGGAGGGGGAGGAGAGGGGAGAGAAGAAGGGGAGAAGGAGGGGGAGGAGAGGGGAGAGAAGAAGGGGAGAAGGAGGGGGAGGAGAGGGGAGAGAAGAAGGGGAGAAGGAGGGGGAGGAGAGGGGAGAGAAGAAGGGGAGAAGGAGGGGGAGGAGAGGGGAGAGAAGAAGGGGAGAAGGAGGGGGAGGAGAGGGGAGAGAAGAAGGGGAGAAGGAGGGGGAGGAGAGGGGAGAGAAGAAGGGGAGAAGGAGGGGGAGGAGAGGGGAGAGAAGAAGGGGAGAAGGAGGGGGAGGAGAGGGGAGAGAAGAAGGGGAGAAGGAGGGGGAGGAGAGGGGAGAGAAGAAGGGGAGAAGGAGGGGGAGGAGAGGGGAGAGAAGAAGGGGAGAAGGAGGGGGAGGAGAGGGGAGAGAAGAAGGGGAGAAGGGGGGGGAGGAGAGGGGAGAGAAGAAGGGGAGAAGGGGGGGGAGGAGAGGGGAGAGAAGAAGGGGAGAAGGGGGGGGAGGAGAGGGGAGAGAAGAAGGGGAGAAGGGGGGGGAGGAGAGGGGAGAGAAGGGGGAGGAGAGGGGAGAGAAGGGGGAGGAGAGGGGAGAGAAGGGGGAGGAGAGGGGAGAGAAGGGGGAGGAGAGGGGAGAGAAGGGGGAGGAGAGGGGAGAGAAGGGGGAGGAGAGGGGAGAGAAGGGGGAGGAGAGGGGAGAGAAGAAGGGGAGGAGGGGGAGGAGAGGGGAGAGAAGAAGGGGAGGAGGGGGAGGAGAGGGGAGAGAAGAACACATTCAACAGCCAATTCCAACAGCCACTCGTACTGCATGACATTGCAAGAGGTGGGACTACCCCTGCGCTTGCTTGATGAAGAAAATCTGTAGTGAAAGGGGGGTTAGAAACCCCTTTCCTCTGAACCATCTGGCTTTGACAAGAGAACCCAGATGGGAGATGCTCAAACCACTGACCCCATGGAAGAGACACCATTTACAAACCAGTAGGCAAGGGTTTCTGCGGCTGCAAAGCAAGGCTTTGGTTGGTTAAGAGCAAAGAGAACTGCAGGAAGACAAGTCCCACCATCACGAAGAAGCAATTGAAAGTCAAAGTGACCAGATAATTTACATCAAAATGAGGAAACCAGACTTCTTTTTTTTAAAAAAAAGAAAAAGATACATCATATAGTGTATTTTTTTCAAGCTTGCTGGACATCATACTGAAGCACTGTAAAGCTGTCACAGAAATGCTATTTTTTTTTCCTGTTGTCAACCAAAGCGTGCTTTTATGGAGTCAATTAGCCACAAATTACGAACACACATCACTTGTCTGAGAATGAATTACGGTACAACCCAATAAACAGATCCATCTTTGCTCATTGGTCATTGCCCTGATGAGGAGACCGTTGGACTTTCCTATGCAACCATAAAGGAAACTTCATGTTCATCTGTGCGTCACTCTGGGAATGTGCCTCTTTCAAGTGCTACAGTGTGAGGGGAAATGGGGTCATTGGTACTTCTGCTCTGACGTGCAAACCTGGACATGAGCTGAGTGTGTAAAATGCAATTACATCGGTGGAAAGAGTCTGTATAAGCTGGGATGGCATGAGTGCTTGGATCTACAGCAGAGCCTATAGCTGCTGTCATATTTAATACAGACATGCAGCCAATGTCATCTCTACATCATGTACTGTGTGCTCTCCACAGACCTTAGAGCCCTTTTCAAAGGTGGAGAGCCACAGTCTTATTGAGTTTTTAGGGTTTTTTTTTGGTTGGTTGGGGGGTTTTCTTTCCTTTTTCTTTTTTTTTTTTTTAAACAGTTGGGGAAACTGAGGCACAGAAAGGTGTGTGACTTGCCCACAGTCTGTGGTAGAACTTGAACTCCCCAGTCTTTCTCATGGCTTCTCAGCCCCAACCTGGGACAAGGTGAGAAGGAAGGGTTGCCCACTTGTTCCCACCGAGGGCAAGGAGAACCACAACCCCGAGAGGCAAGAGAAGCAAGGAACCTAAAATGGCGAGGCAAGAGTCCTTTGGTCAGGCACTGGGCGAGAGGACATGGCTCTACAGGATGCACTCGTGTCTCTCTGTGGCTTTCAGGGCCTCGTGCATGCTGGCGGCAGAGAGCCTCCTGTTGATGTTCCTGTACCTGCACCTCAGGAGGTTCCAGAAAGTAGTCCTCAAGTCTCGGTTAAAGAAAGCATAAATCAAGGGGTTGATGAGGGAGTTGGTGTATCCCAGCCAGAGCAGAGTCCTCTCCAGCCGCAGGGGCATGCAGCTGCAGCGGATGCCGCAGATGAAAGGCCGAGCCGTTGACATCAGGAAGAAGGGAAGCCAGCAAAATGTGAATGCCCCCACGATAATGCCGAGGGTCCTGGCTGCTTTCTGCTCCCGTTTGAAGATGGAGATATTCTTTCGATCTTGCCGGAGCAGTTTGGAAAGCGTGGCGCATTCCTCCACGGCTTTGGTACGCTTGGAGCTGTGGTGGCCCCGGCTGGAGGCCTCCAGGCAGTAGACGCCCTCCTCTTCATAGTGCTTGGGGAAGTTCATGAAGCGGTGTTTTTCAGCACTGACCTTGGCGGCTTTGTAGATCTGGCTGTACATGACGAGCATGACGGCCATGGGGATGTAGAAGGCAACCCCTGTGGAGTAGACTGTGTACCCGAAGTCCTGGCTGATGAGACACACTCTTTCCACAGTGACGTTCTTGGCCCAGCCAAAAAGCGGAGGGAGGGTGATGGAGGCAGACAGGAGCCAAACGATGAAGACCATCTTGGCCATCAGCTTCCCGTTTTGTCTCACGGGGTACGTCAGTGGCCGAGTGATCCCCAGATACCTGGAAAAGAGAAGAGTTGCGAAGCGTCAGGGGGGTTGGAAGGTTTTCATTCCTAATCAGCTGTTAATTGTCACAGGAGAATTTCAGCCCTGGGTGGGGACAAGAAATGAATTCCCCAAATGAAAGTGTTCCTGAAGACACACAGCTGCAGCATCTTCCATGAGATACATTTCACACCCTTTCAGCTCTCTTGCCTAAACACTCTGCTTCAACTGTTCCCCACTGCTTTCTTGCAGCCACCCCGTGCATGACACGAGGTGTCGTTTAACAGCTGAGTCAGTCTGAGCTCCACATGGCTTCCTTGGGAATAAAAACGCTTAAAAAAAAGCTTAGATTTTCCACCAGAATTAGTGTGTACAAAGAACATGCAACAGCTTTCAAACATGGCGTGTAACTTCACTCAAGAATGTTGAAGCAACTGGGAGAAGCCCTCCAGACACCTTCAAGAAACATTTGGACAATGTCCTCAGATACATGGTGTGAACTGTGGGGTTGTCCTGTGCAGGGACAGGAGTTGGACTTGATGATCCTTGTGGGTCTCTTTCAGCTCAGGACATTCTATGACTTCCCAGGGAAACACCCAGGAGTGGGATGGGTGATCCACAGAGTAATATTTCAGAGAATCATAGAATGTCCTGAGTTGGAAGGGACCCACAAGGATCACCAAATCCAACTCCTGTCCCTGCACAGGACACCCCACAGTTCACACTGTGTGTCTGAGGAGGTTGTCCAGTCTCTTCTTGAACACTGTCAGGCTTGGGGCTGTGACACCTCCCTGAGGAGACTGTTCCAGTGTCCAGCGTGCTCTGAGTGAAGAACCTTTTCCTGATGTCCAACCTAAACCTCCCCTGGCACATCTTCTGCCATTCACTCAAGTCAAATTTGCACCATGATACATCAGGACTCACTCCAGATTAAATAAATGAATAGACTCATACCAGTGTTTAAAGAGAAGTGAGAAGTACAAAACCATTCCCTTATTTAGCCAGGCAACTTGGGAGCTTGGAGAAGAAATACAACCTGCAGCTGAGATGGCCCTGAGGGTGAACAAGGAGCAATCTTGCCTCTGGAAAGACCTCGGGATGTCTCTGGATGGGCACAGAAAGCAAAGGTAGTGATGGGGTGGGTGATGGACTTGTGGTGTAACACTGGTAGCTGTTGACTCACACCTTCCTTCAGCCAATGGACAGTGTGTTTGCATCTTGCGACACTGGCATCCATGGGATACACCACTGTCAGCAGCACACCCATCACTCCTGTCTCCATCTAGGTTGCAATATTAGGACAAACCTACAGGTTCCTGCAACAAGTACTGGAGATGACCTCTAGAAACCAAGACAGGAGTGATTGCCAGTTGCAAACAGCTGGAGCAGTCTGTTCCCCTGCATGGCCCGTATCTCCTGAGGTGATGGTGCCCAGACCTCCCTGGAGAGCAAAATGAGAGGATCTCTGAGCAGGAGATCCCAAAAGCATGTGGTGACCCACAGATTCACAAATCCTGATGCCTGGAGTTAGAAGTTACCTTGTTAGCTTGACTGAAAGGAGCTGGAAACTGCACCACCCATCAGCTCCTGGTTAGACTATGGGGTGGAATTTTGAACCATCTGCAGCCTTGATTGAGAGAGTTCACATGACTAAGAAATTGTGCCCAATATTAGGTGGTAAGTTAAAATTATAAACTAAGACATCAGCAGGGAGTTTGCCACTGTCAAACAATGTTCCCACTGAAAAACTTTGGCCTCCTATTTGTCTCAATCAGTACAGCAAAAGCCTCCAGCTGTCAAATTGATTTCTTTTATGTTACAGCCTTTTCGATTCAAACCTGCCTGCTATCAGGAATTTCTAGGCATTTTTAGGCAAGATCACATCACCTCTTAAGTGTTTTGGATAAGCTGCATCAGTCCAGAGGGGCACTAAGAACAGCAGCTGTTTGGATCCTTTTTGCTGGAAGCTTTTCCAGGGAAGAAAGAGCTTTTCTGTTAAGATAAAAAATTCTGCAGAGCATTTTACCTCTGTTGTATCATGATTTCTTTTTCTGAAAATCAGTCTCATTGTAGGTGTTAGATTTTTTTCTTCTCTGATTATTTCCCTTTTCCAGATCCTCCCCCAATACTGGAAGAAGACAGAAATAAAATTAAAAATAAAAAAATCCAATTCCTCCACTCCTCCTGGCTGCCAAATAAATTCAAAGCCCAAAGTATTCTACCCTGACTCCCTGGTAAAATGAATTTGAATTCATTCACTGAGTTATTCTTTTCCTGTTTTCCTCTGTATTTTCTCCAGCTGGCCTTACACAAACCAAGCAAAACCCTCCATGACCACCTATTCTACGTGAAAGCCCAGCAGTGGCACAGGGTGAAGGATGCAAAGGCAACACAACATCTCGGGATGAGAAACAGCTTTAACCCCATCACCCCACGGGGCCTTGTCTATGCTGGAAAAGACCTGTGAGACGGAGATGGACGGCATTTGGTGCTGTTTTCCCAAAACTTACCATTTTCCTCTTCCAACCTGGGCTGAGCACGGTGAGAAGTGACGAGCGTGGCTGGAAGATCAGAACTCGGGAGCACAAGTGTGATGGAGCGGCTGAGGGACCTGGGGGGTTCAGCTGGAGAACAGGAGCTGAGGGGAGACCTTCTGATCTCTGAACTGCCTGAAAGGAGCTTGGAGCCAGGGGGGTCGGGCTCTGCTCCCCAGGAACAAGCGCCAGGAGCAGAGGAAACGGCCTCAAGTTGCGCCAGGGGAGGTTGAGGTTGGATGTGGGGAACAATTTCTTCCCCAAAGGGCTGTGGGGCATTGGAACAGGCTGCCCAGGGCAGTGCTGGAGTCACCATCCCTGGAGGGTTGGACAGACGGACATGAGGTTCTCAGGACATGGGGCAGCGCCAGGGTTAGCTGTTGGAACTGATGATCTTGAGGGTCTTTTCCAACCAAAATGATTCTATGATTCTATGACTCTGAAAGATGGGTGGGAGCAGGTTGGAGCGATGCTGCCAAATATCCTTCCTGCTGTAGGAAGGGGTTTTGGATGGAGAGCAGACTTTTTGTCTCCTAAGCTGGTTGAAATCCATGCCCTGCTGTTGCATATCCAAATTCAGCACCTAAAAAATCACTCCTCTGTATACCCAAGCCAAGAACTTTGTGAACTAATATATGCTGTGTTGTGCTATATCCTTTATCACGCTATTACTAGCTTTTCTTTAGAAGCCGATCCACTTGGGATTTGCTGAAACTTCAAGGAATTTACATGCTAGCCAAGCAAAATGCACAGTGAAAAGATTTAAAAAGCTGGCAAAGCTGACACATTTCATCTGCGGGTGCCTGGTGCAGGCGCTGCTGGAGGAAACGGGGCTGTTTTGAGGTCTTTGCTTATAATTTGGATGAGAGAGGGAAGAAGACCTCAAAATAGGCCGGCGTTTACAGCAGCGCGGGAGGTGAGATTGCACAGACTTGCAATGAAATTTAAATCAAATTCTCTTGCTTCGATTCAGGTTTTTTTTCTTAAATTCTTGCGTGTGTGTCTTGTTGTTAATCAAGTTTAGTGGTAAGCAGGTAGCAAAAGCCAGATCCCAGAGCAGTGATTTACTGGCATTTTCTGAGGGTTTGCAGGACCCACCACTGTGCAGGATTGATTGTGTAGCTGCTCTTTCCTTCTCCATTAAAATCCTTCCACATCCTCAGCCCCACAGGTGCCAGGGCAGTGGGGTAGGAGACCTGCCCCAGGCTGGGCTCCACCGTCAACCCCATGGATTTGCCAATTCAGTGATTACCGTTGAGCATAAAATGAATAATCACTGAATTCTTATGCTAGGGATGAAATAAAAAGACAAATAAAAATCTCTCCAAGGTGTCCCTATCTCCATTCTGCAGCTGGCAAATCGGGAAAGGACAAATCTCCGCTCTAACAGGTTGGCAGAGCCCAAATGAGCCCAGAATTGGAGTTTCCCGGGCCTCACTATTTTACCATAATCCCATGCTTCCTCTGGGCCAAATTTAAGCTTCCAGGCTGATGTCCTGCCTGGCCCATCCTGCTGAAGGAGAGAGAACCTCCAGGAGGAGTATCACAGAATCACAGAATATTAGGTATTGTCAGGGACCCGGAAAGCTCATCCAGTGCAATCCCCCCATGGAGCAGGAACACCCAGATGAAGTTACACAGGAAGGTGTCCAGGCGGGTTGGAATGTCTGCACAGAAGGAGACTCCACAACCTCCCTGGGCAGCCTGGGCCAGGCTCTGCCACCCTCACCGTGAAGAAGTTTCTTCTCAAATTTAAGCAGAACCTCCTGTGTTCCAGTTTGTACCCATTACCCCTTGTCCTACCATTGGTTGTCACTGAGAAGAGCCTGGCTCCATCCTCCTGACACTCACCCTTTATATATCTGCAAACATGAATGAGTCAGCCCTCAGTCTCCTCTTGTCCAGCTCCAGAGCCCCAGCTCCCTCAGCCTTTCCTCACACGGGAGATGCTCCACTCCCTTCAGCATCTTGGTGGCTGCGCTGGACTCTCTCCAGCAGTTCCCTGTCCTGCTGGAACTGAGGGGCCACAACTGGACACAATATTGCAGGTGTGGTCTCCCCAGGGCAGAGCAGAGGGGCAGGAGAACCTCTCTGACCTACTGACCACCCCCTTCTAACCCACCCCAGGTACCACTGGCTTCCTGGCCACAAGGGCCCAGTGCTGGCTCATGGTCACCCTGCTGTCCCCAGGACCCCCAGGTCCCTTTCCCCTACACTGCTCTCTAATAGGTCATTCCCCAACTTACACTGGAACCTGGAGGCTGAAGCTGCCGGTGGCTTCACCTGTCCATGCCTTAAGACAGGGGTGGTGGGAGCATCCCAGGGATGCATTCCGGGTCACTGGAGATACAGTGCAGGGACCTACCTGGCCTGGGACGTATTTGGACAAAGGACAATCCAGCAAAATACTGTGGATGTTTCATCCCATCAGCTCTTCCAGGAGGCATCCTTTATGCTGGAGACGATGCTAGTTTGGAGTATATCATCTGATTTTGGGTGGAAAACACTTGCCAGAGAGAAGGGAGAGCCCCAGCGGGGCTGCCTGGGAAACGGATGGAGACTTTTTTTTCCACTAACAAAACCTGAAGTGATATGTGGGATGTGGGGAGCTGCTTTTGTCAGCTGCCTGGCATGCTTTACCCAGAGCTTCATCAAAAGCTGAGCAGCCAAAAGGGGTTTTGCTGTTGTTGTTCTGTTTTTTGGTTTGTGGCAATAAAGAATCTATAACATTGGCAGGCTTTTAGATAAGAAAAATGGAAGAGAAAGACGGATATTTGCAACACCTTTCTTTTTTGATTTAAAAGAAAATCAATCAAATTCCCCTTCAGAGAAGATTAGTTCTACCAGCTTCAATTAGAGGCTTTTAGAAAGCACTCTGCATTAATAATCAATAATAGCAGCCTACGTTTTAATAGTACCCATCATCTTGGGCAAACCAAGCATCTTTTATACCTAAACTAATCAAAACATGAGGACACTTCAGCCATCAATAAAATCACAACCTCCTCTTTGGCAGAAACAGGCACCTGTCAAACAGTGCTGACCAAGTTGGCATGTGGGACAGAACTAAAGGAGATATTTCTATTTCCAAGGAGCACCAATGCTGCTCCTCTTTTTTGTTGTGGGGCAGGAGGAACAGCTTGCTATAGTCACCAGTGGAAATTTCGGTTAATATTTCACTGAGATGACCGACTATTTAATCTCTTTCTATGCAGGTGTTTCAGGCTGTCTGCAAACTCAAGTATATTTTCGCTTTAGCTTTGGGTTCAGCTCTGCTTTGTACCAACACCAAAGCCAAAAAGTGTGCTTGGAGATGTTTCCATCAGGAGCTAAACCAAAAATGTTGCCTAAACCAAAGTGGAGACCCAGGTGTGGTCCTGGATCTGTGCTCTCCCTCAGTCCGTCCCCATCAACTGCTGTGTGGAAGCGACAAGGATGATGTTGTAACACAGAATCATTGGCTGGAAAAGACCCTCAAGATCATCAAGTCCAACAGTTAACCCACCCCTGGCACTGCCCCATGTCCTGAGAATTCATGTCCGTCTGTCCAACCCTCCAGGGATGGTGACTCCAGCACTGCCCTGGGCAGCCTGTTCCAATGCCCCACAGCCCTTTGGGGAAGAAATTGTTCCCCACATCCAACCTCAACCTCCCCTGGCGCAACTTGAGGCCGTTTCCTCTGCTCCTGGTGCTTGTTCCTGGGGAGCAGAGCCCGACCCCCCTGGCTCCAAGCTCCTTTCAGGCAGTTCAGAGATCAGAAGGTCTCCCCTCAGCTCCTGTTCTCCAGCTGAACCCCCCAGGTCCCTCAGCCGCTCCCATCACACTTGTGCTCCTGAGTTCTGATCTTCCAGCCATGCTCATCACTTCTCGCTGTGTCAGCCCCTATGCACTCTCAGTGTGTACTTCCTCCCACCCAGAGCTGAGGTGGACACAGCTGGGAGGACTTTCCACCCCTTCCCTCTGCCCTGCCAGTCCTCCTTCTGCTCAAATTACAACCTTCACTCTTTTTCCCTGGCTCTAAATGCATCTCAAGCAATTGCCCTCTCACCAGGCAACTTTCCCATCAGGCCAAGGAGGATGAAGGTCTGGGAGCAAACTGTGATGCTGCAGCCCAGCCGAGCTCCCAGCACGTCATGGTCCCTGTGAAAATGCACTCAAAGAACAAGCCCGTGCCAGAAGACTCAGGCGCTGTGGCAGCCTCTTGTTATCACAGGTTTTTCCTCCATCACTTTACTGAGAGGTCGGAAGCACAGAAGGGTCAAGACCGTAAAAAAGCACCTAGCAATCTGCTCACTCTGTTATTCTTTTGCTGCAGCTCCCCTTTCCTCTCCAACATCCAAAAAAGATGAGGAGGTTTGCGTGGCCAGCACTCAGAGATGGTGCAGAGATGAGCAGGTGCTCAAGAGCTGCATGAGACAGGACACAGGACCGTGTCCCTCTGTTTTGGGATGGTTTTCCTTCCCTGCAACCTCTAGGCTCCTCAGAGCCTCAACAAGCTCATCTGGGTGAACTGGGTGGAGATGCTCCCCCACAGAGGTGTGGGTTGCCGGAGACAGAAGTGTACCCACAAGTGCCTCCAGCATAACCCAGTTAAAACACATCCTCCTTGGCTGTGTGACCAATGGATCCAACTTAGAACCACCTTGGGGCCGCTCCCATTTAAGCCAGGATTACAGTTATGCACATGCAACTCCTGCCTTTCTGCAGCCCTCAGGATCACCCAAGATTTGGCCTCGGCACATGCAGACTTCCTGACATTAACGTCCACACCTCCTCAGAAACCTGCCTGTTCCCATTCCAAGAGGAAAAGATGGAGAAATGTCAACGTGAGGCACCCACTTGCATGGCATCCTCAGACTGTGGTGTCATTGGGTGGGAGGGATGTGATGGACAAGTGGAATGAATTGCTGTGATTTTTGTTAAAGGTTTGTCCTGTTTATGTGTGTGTTTGGAAATGTGTTTCTCCAAGAGATGGGATCGGTGGGGAAGGGAAAGGGGGAAGGAAAAGGGGAAGGAAAGGGGGAAGGAAAGGGGGAAGGAAAGGGGGAAGGAAAGGGGGAAGGAAAGGGGGAAGGAAAGGGGGAAGGAAAGGGGGAAGGAAAGGGGGAAGGAAAGGGGGAAGGAAAGGAGGAAGGAAAGGGGGAAGGAAAGGGGGAAGGAAAGGGGGAAGGAAAGGGGGAAGGAAAGGGGGAAGGGTGATTTTTTTAAAGCAAAGCCAATATGATCAGTGTGTAGCTGCTTCCCTGCTCCTCAGTCATCAAGAGGAAACATTGACATGTTCCATTACTGCATTTAACCTCTTACCTCTCACAGAGACAGACTTCTGCCAGCTCCAGATACACCTGCTGGTTTAGGAACAGGCTTTTTTAAAATTAAAACAAAGCCAGTTCAGAGCAGAACTGGACCTTGCCGTGTGCCCAGGGAGTGATTTTGCTTTCTAAGCGGATCAGGGCGCTGGAGCTCAGGGCAGCTCACAGGGGAGCAGTGGCTGGTGGGAACCGAGGGCTTCGGAGCAGGAGATGCTGTTCGCTTGGTGGGGGATAACTCAGCCATCATCAGCAGGATTTTCTCTGTCCTTTCTGCTTTATCACCTGGTTTCACACCCGGGGAGGGTGGCCAGGGGGGTCTTATAGCTGAAGGCACACACACATCTCATTATCTGTCTCCTTCCCTGAGCTGCTTATCACAAACCAGCCTGGCTCAGCGGTGCCAGCATAAACCCAAACCAACCCCTGAGAAAGCCAAAGCTCGCGTCAGATCTGGATCCGGCCCACCGACTCGTCAGCACAATGTCCTTAATGACGCAGGCTGCTATAATTAGACCCATGGGGGTGCTGACTTGCCCGAGTCTTGCCAGTTTGCCAGACGGGCTTAGCCTTTCCCTCCTGACTCCCGGTGTGGGAGTTGAAGCCAGAAAATCCTCACAAATGCCTGTACCGGGCTAAACAAGGGGGTTTGGGGATTTGGGATGGGGTGGGGGGAGTTGCCAACATCCTTGGCCAAGTCCAGGCAGCAAGAGAGCATCCCATAAGACCAGGCTCCAGAAGCTCTGTAACCTGGATTTTAAAGGGCATGTGGGGTTTTTTTTGCTTGTTGTTTTGTTGAATAATGTTATGGCCCAGCCTCCTTCCCTGGAGAAGGTCAGGTCATGGGTTTATCCTCTAGGCTTTGCTTCTCAAGGCAAGGAAGAACAATGAGAAGCAGCTGCTTAGAGGGGGAGGACTAAGCAAAGTAACTCAGAGAAGTTACTTGAGAAGGCACCTTAAGCCCAGCTCTTCCAAAGGAACTGGGGCACCTAATTCCTGCGGAAAACCCTCTGCAATCCTGTGCATCTACAAAACACATGCAGAAGCCTTGATCCAACTGGGAACGTGATTCTGGTGGCCCCCCAACCTTCAGAAACACCCTTATATTCCAGCCCACCTGAGTACACACCAAGCACCTCGTCAGTCCTTACCTGTCCACACTGATGATGCACAAGGTCATGATGGAGGCGGTGCAACACATAACGTCCATGGCGATAAACACGTTGCAAAAAACCTTCCCAAAGAGCCACTCTCCCCCTACCAGGTCTGTGATGGTCACGAAGGGCATGACAGCGAAGGCCACCGACAGGTCGGCGGCTGCGAGGGACACCACCAGGTAGTTGGAGGGTTGCCGGAGCTTCTTGACGATGCACACGGAGATGATGACCAGCCCGTTGCCGGCGATGGTCATGAGGATGATGATGGAGAGCACCGCTCCGATGACGATCTTCTCGGTGTCCCCATAGAGCAGGATCTCCTCGCCACAGTCCGTCGTGTTGGTGAGGTTGGAGGACGGCAGGTCTGGCTCGGTTGGGGCGGAGGGTTCCTCAGTCATGAATGGATTCGGGAGCGATTTCTGAGCCGGGTGCTGCTGCTCTGCGTTCTCCACGAAGAGAAGATGATGCTCCAGAAACCGCCTGGGGCTGGCCCTTAGCAACATGCTCTGAGCTCACCGCAGTGGGCAAAGGCACGAGTTTCCTCCCAGCAGTGACACCTCCAGTGACAAACCAGAACATTTTATCACAAGCAGGCAAAGAAAACAAGATATTTCACCCCACCAGCCCCAGCTCTTTCCTCCCAAAGCTGGATCTTACATGCTCAGCAAGAAGCCGCTTCTCAAGACTGCTCAAAGACACACGGTTTGCTGAAGGATGTTCAGAAAAAGCTCATTCTCCACTTTTAAAGGAGCACAAGCTGTCCAGTCTTCCTGCAAGGGCTGCCTGATCATCTGCATGCATTTCCAGAAGGAAAGACAACAGCAATCACTCATAACTGCCCACATTTTCATGTGTTACTGCTGAGCTGTGCTGCTGGTTTTGCACTTCTGTCCCTCCTTGCATTTAAATCCCATGCAACCACATGCATATGTATAAATCGAAGAGTTATGTGTAACACTAATCACGGCCACAAACCTGTGCACACGCATCATCGGCTGCATCCCCTGCATACGTTAACACACAAACTTCAAAGCTGCAACTGCAAATCCACGCACATGGTGTGTGATGGCAACGTGCGACCATCCGTACCCCCGGGAGCACGGTGCGGAGCTGCGGATCATGGTGGGAGCACATCCATCACATGCAGCATCCCCAGGGTACCACAGATAGCCAGGACATCCCGGAGCCAGGAGCATCACCACCCCACACATCACAGAGATACATGGGGATCGTGGTGGGAGCACATCCATCGCATACAGCATCTCCAGGGTACCACAAACAGCCAGGGCATCCTGGAGCATCACCTCCCCACACATCACAGAGATACAGGGGAGCAGCTACATCATCCCCCCCGCTCAGGTAACACCCCTCTAAGTATTTCCCAGCCATCAGTAAGGAAACTTTAGGGCAGCACTCACCCCTCTGCAGGGCCCCAAGCATCCTATCCTCCTCTTCTTTTTTTTGTTTCAAATCCCCTTTTTCCCCTTGAAGGGAGTTTTATTTAAATCCGAGGGGGATTGCAAACCCCTCCCCCGCTTTTGCAGCGCCCCCCCAGGTTGGGGTGATGGGGGTCCCGGAGTTACCTGTGCCGAGGGGGTGAGACATCCTCCAGGCGAGCCCCTGCGAGCTCCGGGCAGGCGAGAAAGCAGAAGAACCACCCCCGGAGCATCCTTCTCCCGTCCCCGCCTCGCCGGTCCCTCCTACCGCCCTCCCCTCGCCTCTCCCCGGGCAGGGACCCAGATGGTCCCTCTGAGCCCCAGGGAGGAGCAAAGATCGAGGAAGGAGGGGGGTCAAACACCCACCCCATCCCTGCAGCGATGAGGGGGGAGCGTGCGAGGACCTCAAGGGCAAGGCTGGAAGTTGAGAAGATGCTTTAGAATGCGGTCCTGGCGCAGGAGGAGCTGCCTGAAACACAGCAAGCAGGGTACAGAAGCAGGGGTACAGCAAAAGGCTATTTCCGGAGCACCCTTTCCCATTTCTGTTTTATTATTATTTTACAGAAGAGGGTTTCTTTCCCTGCTCAATGCATTTTTCCACTCCTGTGCTTGTATGAGATCCCATATTCCTTCAGCTCAAAGAGCAGCAAACAGCCAGGGAGATACGGAGCCCTAAAGATAAGCCTTTCCCTTATACTAGTAAACCCAAAATAGGGAGAATAAACAAACCACACAAGAGCATGCAGAGATCCACATCCCTTTTTCTCTCTGCCAAGTGTTTCACAGGTGCTTCAGTGCTGGGATCTCTCTGGCACTTCAACCCAGGGTATCAAACATCTGCTGTTCATTCCTCCCCAGCCGAAAGAAGCGGAGCAGAGTCATCTGCATCAATTGCTCCTAAAGGCATCTCCCCCGGGAGCTCAGCCCATCTGCTGCATCCCCAGGGTGGGTAGGGGGACAGTGTGTGGCTTGTCCCCTTGCACAGGTCCCATCCTGCACCTTGGGCCACAGGTGTCCATCCAGGAGAGGTGCAGGCAGCTTTGGAGATGTTTGCAGGCTTGGAAAGTGTTTCCCGCTGCCCTACCCCATGCTAAGCACCTGGAGAGCAAGGTGGGCACATCCACCCCTGGTGCCACCTGTACAAACATCCCAGCACCCTCCAGTCCTCCTGGTCATAGCACAGAGGGCTGATTATGGAAAAAACACATTTAAATCTCTGAGATGCAGAGCACTGCGTTACCTCGGGTCAAAGCTGGCACCAACCTCAAGATCTTTGGGGCAGATGTGCCCTGCAAAAAGTACATCTGCAAGGAAAGCTCCAGTGAGCTAAACCAGGGCTGTTAAGGCTGTGCTTAACACTGGGGTCTCTCCTTCACTGCTCAATCACCACAGCCTGCGTGGGAGGCTGGCTAAAATAGCTTCCTCACCAGGGCAGGGTGTGCTGAAGCTCTGGCTTTCTTGCTCTTTGCATTACATGTGGGTATTTGGCTTTCCTTGAGAGTGTTGACATCCATGGTAATGTTTGTCCCATCCTTGGAGACATCCCAGGCCAGGCTGGACGGGGCTCTGAGCAACCTGAGCTGGTGAAGATGTCCCTGCTCATGGCAGGGGTGGCACTGGGGGAGCTTTGAATGTCCCGTCCAACCCAAACCATTCCATGCTTCTACAATGGGCTGATCCACAAACACAACCTGCAAACCCTGAGCCAAGAGCTGCTCCAGTGGCCAGTCTGAACTCACCAATATTTAGAGGAAAAACACACTGTGCATTTCCAAAGAGAAAAGAGGGGTCTGCAGAAGCCCCTGCTGCAGGACAAAAAGACTCTGCAGTGTCAACACCCTGACAAATTAGACCAAGAATAAACCCATCCCCTAAGGACCAGCTGTTAAATGCCAAGGCAGCCTCTCACCAGATGCCTGGAGAGTTTCAGGAAAACCATCTGTGCTTGAGCTGCAAACCCCTGTCCTGCTTTCCAGCTCTGGGACCGGGGTTTGGCAGGAAGGATACGGGCTGGGGGACGGGCAGGAGGGTTGTTTTCCAGTTTCTCCTTTGGGAGCGCGGCTCCTGTGCATTAGCGAGGAGAGACAGGGAGGGATTTTCTTCCTCTTGATGCATCACTGGGAATCAGCCAGCTTAGGCACAGCGGTTGGCTTCACATTCTGGCAGAGGATGGGAAAAGAGAAGGTGCTTATGAAGGTGATGTACCTCATGGTCCCTTTGCTCTGGCTGACCTTTGACTTGTGGTATAACCTCCAGAATCCTGCAATAGCTTCAGGGAGCAGAATTAAGCTCCCTCTCTCCCATCCCAGCCCTAATTCTTTAGGATACAACATACAACTTTTGCCTTCCAAAACCCCTGTGGGTCTGGGGACTCCAGAGGAGGGTTTTTCCCCCCTTTCCAGGGGGAATGAGCTGCTCTGATAATTTGGGGCATAGCAAAATCCCTGGAAAACCGAGGGCAGCGAGCCACCAGCCAGCTCATGGGACGTGCGGTGAGCAGCTGGAGGGCAGTTCTCTGCAGTGGCTGATTTTTGGAAGGAAAGTAGGGAAAATACCAATTTTTGCATGAAGGAAGGATTACAAATAATAATTCTCATTCTCCCTAAAACCCTCAGTGTAACATTTCTCCAGCTGCAGGCCGCCATGACCTTGCTAAGACACTTACTCCTGGGGCACCCTGGGAAGTACTAATTGCATTTAATGGTAATTAGGGGAGGAAATAGCCAGTGCTCCTTAGCTTAGCTGCTAACCATAGATTTCTCCCTTTGGCCGAGAAGGGAGCACAGATTTGGAGGAGCAGGGATGTTACTGGAGCATGAGGGATGAACCCCAAAGAAAATTGTCCTTGCAGAATAAAGCTGAGACGTTGAAGACCCAAATAGCCAAATTTTGCCCGCTCCATCTTCAAGCAAACAAGACACAAAGTTTTCCTGCCGTGTCATAAAAGCAGCGCCAAGATATGTTCTTCCATCTCCATGTATGAATGACCATTAAAGTGGCTATTTTGTTAACTGTTAATTGATAATATGACACCCTATTAACTCTAATGGCAAGGTAATAGGCACAGTTATTAATATGCAAATTCTGATAAATCTCATTAACTCCAAGGTCCTAAACCTCTCAATATTTGCAGGACTAACATCCCAAAGCAATCTTCCCTGTACCACAGGTGTTGACATTTCTCTCTCCAAACAGGCAGAACCTGCCCAGGCAGATAAAATTAATCACTTGACACTATCAGCTTTCAAGGAGCATCACTAAGGACTGCACTTAACCATCAGAGAATGTCCCGATGAGCTGGTCTGGGGTATCTAAACCCCCTCTGATTTGGAAACAGAAGGGTCTTAATCCACTTTCATGGAGGGGTGGCCAAGACTTCTGAGCAGGGCCTGTTGCGATAGGACGAGGGGTGATGGTTTTAAACTAAAGGAGGGAGATTCAGGCTGGACATGTGAAGGAATTGTTGTCCCTGAGGGTGGTGAGAGCCTGGCCCAGGTTGGCCAGAGAGGTGGTGGATGAACCATCCCTGGAGACATCCCAGGCCAGGCTGGACGGGGCTCTGAGCAACCTGAGCTGGTGAAGATGTCCCTGCTCATGGCAGGGGGGGCACTGGGGGAGCTGTGACGGTCTCTTCCAACTCAAACTACTCTATGACTGAAGTCCATCTGCCCAGAGGTGTTCACCCAGCAAACACCACCTCACTGTGGTGGGAACGTGGTACCAAATAGATGGTTTGGTCTCCAGACAATGGACCTCTAGACTCTGGGTCCAGCCTGGGGTGAGCGTTCTTAGTCCCTTGGCACCCACTAGAAGGGGTCCAGCAGGGGCCTGTGGCAAATGAACTGGATCTTGAAGGGAAACTAGAGGCACTTCAAAGTCCCAAGACACTGAATTCTCCATTTAAATACTCAAATCACACATACCCTTTAAAAATCAACCCACAATTCCATAAAGGGAAAAAAAAAGTGTTTGAAGGAGAGACCCTAAATGAGATATATTAGTGCTGAAGTGGAACATCTTTGCTTGGAATGGAGGATGATCTGCTCCCCGTCCCTCGTCCAAGGCGCAAGGTGCTCAGCCCACCCGAGCATCCCTGCATCCTCCCGTCTCTTTGGTTTCTCTCTGCACCACAGCATCAATATAGGGACCTGGAACCTCTGGGAAGGAGGAAGACAGAAGAGACACAGAGAGGGGACACTGCTCAACACCCCGTGGGGACCAGGGGACCTTAACTCACAGTGGTGACATCAGTAACCAAAAGACATCAACAAGGGACCCAACCAGCAAAGGTCTTTCTAGCTAAACCCTTTTTCCACTAAGGGAAAAGCCAATACAACATTGATAAATTAACAACCTACCTGTGACTTAAAACTCTCAGAGCCGGGTCTTCTGTTTGGTTCTTTTTCTCGCTGGATTTCCCTAAAACAGAAAAATAATTTAAAAAAAATAAGTAAACTTTTAATCCAAAACCTCATGCACTTTGCTGTTTGGGCAGATGGGAGCGATTGAGAACCTTGTGGGAAAGCGCCATCCAAAGGAGACATCCGGATAGCTCATCTCAGAAAGAAAAACAGGTGCATTTTCTGAAGAGCATTGGGTACAAATATTATCAGACACGGCCACGCTCCCTCTGCTGGAGTCTGCACACACAGCAAGCAGCTTTTGGTGCTTAAATCACCCGTGATTTGCAGATTTTGCTCATCAGAGGGGGCTCCCAAAGCATTGTCTCTGTAGGTCAAGTCAGTGCAAGCCACTGGCAGCACCGGTGCCTCATCCCATGTCCTGCACAGGTGGGACTGAAAAAGCCTGAAATAAAAGGGGAAAAGGTCAAAACTGAATGATTTGGCTGAAGTTTCCAACACAAACCCTGCAGCTCTAGCTCACAGCTGAGGTCACCCACTTACCAGGCTTCTGTTAATGAACAAGCATCATTAGCGCTCATTATTTATTCAAAGCAACGAATGTGCAGCATTTCCACCTACTGTGCTTCCATCCACCATCTCCAAGGGTTTGGGTAGAGCCTGATTTTAATTCTATGCAGTGAGGTACGTGCTGATGTAGTTTCTTTGGCTCAGAGTCACGCAGCGCTGAACTGGCCCCTCAATGTGTGGTGCTGGTGTTATAACTCCAGACTGTTCAAAATCAGGACTGAGAGAAGAAGGTGATGCAGAGCAAGCACTCCTTGCGAAACCTTTCCTAAAATCCAGCAGAAGACAGCCCTCTGAACAGCAGCAAGAAGGAGGAATCATTGTGGCACACCTTGAGCTGAAAACTTGACGGGGCTCTGAGCAACCTGAGCTGGTGAAGATGTCCCTGCTCATGGCAGGGGTGGCACTAGCAGAGCTGGGAAGGTCCCTTCAACCCAAACTATTCTATGGTTCTATGTGACTACAAAGAGGTGAGCTCACAGCCTCCCTTAGAGCAAACCAACAAAACAAAACCCTGGTGCAGGCTTCTCTGGTCCATGGGTTTGGGTGTCTCACGTCAAGAAAGGCCTTGAGGTGCTGGAGCAAGTTGAGAGAAGGGAACGGAGCTGGTGAGGGGCTGGAGCACAAGTGTGATGGAGCGGCTGAGGGACCTGGGGGGTTCAGCTGGAGAACAGGAGCTGAGGGGAGACCTTCTGATCTCTGAACTGCCTGAAAGGAGCTTGGAGCCAGGGGGGTCGGGCTCTGCTCCCCAGGAACAAGCGCCAGGAACAGAGGAAACGGCCTCAAGTTGCACCAGGGGAGGTTGAGGTTGGATGTGGGAACAATTTCTTCCCCAAAGGGCTGTGGGGCATTGGAACAGGCTGCCCAGGGCAGTGCTGGAGTCACCATCCCTGGAGGGTTGGACAGACGGACATGAGGTTCTCAGGACATGGGGCAGTGCCAGGGGTGAGGAATGGTTGGACTCAATGATCTTGAGGGTCTTTTCCAACCAAAATGATTCTGTGATTCCAGATACTTTCTGTTCTGGATTTGGGGCTGGCTAGGCCTGCATCAAGCCCTGCACCCACCAGCTCCCCGTTTTGAGCCTGGTTTCCCCACACTTGGAGCCAACACAACCAGCAGAGCATCCCAGAGGTGGGCTGAGACCCTTTGGAAGTTGCAGGTGTTTGGGGGTGTTGGAGAAAGTATTGCAGGTTTGGAAATGAAGCTCCTCCTTGTCTTCTTTTGTGTGTCCTCTAGATGGCACCTGCTCTCAGCAGATTAAATCCCTGATGAAAAACCAGCCGGTTTTGGTGCTTGGAGAGGCTCAGGGCTGCAAACTGCTGGCCAGAAAACAAAAAACCCACCCAAAACAAACATAAAAGCTGCAGCTAATGGCTTTTTTTGACTTTTACACCAAACACTCGAGATGCCTGAGATCTTGGTGGCTGCAGCATTTTTCCTGCTTTCCCTTCTGGTCCATCTCTAGGTCCTCAATCCCCCCAAAACACAGTGGGCGGGGGCTGATGGGCACTTTCCTACCAGCTCTACTGCAGTGGCAGATGCAGATCTGGGGCAGCAACAGACCCCATCAGACCCGGGAAGAGATATTTTGGTCCTTTATAGGGCTGGAAAGTGCAGGGAGGAACACGCCAACTCCCTTTTCTGTTTAAATCACAGCAGGCCACTGAGAAGGGCAATTCCCTCACAAACTCATGTACCTTGGAAGAACCCATTTTTTGGTGTCCTCCATACCAAGACATGGCATATGGCAAAACTGCAAATTGCATCCCTGCAATCCTCTTTGAACAGTTTATCCAGGCAATTTTTGGCCACGGGATACTTAAACCCCTCCTGCAAAGCTCCCAGCAGCGCGTCGCATGCGTGTCCTGCTGGGAAAGCAAGGGCATGGTGGGTGGAAACACGTCCCCATCTGACCCCTTCCTTCCCAAGCTCAGATCTGTGCAAAACACCACTCACATTTAAACCAACTATTATTAGATGCTTGCTTTGAATTTTGCACCTCGTGGGGCTTTGGCCTCGCTGTCTGCAGTCATGGGCAGATGCCCATAAGGCCAGATGTGAGGAAGGAATTGTTGTCCCTGAGAGTGGTGAGAGCCTGGCCCAGGTTGGCCAGAGAGGTGGTGGATGAACCATCCCTGGAGACATCCCAGGCCAGTCTGGACGGGGCTCTGAGCAACCTGAGCTGGTGAAGATGTCCCTGCTCATGGCAGGGGGGGCACTGGGGGAGCTGGGACAGTCCATGCAACCCAAACCTTTCCATGATTCTATAAAACCCCATGCAGTGCCAGCTGGAAGGTGACAAATGCCATCTGCCCACCCTCTCATCTCCCCAGCACCCAACCCCAGGGGCTTGCTGCACCCCCACCTGTTCATGGTCCTCATGTAGCACTGAGCCCTTTGTCACACCTCACTTGAGCCCAAAGGTGCTTTCATCCTTCCCAAAGCTACTCCTGGGCACCAAGCGTGGACCTGGGAGCTGTTCCTGAGAACAGGACCTCATAAACTAGAGAAAGGCATCTGCCACAACAAGACCATGAGGCCAGGGGTCTCCACAGTTCTCAGCTTTTCTTTGATGGGTGCACAACCACTTCTTACCAATTTTGTGTCCATTCTTGGTACCTTCTGCCTGTCCAGGATGGATCCATCTCAGGTGGGAACACACCCTCACTCCCCAGTCATCTTGCAAGATGATCTCCAAGTGTTTAGGACAATCAACCCACACATGCAATCCTTCAGCACAGACTGAGACTTCAAAATGGAGAGATTTACCACATGCCCCACTCTCCTGCCACCCCAAGCTGCTTCTTGTTGCCACAGCCTTAGTTCCTGGGCACCAGTTTGAGGATCTCTGTACATGCCTCCTTTTGAATGTCGCTTTTTGGACCTTACTATGAAGATGGATGCAATCTATCACTCTTCTGCAGAAAACGATGGTACAGCAAACAGCCTGGATCCTCCTTCACCACCCCAGGGACTGGCACATCTCAAAGATCCCTATGACAGAGCGTGGAGCAGTTCAGGACCCAAAAATCTGATAGAACCCAAGGGAATGGCAGGAAGATGTGCCAGGGGAGATTTAGGTTGGACATTAGGAAAAGGTTCTTCACCCAGAGGGTGCTGGACACTGAACAGGCTCCCCAGGGAGGTGTCACAGCCCCAGGCCTGACAGTGTTCAAGAACAGACTGGACAACGTCCTCAGACACATGGTGTGACATGTGGGGTGTCCTGTGCAGGGACAGGAGTGGGACTTGATGGTCCTGGTAGGTCCCTTCCAACTCAGGACATTCTGTGATTCTATGCCCACATGCTCAACAGCCTTCTGAAGGTAACACTGCAAAGACCTTTGCCCTCCTTTTCCTGATAGCCTATCAAGACTATATATATATATATATCTCCACATTGAAAAATTGAAGAGGGGCACCAGCAGTGCTTCTAGAGCAGCCCAAGCTGATGGAGGCCAGAACTGACCCTCTGCATGGAAGGTGAATCCCACAGAACATGCAGATGCAGTGGCTGGAGGCAAAGAGCACGTTTGCAGACTCTGGCAGCTCCCAGATGGTCGTAGCAGCCCCACAGGGCCTTACTCATCCCTTCCCTCAACCTCTGCTTTCACATCCAAAAAGCCACTTTTCTGCAAAACGAGCTCCTTGGGGATCCTGATGGACTAGAGGGAGCTGGAGAGTCACAATCACAGGTTCTGGATTCACAGAACCACTATCCAAGCCTGGGTCCTGTGGCAGGTAACAGTGAATTCACCCCTTGGAGAAGCCATCATCCCCAAGCTCCCCCATGACACAAAATCCACTAGATTTTGGCCTCAACACCTCTCATCAAGGGCGATGTTAGCCAGGTCTGGGTGCTCTCAGTGCACCACGTCAGGTAAAAGGATCTGTTCTTTCTTATGCTTCCCCATTAAAGCACAAAGGAATCCCATTTTTGGCTCTCCAGACTCCATATTCACCACTGAGATGCTCAGATGTTGGGGATTACAGAAGCATCTCAGCTACAGGGATCCCCACCAGTGACCAGAGAAAAACGTACATCAGCCCTAGGAGAGAAGTCCAAGCAATGCTGGGAGCTAAAGGTTAAATAAAGGACACTGATTAGGCACAAAGTAGAAATATATAAACAGTATATTTCTTTTTTTATTTTGTTTTTAAATACAGAGTTTCCTTATACAATAAAGGAATTCCCTCCCCACCCCGAGCCCCAAGCAACTCTTATCAAAAGAAATCATTCACTGTAAAATCAACACTAGATAGAGGCATGCGCTTTAAGAGCAGATTTAGCAAGTGCAATATCTATAGGCCGTATCTCCCTAAACAGGAACATGTGCTTTCCCCTCACTTAAAATAGTTCCCTTGGCAATCTGTGACGGAAACCTCCTGATTCACCAAACACAGAACTATTTAACCAGTTACATGCCATGTTGGAAAATGAACCCAGCGCTGGTTTTCTGACGTGCTGCAGGGCGCCCCAGCCAAGCGGCTCCGCTATAGCACGGGATGGGGGCACAGGGTTTGAGATGAGCCGGCTCTGCCTCGGGGAGGTTCCTCCTCTTAAATCACATCCTCGGAGCTTGTCCTGCACTTGCACTCCAAGGAAAGCAGGAGGGGAATGAGGGAATATTGAAGATACAGCCCCTTTCTCAGCTCAGGACAAGGAGAAGAGGGTTTGATTTGCACTAAAGTTCAGGACTTTGGTAAGAAAACTTCTGTTTTTCGGGTAAAGCCTGTGTAGGAATGAGGTACAGCTTCACATCAGTAAAGAGGACAGGGAGAACAGAGAGGCTAAACGCTTCCAAAAAGAACCAAGCACTGAGCCACCTTACTTATTAAATCAGAGCAGCTCCGCCAAACCTGAGAGACTAAAATCCTGAAAGGGTCGATAAGCTTCTCGCTTTCCAGCAGCTGCTGAGCTTTGCAGCTAAATCTCACTTTCCACCGTGGGAATTGATCCACCTAGACCTGTTTGGTGCTTCAGATCACAGCCCAACATCTGTCAAGGATGGACAGAGGGATGCACATCCCAGCAGTCACAGCTGCCAGCCGTGGGCACTTAAAACCTCGTTACAATTTGGCATCAGAAGCCTTGGAGAT